>NC_134694.1:61163736-61497069 GCF_050947455.1 Rhinoderma darwinii | reverse complement strand
ATTTAGTGTGTTGGTATTCAGGATAGATAAAAATCGATCCAATTCTGTACGAGTACCCTGCCAGATGAAAAGGATATCGTCAATGAAGCGCATCCAACCCACAACACAGCCCGACACCATATCCATGGCCTCCCGTACAATTTCCTGTTCCCAGAAGCCTAAAAATAAGTTGGCATATGATGGCGCACAGGTCGCGCCCATTGCGGTCCCACGTAGTTGTAAATAATGTTTATCCCTGAACACAAAATAATTGTGCTCAAGGAGAAAACGCATGAGAAGATTCAAAAATTCGACCAGTTCATGGTCCAAATTGCATGAGCGCAAAAAATATTGGACAGCATGGAGACCCAAATCATGGTTAATGCAGGTATACAGGGATTCCACATCGCAGGATACAAGATACATATCCTGCTCAATGGTCACCCCATCAAGACGCTTCAATACATCAGTAGAATCCTTGACATAAGATTGAAGACTCTCGACACAGGGGCGAAGATAATAATCAAGATAGCGACAGGTAGCCTCACATAAACTACCACATCCTGACACTATTGGCCGTCCAGGTGGTTTCTTACAATCCTTATGCACTTTAGGTAAAAGATATAGTGTTGGAGTGATCGGAAATTTTACAATGAGACCATCCATGATTTTCTTATCAATAATGCCATTATCGCAGGCTTCCGATAATAGCGTATCCAACTGGCCCTTGAATAGATTGGTAGGGTTATGCATTAACCGCGTAAAACATTGCCTAGACATTTCAAACAATGCCATGGCTGTAATCCCAAGTCTCTCATGATTCGCGGAATTGACCGCATACACTGTGGCATCAGAGGGGGTGATCTGAGGAAGGTATTGGCTCAAAAAGAGTGTATGTGGATCGTAAAACTGGGAACTATGACCCCTAGTGGGCTTAATGAACAATTAAATTTCGCCCCTTTTCTATAAATTTCCTTACCACCATTTGCTTTTAATGTAATTTTCTTTTAACTGTTGTGTCTTAACTTTGCTACATAGGCATTTGATACATTAACTCTGTGACAGCATTTGTCTTTAACGAGACCTTGAAATTCATCACTGAAGAAAATATTGTAATATTAAAAATACATATATATGTTCCTCTGCATACCTCCTATTTATGTACTGACCACAATATATGTGTTTAAGACAGCAATAGTTTTGTATTTTTCTTTGCTGTTCTTTTGTATTGTTAATACTTATATTTTTGATCAGTGACATTGTGCCTACCGTTATATTTGGCTGACGGTTCGTTCCATGTCATTTTGATAACTAATACTGTATATCTATGTGTTAATTACGCTACTATAATGTCTGCACTATATATACACATGTTGGTTTATGTGATTTTATCCCTGCACCTCTCCTTTTTTAGCCATTTTTCATCACTTATTTTAACAAGAGACTTAGCGTCTCCCTTATATCTGCGGACACAGAACGTGTTTTTATGTGCCCTCAGTCTTAATCCAATTTTGTTTTATAACCACGACTAATGTTTAGAGTTTTCTATGCATAACCTTTACCACACTTAAATGTTAGTGCCACTATTTTGAGCACCATACGTATTTTTTCAATTTTTAACCACTTATTTTACTGTCTCCGGTATTATATCCTCATTACCTATTTCTATCTATTCACCGTTCCACTAGGATGGCTCCGATTCACACTCTTTATTCATGTCACTTACTTTTCTTTTCTTTTCTCTGTCAGTACTTCGCTTCTTTTCTCTTCTCTCCACCTTCCAATGAGGTGCGCGCATCTCCTGTACGACTCCGCTGTGTGGCTTTGCCTCGCTCCCGCCCCCCTTGACGCACTGTGCATGCTCGGGATCCCTGTACGCGTCGGGAATTCCGGGCATGCGCTACGGCGCCGGGGGCTGGAATTGGGGCATGCCTCACTTCCGGTTTTCGGCAGGGCATGTGCGCCGCTGTTCCTTGGAAGGTGGGAATTGAACCGGTGAAGCACACCTGTCGCCCACCATATATAATGCTGTCTCAGGTTCTGATACGTCACACCCCTTGAGGAAGCAGACCGCGAAACGCTCGTTGGGGTTCAACAGCACACTTGATCGACTCTCTCGGTCCATTCACTATGGGTAAGACGACTTTTTGAATAGAGGGGTGGTGGCTGATTTTTCAGTCTGTGGACCTGTTTTTTCAGGTGATTCATCTCCACTCTTCACCCTGTTCTTTGTATGTGAAGGTTGCACTTGTATTAGGATATAATTATTCATCCATACCATTAGACATTGTGCCCTTGTCTCATACTTTGTACCTAGATTGTCTGTTTACCTTGCCCTGGATTACTTCCGGGAGTCTCCCCTGTTGTGCTGTTTTGGAACTACAGAGTCCTTTTGTCCTTTTGTAATTTTTTAACATTTTATGTGTATTTATGTGTTAATAAAGGTATTTAATTTTACTATATTTGGCTATCCAGCTCCTTGATCTCCTTCTGTTTATATATGAATCCATTAGCAGCAGCCCTATTCCCTCCCCATTAGTGGCGCCCCTATTCCCTCCCAGCCTGCCTCTCCTCCCCATTAGCGGCGCTGGCGCGCTGCAATGCTGATTTTTTAAAATTATGTGCCCGAACCGCTCATATGATAATCCCATACTGAAAGTCCCCCATAATAATGACTTCATTATGATTTACTGCCTCATATATTTGCCTTATTAGTTGATTTTCTGCTTCTTCCATCATACTTATAACAAACCCGTCTTAGTATTTTATTAGTCTTTGTCCCTCCTCTTATTTTCTCCCATAGGCACTCCACATGATCATTTCCCTCACAGATATCATCAAGCAGGGTGGTCTTTAGGCAGGATTTTGCATATAAGCAATTAATTCCTTGTTATTGAGGGTTCTGGCATTAGTACACATGCACTTTATATGTTTATCTGTACCACTTTTCTTCTTATTCCTAGTAACTGTGCTAACCTATTTCTCTATTCCCCTCGCATATTCATTTCGTAGCCCTAGCTCACTAGCTACACTGTCTTCCCCTCCTATATAATAATTGCCCTCCCCATTCCCTAGTTTAAACACTCCTTCCAGTACATCCCTCATGACAGCACCACAGGAGGTTGCCCTATTGACCTCTATAGGGACAGGAAGACGGAGAGGTTAAAATGCCCCTCCCACCACCCACTTGCCAGTGTTCTTCCTGTCCCTACAGGGTCAGGAGCAGAGAGACGTCGCTCCTGTGTTGCTTCAGGAGAAAAAACTCGGGCAGGGGGCAAGATCGGGTGGTCCGTGCACTCCCCCTTCTGTTCCCCCTAAAGCCTAGGCTAATACCCCTCTAACGAGAGGTCCCTTAGCTCCCAACCTAATACACCTACCTTAGGAATCCTAGGCAGGGTTCCGGTAGTGTGTGGGGTTCGGGATTCCCAAGCAGACTTCGGCCTGACCGCGTGACCAGGCGGGGACCGGCAGCTCCATAGGCTTGGAAGAACCGGCAAAAGCATTCTCGCTGCGCCGCATATCAGGCCTCAGTCGCCAGCTATGACGTGGCCGTACCTCAACGAATAGCCACGACCAGAAATGACGTCGGGCTACTTCCGGTCCGCGGCCATCTTGGAAGGCGGGAAATTCAAAACGCCCGCATTTAAAGGGACACGCACAAGTATGTAGTTAGAGCTGTTACCTGTTGCACAATGGAACTTCCTCGTTCTGACGGAATTCCGGATATGTCCCAGGGTCACATGAGTCTCACCCTTGGGGTAAGGGTTATGACTCCTTATGTAGGTACACCATACTTTACTTGCCTTCTGTTTTCTCCAGGATAAAGATTCCTCTCAGAGACTGATAAAAAAAGGTTAAAAAATGTGCGACTTGTGTGAAAAAATTGCCAGAGTCACATAGGAAACAATTGTGTCAGGATTGTATTTCAAAAGTACTAAAAGAGGAACAACCGACATTTATGTCTGAACTTAGGGCTATGATACGGGAAGAAGTGAGTGAGTCAGTAGCCTCCCTCGACCCTTCTCAAGAAACTCCCTTACACTCCCGGGCAAAAAGACCACGGATTGAAGTGGATCAAAAATATTGTCCTCCATCTCAGGGGTCTGATTCGGAGCAGGAGTGTTATTACCTATCGGAGGGTGAGTTAGAAGAAGGAGAAGAACTCTTGCCTTCAACTTCATCCACTCAAGAGAAAAAAAAATACTTCTCTTCTGAAATGTCTGATACCTTAATCCAGGCAATACGGGAAACCATGGATATTCCCGAAGAAGACCAACCACATACCATCCAGGATGAGATGTTTGGGGGTCTAACGGAAAAGAAAACAAAGATTTTTCCGGTAAACGAAAATCTCAAGAGAATGGTAACAACTGAATGGGAGGATTCAGAAAAGAGGCTCTTCATTTCAAGAGAATTTAAAACCCGACTTCTCTTTGATCCAGAAGACACTAAACCTTGGGATGAGATCCCAAAAGTAGATGTCCCAGTAGCCAGGGTTGCTAAAAAAAAACGCAATCCCATTTGAAGATTCCTCTCAGTTGAAGGATGCCATGGACCGAAAAGCAGTTGGGCTACTGAAAAGAGCTTGGGAATCTTCCTCCGCTTTGATCTCTACGAATATTGCGGCCACATCGGTAGCAAGAGCAATGTTTATATGGTTAAACCAGCTGGAGACCCATTTGATGATGAAAACATCACGACAAGATCTACTAGAATCTCTACCCTTACTAAAGACGGCAACCGGATTCTTGATAGATGCTTCAGCGGAATCCATTAGATTTGCTGCCAGGAATGGGGCTCTCTCAAATGCGGCTAGAAGAGCATTATGGCTCAAGATGTGGTCAGGAGATACGAAGTCCAAGAACAAATTGTGTTCTATCCCGTTTACAGGTTCTCTGATGTTCGGTCCTCTCGTGGATAACATGCTGGAGAATGCAGCGGATAGGAACAAGGGGTTTCCAGATGAGAAACCAAAAAAAAAACTCCGTTTCGGAGATTTCGCCAACAGAGGGAGCCAACCTTACAGAACTGCAGCGGGAAAGGGAAGTCTGGTCGCTGGAGTTACCCCAAAGGAGGAAGGGGTCGAGGATATCTCCTTAACCCCAATAACTCCTTTCAGCCCTCAAGGCAATGACGCCAAGAGTGTGGGGGGAAGACTCCTAAAATTTTATCCCAAATGGACCGGAATAACCCAGAACCCCTGGGTTCTAAAGATTATAGAAGAAGAGTACAAAATAGAATTCTCCTCCATTCCTCCAGAGAAATTTCTAATAACCCAGTACCAAGCAAAAGACCTTCATCAGATCCTTATCCGGGACGTCCAGAAACTACTCAAATTGAGAGCAATTATTCCAGTTTCCCACAACGAAAAATTCAAGGGCCACTATTCAAAGATCTTCTTAGTCAAGAAACCAGACGGTTCTTGCAGGACAATAATCAACCTGAAGGTCCTGAACAAATGGATAAAATATCGAAAATTCAAGATGGAGTCTATCAGATCGACGATTCCTCTAATAAGGGAAGAGGCATCAATGTGTACGATCGATTTAAAGGATGCGTATTATCACGTTCCTATCCACCCCGCTTACCAAAGATTCCTCAGATTCGCGATTCAGAACGGTCCTTCCATTCTCCACTTCCAGTTTGTCTGCCTCGCTTTCGGCATTTCCTCCGCCCCCAGAATTTTTACAAAAATTATGACAGAGATTATGGCATTCGTAAGAAGTCAGGGCATAGTAATTATCCCATATCTAGACGACTTCCTGTTGACAGCAGATACTCCGTCTATCTTAAACAGTCATCGGTCACAGGTTCTTTCCGTACTACAGGAATTGGGATGGATAATCAACTTCCAAAAGTCAAGTCTTCCTCCCCAAATACAGAAGGTCTTCTTAGGAGTGCTACTAGACTCCTCCCTTCAACATTCTTTCCTCCCAAGAGAGAAACAAATACTTCTACTGACAGAAGTATGACATTTTGGAGGAAAAGCGTCTGTTCCATAAGGGAAGGAATGCGAATCTTGGGAATGATGACGTCTTGCATCCAATCTATTCCATGCAGTCAATTTCACTCCAGATCCTTACAGAATCTGATCCTGTCCCAGTGGGATCGAAAACAGGACTCCTTGAATTCAAGGATTCAAATTTCCGAAACCGTGAAATCATCTCTCCATTGTTGGCTCTGCACAAACAACATAAGCAAGGGGGTCCCCTGGAGAACTTCTCCTTATGTGGTAATTACCACAGATGCCAGCAAACACGGCTGGGGGTCGGTAATCCAAGACAAGCTTTTTCAAGGCACATGACCTGTTCAGATGAAGATGATGTCCTCAAACTTCAGAGAACTAAAAGCCGTATGGGAGACATTTATAGGAGCTTCACCCATCATAAAAGTGATGCATATAAGAGTTTTATCGGACAACACAACAGCGGTGTCCTTTCTTCGCCATCAAGGGGGAACAAGACACACTCTTCTTCAGGCTCTCTCTACACAAATTTTCAGTTGGGCAGAAGAAAATGTCCTATCAGTCTCTGCAGTCCAACTAAAAGGCTCAGATCAGCAGATTTCCTGAGTCGGGAAAAAGTAAACCCTGGAGAATGGTCCCTAAACAGGGAAGTCTTTCTGTCCTTAACCCGAAGATGGGGTTATCCGCAAATAGACCTGTGTGCCACAAAGAAAAACTCCCAGGTAGAGACAGTCTTCACCCTAAGTCTCAAAGACAACCCATTGGGAGTAGATGCATTGTCCCAACCCTGGGACATGGATCTGGCCTATGCCTTTCCTCCGTTTCCTCTAATACCAATGGTATTAAGAAAAATCCAGGAAGATTTGACAAAGCTCATCATTATTCTTCCCTACTGGCCAAAAAGAAGCTGGTTTCCAATCGAAAAGTATCTAGCGTTGGAAGACCCTATCATGCTCCCAGTCAAGAAGAATCTTCTCTCCCAAGGGTCCCTTATTCTTTCAGGGAATATAAACTCTGAAATTTTCAGCCTGGATCCTGAAAGGCAGATCTTAAGAAACCACGGTCTATCAGATGAGGTAATTTCAACTATCTTATCAAGTCATAAAGAAGTTACCTCAAAAATCTATCGAAAAATTTGGAAGAAATTCTGTTCCTGGTATGGAGACCCAGGACCAGACCCCTTTTCTCCCAACATCGCGAAAATCCTAGATTTTCTACAATCGGGATTCAAAAAAGGTCTTAGCCATAGTACCTTAAAAGTGCAAATTTCAGCCTTAAGTCATTTTTTTAATACTCCTTTAGCTGAACATCGGTGGATCAGAAGATTCACTCAAGCAGTCTCTAAACTGAAACCTTCCCTAAAGAAATCAGTTTCTACCTGGGATTTGAATGTAGTGTTAACGGCTCTTTGTGATCCTCCCTTTGAGCCGCTCGATAAGATTAGTATGCATTTTTTAACTCTAAAAGCTGCATTCTTAGTCGTTATTACTTTAGCAAGAAGGATTGGAGAAATCCAATCTCTATCGGTCATAGAACCCTACCTAAAAGTACAAGAAAACAAGATCATTCTAAAGCTAGATCCTTCCTTTATTCCGAAGGTATCGACTGCATTCCATAGGGAACAAGAAATAATTCTACCTTCCTTTTGTCCAGATCCTAAAGACCAACAAGAAAAATAATTCCATTGCCTGGATGTCAGGCGAACAATTCTTCAGTATCTGGATAGAACCTCCTCCTGGAGACAAGATAAAAATCTATTTGTCCTGTATGGGGGAAAGAATAGAGGAAAGAAAGCCTCAAAAGGCTCTCTAGCGAGATGGGTAAAAACTACCATACAAGAAGCCTACAAGTCCCAAGGACTATGTGCCCCACAAGGCATCAAAGCCCATTCAACGAGGGCAGTTTCGGCATCCTGGGCTAGAAAGAAGAGAAGCCTCTATGGACCAAATCTGCAGAGCTGCCACTTGGTCAAGCTATTATACGTTTTGCAAACATTATAGGCTAGATGTTCTGTCAGATACGGATTTAAGTTTTGGACGGAAAGTCCTCCAATCCATAGTCCCGCCCTGATAATTATAATTTGGCATTGCTCCTGTGGTGCTGTCAGGAGGGATGTACTGGAAAGTAGGAATTAGACCTACCAATAATTATATTTCCAGGAATCCATCATGACAGCACCCTTACATTCCCTCCCCTTGTTGAAATTCTGATTTGTGCACGTAACATGTCAGTTATTATCCCTAGAAATAAAATAGGGTTGCATCCATCCTGGTGTAGTAATTGAAAAACACTGGCAAGTGGGTGGTGGGAGGGGCATTTTAACCTCTCTGTCTTCCTGTCCCTATAGAGGTCAATAGGGCAACCTCCTGTGGTGCTGACATGATGGATTCCTGGAAATATAATTACCGGTAGGTCTAATTCCTACTTTCAACCTTCTAGCCATCTTTTCCCCCCAACACAGCTACACACTCCCCATTTAGGTGCAGCCCATCCCTACTATAGAGTCTGTAGCCAACAGAGAAGTAGGCCCAGTTCTCCAAGATCCCAAACCCCTCCTTCCTACACTAATTATTTAGCCACTTATTTACCTCCCTAATCTTACGCTGTCTCTCTGGTGTGGCACGTGGTACAGGCAGTATTTCTGAAAATACTATATTTGAGGTCCTTGCCCTGAGCTTATTACCTAAGTCCTGGAAATCATATTTTAGGACCTTCCACCTCCCTCTAACTTTGTCATTTGTACCAATGTGCACCATGACTGGTGGGTCTTCACTATCCCATCCCAATAATCTGTCAACCCGATCCATGATATCCCGGACCCGAGCACCTGAAACACAGCATACTGTTCCGTATTCCTGATCTTTGCGAAAGATTGATCTATCTGTTCCCCTTCCAATAGTCTCAAACTACCAGGACCTGTCTACCATTTGTACACTCTCATTCCTCTGGTTGCTAGAGGATGTGTCTTGCTGCAGCAGTGATACCCCTGAACAGACATCCCTGTGCACAGGGGCAGTCATGCTGGAACAGAAAAGGGCATTCCCCAAACTGTTCCTACAAAGTTGAAGAATACAATTGTCCAAAATGTCTTGATATGTTGATGTATTAAAATTTTGCTTCACTGGGACTAAGGGGTCTAGACAACACCTGAAAAGCAATCCAATAGCATTATCCTTCCTTCAGCAAACTTTACAGATGGCACAATGCAGGCAGGCAGGTAACGTTTACCTGGTTTTGCCAAACCCAGACTCGTCCATCAGACTGCCAGATAGTGAAGGTTGATTTGTCACTCCACAGAACACATTTCCACTGCTCCAATGTCCAGTGGTGGCGTGCTTTACACCACTCCATCTGACGCTTGGCATTGTGCTTGGTGATGTAAGGCTTGCATGCCACTGCCCGGCCATGGAAACCCATGCCATGGAGCTCCCGACGCACAGTTTTTGTGCAGATGTTAA
Organism: Rhinoderma darwinii; assembly: GCF_050947455.1. Taxonomy (NCBI): domain Eukaryota; kingdom Metazoa; phylum Chordata; class Amphibia; order Anura; family Rhinodermatidae; genus Rhinoderma; species Rhinoderma darwinii. The sequence goes on along the minus strand of NC_134694.1, from coordinate 61,487,667 downwards.
TGCCAGAGGAGGTTTAGAACTCTGCAGTTATTGAGTAAGCAGAGCGTTGGCGACTTTTATGCACTATGCATCTCAGCACTCGGCGAACCCGCTATGAAACTTTATATGGTCTGCCACTTGGTGGCTAAGGTGCTGTGGCTCCTAAACGCTTCCACTTTACAATGATACCACTCACAGTTTATTATAGAATTTCGAGGAGGGAAGAAATTTCAGGAACTGACTTGTTGCAGTGGTGACATCCTATTACAGAACAACACTCAAATTTAATGAGCTCTTTATAATGACCCATTCTTTCACAAATGTTTGTAAAGGCAGACTGCATGACTAGGTGCTGGATTGTATACGCCTGTGGCAATGGAACTGAATGAAACACCTGAATTCAATGATTAAGAGATGTGACATACTACTGTGTGTCCATACAGTGTATCTTCAGAAGAAAATATCATAGAGCATCATATCAATCATCATCATCATCATCATCTGACAGAGCCATTGTGGACCTCACTGTGGGATTGGAAACATTTTGATTGGTATTGATGATTTTTTATTCTATATTAACCCCATCACGTCAGCCATACCCTGTGCCCAGGGGCGGCTTGGGAACTTAAAGAGGCCCTGGATTTTTTTTTTAAAGTGGCCTCATGTTGTGGGTGGGTCCAATTTGGCAGCAGGCGAGGCTAACACAAGTAGTCGGGGTCAGCAAACCTTTAGCCATAACCACATTGGTGGTAGGTTGGGCCAATGCAAAAATACATTGGTAGGCGGAGCCTGTCGGTGGTGTTAATGCACAAGTAAGCGAGGGCATTGCACTTGTAAACAGGGCCAATGCAACGGAGTATTTGGCAGAGCAGATTAACAAGTGGGTGGAGCACGCACATCAGTTTTGTGAGTTTGGGTGTGTTCACATCAGTGTTTGGTTTCTGTTGAACCATCTGACCTTTCCGTCAGAGGAACCCATCAACGGATAGGCAAACGGAAACCATAGCTTCCGTTTGCATTACCATTGATTTCAAAGGTAACGTGTCCGTTGCAAATGGTTTCTGTTCGTCTCCGTTCCGCAAGGTTTCCGTTTACCATTCCGTTAATGGGTTCCTCCGACAGAAAGGTCTGACGGAACCCATCAATGGAAACCAAACACTGATGTGAACGGGCCCTAACACAGATTAATCCAGTAACAGAGAGTTCCCAGGGCCACTTGGTAAGGATAGTAATTGGCCTGGAAATTCCTTGCTGTAGCATGAGGCCCAGCCTGCCACTGTGCGATAGATCATTCTTACTGGGGTCTCCTTTACTGTCCATGTCATCCTGGCTCCCTAGCAGTTTAAAAGACAAAATATATCCCGTTGCTTTTGTCTACCTTTAACAAAGACTTTAGGGTAGCCTATGGTGAGGTGATCATAGTTATATTAAAAGCATATATTTCTGCACTTTTCTTTTCTACCCTTGCCCCTGAGAAGAGGTTCCACCCTCTTAATACCCTCTGTATCTCTACTTGGGGGATACAAAACTTAAAAAAACCAAAAAACATGCTTTGTTAGTTATTGAATAAAAGACTTTAATTCCTTAATTCAGAAGGTATTTTAAACCTTATCCTCTTCCTGTGCTGCTCCGCAATAGTACGTCCTGCAGAGGGGTTAGTTCCCGCATCAGGACGTACAGTTGCGGAGTAGTTCCCGGCGCACACTGTCCTAACGGATAGTGTCCGGGAACCGAGAAGTCAGCTGTGCCCGACAGCTGACACTCCAGCCCTGCCGGTCAGCGGACCATCGCCGCTGATTTCGGCAATTAACCCCATAAATGCGGTGACGATTGCGTTCGCCACATTTAAGGGGTTTGAAGCACATCGGCAGCCCCCACTAAGTGATCGTGGGGGCTGCCGATGCTTGTCACGGCAATCGGAGGTCAGACAATGACCTCTGGGTTGCCATGTATGGAAGCCTTGGAGGAGCAGCCTCCTGCCGGTCCTCCGAGGCTTCCTGTCAATGTGACTGTTACGTCACAATGACAGTTGGAATGCATTACACTACGTGTGTAGTGTAATGTATTCCAGCAGCGATCAGAGCTGCAAGTCTAAATCTCCCCTAGTGGGACACGTGAAAAAAGTAAAAAAAAGTAATAAAAATGTTTTAAAAAGTGTAAAAATAAAAGTTAGAAGTGACATAAACAGACACTGCATTTTTTTCCTATAATAAGTCTTTCATTATAGGAAAAAAATGAACACATTAAAAAAAGTAAACATATTTGGTATCGCCGCGTTCATAACAACCCCAACTATAAAACGGTAATGTTATTTTTTTCCGCACGATGAACACCCCAAAAAAAATCAATAAAAAACTGAAAAATAAAAAAGTTACGGATCTCAGAATATGGTGACAAAGAAAAGAAATTATATAAAAAAGTGATTTTATTGCGCAAACGCTGCAAAACATAAAAAAAACTATATACATATGGTATCGCCGTAATCGTACCGACCCGCAGAATAAAGTAAAATTGTCATTTATAGTGCACGGTGAACACCGCAAAAAATAAACTAAAAAACATTGTCAGAATTGCTTGTTTTTGGTCACCCGGTTTGCACATTTTTTTTATAAAAAGTGAAAAAAAAAAATCGCATGTACCCCAAAATGGTACCAATGAAAAGTACAGATTGTCCCGCAACAAATAGGCCCTCACGCAGCTCCGGTGGTGATAAAATAAAGAAGTTCTGACTCTCAGAATATTGCGATGCAAAATGTGCAGCGTTTTCTAAAAGCGGATAACATCCGACACCATTTATCAGTGCGACACTGGCCACACATCCATGAATTATTATTTATTTACTGCATTATTATACCCTCTTATTATACCCTGATGTACTCCGCACAGATTACATATGTCCACACATTATAAACTGAAATACCAGCAAAACCCAGAAACAGAAAAACTACCAAGCAAAATCTGCTCTCCAAAAGCAAAACGGCGTCCCTCCCTTCTGAGCCCTGCAGCGTGCCTAAACAGCAGTTTGCACCCACATATATGGCCTCGCCATACCCAGGAGAACCCGTTTAACGTTTTATGAGGTATTTGTCTTCAGTGGCACAAACTGTGCACAACATATTATGCACTAAAATGGCATATCAGTGGAAAATTGCAATATTCACACTATCCGCTGTGCATTAACCCCTTTTCGCACTATGACTTAATAGCACGTCATGGTGCAGGGGTTCATGTATGAAGCGGGCTCACGTGCTGAGCCTGCTCCATACGCTGCGGGTGTCGGCATTGTATTACAGCTGTCACCCAGGACTAACGGACCAGGAACAGCGATCGTGTGGTTATAGAAGCCTGTAAAAATAACAATACACTGCAGTACATTAGTATTGCAGTATATTGTACCCGCGATCCAATGATCGTTGGTTCAAGTCCCCTAAGGGGACTAATAAAATGTGTAGAAGAATTAAAGTTATTAGTAGTGAGAAAGAAAAAAGTTTACAGTTAAAAAAAAAAACCTTTCCCATTTTTCTTCTAAAGTAATGTCAAAAAATAAACAAAATTGGTATCGCTACGTCCGTAAAAGGCCGAACTATTACAATATACCATTATTTAACTCGCACGGTGAACACTGTAAAAAAGTTTAATAATTTAAACTGCCAAAATCGCTGTAGTTTTCGTTTTTACCGCACGGCGAAAGCTGTAAAAACGAAAACCCCAAAAAATGGAATCAGATATTTTTCCTATATTTTCCTATTTTTTTTTCAGTTTCCCAGTACTTTTTATGGCACATTGAATGGTGTCACTAGAAACTACAACTCCTCCCGCAAGAAATAAGCCCTCACATCACTCTACTGACGGAAAAATAAAAAAGTTATGGCTCTTAGAAGGCGCAGAGTGAAAAATGAAAATAAGAAAGCAAAAAATGAATTAGTCCTGAAAGGGTTAATTCATTTCTAATTTAAAAAACGTATGACCACATGTGGGGTATTTCCGTACTCGGGAGAATTTGCTTTACAAAAATTGGTTGCTTATTTCTCCTTTATCCCTTGTGAAAATGAGAAAATTCAACATTTTAGTGGAAAAAAATTGTGATACTAATTTTCTCCGCCTAATTCTAATAAATTCTGCAAAAGACCCATGGAGTCTAAATGCTCACTATACCCCTAGAAAAATTCCTTGAGGGATGTTTCCAAAATAGGGTAACTTTGGGGCTTTCCACTGTTTTGGTCCCTCCAGGGTGTTGCAAAGGCGGCATGGCACCGAAAACCAATCCAGCAAAATTCGTGCTCCAAAATCCAAATGGCGCTACTTCCCTTCTGAGCGCTGCCATGGGTCCAATCAGCAGTTTATTACCACATATGGGGTATTGCCGTAATCAGGAGAAAATGCTTTACAAATGTTGTGGTTCTTTTTTTTCCTTTATTCCTTACAAAAATTTAAAATTTCTATGCTTTTTCCGAAAAAAAGTCAATTTTCATTTTCACTGCCTAAATCCACTAAATTCTTTAAAAAAAACGGTGTGGTCAAAATGCTAACTATACCCCTAGATAAATTCCTTGACAGGTTTAGTTTCCAAAATGGGGTCACTTTTGGGGGGTTTCCCCTGTTTTGGTCTCTCCAGGGCGTTGCAAACGCGACATGGCACCGAAAACCAATCCAGCAAAATCCGTGCTCCAAAATCCAAATGACACTCCTTCCCTTCTGAGCCCTGCTGTGGGTCCAATCAGCAGTTTATTACCACATATGGGATATTGCTGTAATCAGGAGACATTGCTTTACAAATTTTGGGGTGATTTTCTTCATTATTCCCCGTAAATATTAAAAATTTCTATGTTTTTTCAGAAAAAAAGTAGATTTTCATTTTTACAGACTAATTCTAATAAATTTTGCGAAAAACCTGTGTGGTCAAAATGTGAACTATACCCCTAGATAATTTCCTTGTGGGGTGAAGTTTCCAAAATGGGGTAACGTTTGGGGTGTTTCCACTGTTTTGGCACCACAAGACCTCTTCATACCTGACAAGCTGCCTAAAATATATTCTAAAAAAAGGAGGCCCAAGATCCACTGGGTGCTCCTTTGCTTCTGAGGCCGGTGTTTCAGCCCATTATCACACTAGAACCACATGTGGGATATTTATAAAAACAGCAGAATCTGGGCAATAAATACTGAGATGCATTTCTCTGGTAAAACCTTCTGTGTTACAAAAAAAAATGTATTAGAAATGAATTTCGGCAAAAAAATTAAATTTGTAAATTTCACCTCTACTTTGCTTTAATTCCTGTGAAACGCCTAAAGTGTTAAAACACTTTGTGAATGCTGATTCAAATACCTTGAGGGGTGCAGTTTTCAAAATGGGCTGACTTCTGGGGATTTTATAATATATAAGGCCCTCAAAGCCATCTCAGAACTGAACTGGCCCCTGAAAAAATAGCCTTTTGAAATTTTCTTTAAAATATGAGAAATTGCTGCTAAAGTTCTAAACCTTGTAACGTCCTAGAAAAATAAATGGACGTTCAAAAAACGAAGAAAACATAAAGTAGACATATGGGAAATGTTAACTAGTAAATATTTTCTGTGGTATTACTATCGGTTTTACAAGCAGATACGTTTAAATTTAGAAAAGTGTAGTTCTGGAAAAGTTTGGTGAGGGTACCGTTGTTCTAGGGGGTGACTTCAATGTTGCATTGGAGCCTACTATGGATGTTTCAACGGGATCATCGTCAATCCCACACTCCCAGATGCGCCGTATTAAACGCGCGCTTCATGAGCATAATTTTGCGGATACGTGGCACTTATTGCATCCGGCAGACAAAGACTTTTCCTTTTATTCTTCTGTTCATGATATCTACTCCAGACTTGACCTGTTCTTTGTCAAGCACCGCTCCCTTCCAATTTAACAGGCGGCTGACATTGATTCAATCTCTTTCTCAGACCATGCCCTTGTCACGCTGTCTTTGTCTTTGCAAACTCTGATACTGCATCATTCCCAATGGAAACTCAATCCCTCGCTCCTCAATGACTCCCTGGTTTCTTCGGACGTTCTACGCACACTCGACGACTACTTCAACACTAATATCTCCCCAGATACGAACCCAAGGGTACTACGGGAGGCCCACAAATGTGTCGTACATGGCACCTTCATTAAGCGTGGAGCCCGGTTGAAAAAGGAGCGCGCCGTGGCCATTTTCTGGCTGCTCTCGGAGATTAAGGCATTGGAGTCCACGCATAAACGTTCTCATGAACTGGAATGTAAAATTGCATTAATTGAGAAACGGGAGGAGCTTCGTACCCTACTGCTATCCAAGGCCAAAGCCACCCTCTCTAAATACAAACGCCATTTTTACGAATACGGTAACAAATGCAGCAAATCACTTGCCAGAGCACTGCGACTCCAGCAAGCACGCACTTACGTACCTTTTATTGCGTTATCTCCTACCACTCGAGTTAACCTGCCTTTAGATATAGCATCACAGTTCCGCGACTTCTATGCTTCGCTCTATGATACCGACTCCACCAATCCGGCCACGCTATCAAGCGATTTCCGTTCAAATATCAAGTCCTACATTGCAGACTCGGGTCTTCCTCCCTTGTTCGAAGAGGTCCTCATTGCTCTGGAGGCCCAAATTACTACACTAGAATTAACTGACGCTCTCAAGAACTCCGCCTCTGGCAAGGCCCCTGGACATGATGGATTTACGCTTCCCTATTATAAAAAATTCCTTGCTGTCCTTAGTCCGCATTTTTTATCGTCCTTGAATTCTTTCTCCTCCTCAGCTAGAATCCCACCTGACGCGCTCAGGGCCCACATCGCTGTGATCCCCAAGCCAGGGAAAGACCCTTCCCAGTGCGCGAGTTATAGGCCAATTTTCCTTCTTAATACGGACATCAAACTCTTCGCAAAGATTTTGGCAATGCGTTTGGCCCCACTGCTCAGTGGTGTCATACATCTTGATCAGGCGGGGTTCATGTTGGGTAGAGAGGCCCGTGACAACACCACGAAGGCGATCAATCTCATCCATAAGGCTAAGCTGTCCCGGGTACCACTCATGCTCTTGTCTACAGATGCTGAAAAAGCCTTTGACAGAGTCAATTGGACATACAGTGAAGGAAATAAGTATTTGATCCCTTGCTGATTTTGTAAGTTTGCCCACTGTCAAAGACATGAACAGTCTAGAATTTTTAGGCTAGGTTAATTTTACCAGTGAGAGATAGATTATATTTTAAAAAAAAACAGAAAATCACATAGTCAAAATTATATATATTTATTTGCATTGTGCACAGAGAAATAAGTATTTGATCCCCTACCAACTATTAAGAGTTCAGCCTCCTCCAGACCAGCTACACGCTCCAAATCAACTTGATGCCTGCATTAAAGACAGCTGTCTTACATGGTCACCTGTATAAAAGACTCCTGTCCACAGACTCAATGAATCCGTCTGACTTTAACCTCTACAACATGGGCAAGACCAAAGAGCTTTCTAAGGATGTCAGGGACAAGATTATAGACCTGCACAAGGCTGGAATGGGCTACAAAACCATAAGTAAGACGCTGGGTGAGAAGGAGACAACTGTTGGTGCAATAGTAAGAAAATGGAAGACATACAAAATGACTGTCAATCGACATCGATCTGGGGCTCCATGCAAGATCTCACCTCGTGGGGTATCCTTGATCCTGAGGAAGATGAGAGCTCAGCCGAAAACTAAACGGGGGGGAACTTGTTAATGATCTCAAGGCAGCTGGGACCACAGTCACCAAGAAAACCATTGGTAACACATGACGCCGTAATGGATTAAAATCCTGCAGTGCCCGCAAGGTCCCACTGCTCAAGAAGGCACATGTACAGGCCCGTCTGAAGTTTGCAAATGAACATCTGGATGATTCTGAGAGTGATTGGGAGAAGGTGTTGTGGTCAGATGAGACTAAAATTGAGCTCTTTGGCATTAACTCAACTTGCCGTGTTTGGAGGAAGAGAAATGCTGCCTATGACCCAAAGAACACCGTCCCCACTGTCAAGCATGGAGGTGGAAACATTATGTTTTGGGGGTGCTTCTCTGCTAAGGGCACAGGACTAGTTCAGTGCATCAATGGGAGAATGGATGGAGCCATGTACCGTCAAATCCTGAGTGACTACCACCTTCCCTCCACCAGGACATTAAAAATGGCTCGTAGCTGGGTCTTCCAGCACAACAATGACACTAAACATACAGCCAAGGCAACAAAGGAGTGGCTCAAAAAGAAGCACATTAAGGTCATGGAGTGGCCTAGCCAGTCTCCAGACCTTAATCCCATCGAAAACTTATGGGGGAGCTGAAGATCCGAGTTGCCAAGCGACAGCCTCGAAATCTTAATGATTTACACTTGATCTGCAAAGAGGAGTGGGCCAAAATTCCATCTAACATGTGTGCAAACCACATCATCAACTACAAAAAAGTCTGACTGCTGTGCTTGCCAACAAGGGTTTTGCCACCAAGTATTAAGTCTTGTTTGCCAAAGGGATCAAATACTTATTTCTCTGTGCACAATGCAAATAAATATATATAATTTTGACAATGTGATTTTCTGTTTTGTTTTTTATATAATCTATCTCTCACTGGTAAAATTAACCTAGCCTAAAAATTCTAGACTGTTCATGTCTTTGACAGTGGGCAAACTTACAAAATCAGCAAGGGATCAAATACTTATTTCCTGCACTGTATATGGAGGAAACCCTTCTCCAACTTGGCCTGGGTCCTCAAATGATTGGTTGGATAATGTCTTTATACTCCTGCCCCTCCGCTAGGGTCCGTGTGAATGGAATCCTCTCGGAAGAATTCAACATTCATAACGGGACCCGCCAGCGCTGCCCCCTGTCCCCCTTGATTTTTATCCTGACATTGGAACCATTTCTATGGCATATTCGAGCGAATCCGGACATTAAGGGCCTAGGGGTGGGCTCTCGGGTTGACAAGGTTGCAGCGTACGCAGATGACCTGTTGTTTTTCCTGACCAACCCGACCATCTCCCTCCCGAAACTGATGCAGGAGTTTCGTCGCTTTTCCAGTTTATCCAATTTTAAAATAAACTTTTCCAAATCAGAGGCCATGAATGTCTCCCTCCCCACCTCCCTCCTACTCACACTGAAACAATCCTTTAGCTTTAAATGGAACCCGGTGGCACTCAAGTACCTGGGAGTACGCATCCCGTCAGACCTTAAAGAACTTTTTAACTTGAACTTCCCAGCGTTTCTTTCCGAAGTTAAAGCGGATTGTGCCAGATGGTCGGGGGGCACATTCACGTAGATGGGTCGCTGCACTATTTTTAAAATGAATATTCTTCCTCGCCTACTCTACTTATTCCAAGCTCTTCCCATAGCAGTTCCACCATCGTTCTTCAAAGCAGTCAACTCCATACAAATTTCCTTTGTCTGGAATGGTAAACCTCCACGCCTTAGTCGAACGCTCCTATGTCGGTCTCGGGCGGCGGGGGGATTGGCACTTCCCGACATCCGATCGTATTACATAGCATCCCATCTGTCGCGTGTCGTGGACTGGTGTAGACACGCTCCCTTCAAGTCATGGGTGGGTCTTGAGCAAAGCTTCTCCGCGGCCCCCCTCGATGTGGCTCCGTGGTTGGAACGCGGACTTCTCAAATCCCTCCATCACCACCCCACTATCAGCCCCACGCTGGGATGTTGTGCCCTCCCTATGGTACGATCAAGCCTACTGCCTCTTTGGTCTCCCATGTCTCCAATCCTAGGGAACCCTTCTTTCCCCTCCGGGTTGACAGATCCAGTTTTCCGGTCCTGGTTTGCGGCAGGTGTATTTAGGGCAGCGCACTTCCTTAAGAACTCGAAGTGGCTATCCCTTTCGGAGTTGGCACAGATGCCCGAACTCCAACCTTTGGGTCATTGGCGCATATTTCAGCTCCGCCACTTCTACTCCTCATTACCGCCTCCGGCTCTATTCCAAGCTCCTAGATCTCCGTTGGAAGATATGTGTGTTGGCTCTGAACCAGCTCGCCACACATTATCCACAATCTACCATCTCCTTCTGAACCCGCCGGATCTTCCCCCGCCTGGCTACATTTCTGAGTATGAATTGGACCTGGGTATCACCTTTACCGCAAGCCAACGTTCCCGCATCCTCACTTTAGCTCATAAAACCTCAATTAGCTCACGTTATCAGGAAGCCAGTTTTAAATTGTTCTCCCGATGGTATAGGACCCCGGTCCGCCTACACCATATCTTCCCGACAGTTTCCCCGCTCTGTTGGAGATGCGGTCTGGACAACGGTACCCTCCTCCACACTTTCTGGTCCTGTCCGCTACTCGCAGATTTAACTTTTATTAACTTTTTTGTTGGGATAATGGAAAAAGAACCTGAAATTTCGCCATTCTTTTTTGCGTCTAAAATTTATGCCGTTTACCGTGTTGTATAATTAAATATGTGTAGGTTGTTTTGATGTTCTACTACTTTTGCACAGTAAAAACACTTTTAATAGAAAATAATTTGTTTTTGCATTGTTGTGCTCAAAGAGCCATAAGTTTAAAAAATTTCTGTCGATGCAACCGTATGCAGGCTTGATATTTGCAGGATAGGATGTAGTTTTGATTGGTAACATTTTGGGGTACATGGGACGTATTAATTAACTTTTTTTCACATATTTTTTGGGGAAGGTGATAGGAATTTTGCTGCTTTTTTTTTGCATTTTTTTCTTATGCAGTTTTCACCATGTGGTTTAAATAACATGTTAACTTTATTGTTCGGGTCATTACGATTAGAGCGATACTATATATGTGTATTTTTTTTAACACTGACAAAATGAAACCATTTTTTATGGAAAAAATGTTTCGTTTTATTTATTGTGCAGTTTTTTAATAAATATTATTTAACAATAAAGGAATATTCCTACAAAACACATGCATGCCATAAACCACGGGAAAGGGGATACATGTGTGAATATTTGGGGTCCAACCACTGGGACACCCAGCAAGAGAGCAGAGGAGAGCAGGGACCAAAAATCCCCTGAAGTGCTTGATGAGAATGCAGCGCATGAACGACCAGCGCTTCGTTAAATTCAATGAAGCTGCTGGAGACTGTGGTCTCAGAAGTCCCATAGAAATTAATGGAGTGCTAGTCGTTCATGTGCACCAGCGCTCCATTCCCATCGTGCAGTTCATTGTAATTTTGGTCCCCGTTCTCCACTTTGCTTGGTGTCCCAGTGGTCAGACCCCCAGCGATCACACATGTACCCCCTATCCTGGGCTGACATGATTTCTGTACTAGTGGCTGATAATCGGCCCCTAGACTCCATAAGTTATATCAGCCCCTGGTACAGAAATCATGTCAGTCCATACATATGTAATAAGCCTCTAGTCTAAGGGCTGATTACTTATGTGTGAGCTGACATGATTTCTGTACTAGGGGCTGAGACTCGTCACTTATGTAGCCTTGGGGACAGGGCTGATTATCAGCCCCTAGTACAGAGATCATATATCATATCAGCCCATAAGTCATAGATATCAGTCTAGAAAAAAATTAAATGCATATGGCTACTAGACTGCACACAAATTGAACTCACATTTCAAACTTCGCTAAGCTCAGGAGCTGGAAGACAGTGGAAATGCCGCACGCCAACAGGGGTTGGGAGAGGGGGGTGGAGACAAATATTGTCCCTGAGTCTAAGGGCCGGGCAGTGCCAGCTACACACAGAACGTCGTGATGCTGGCCTGGCCAGCATCAGGACATCATGTGCGCAAAGGCTGCCCGCCGCTCACAATGCTCTGACACTGACCGGGAAATTGTGTGCCTGGCCGGGCAGAGAAATAAATGTGAGCGCAGGCAGCCCACTATGTCTCATAAACGAGCGGCCCACAGGGAATCTTCCCGGTAGTTGCAATGGCGAATCCGCCCCTGCCTGTGGGGGTGTATGCTGATGCCCCGTGCAGTTGTCACGTATATAAATGTGGAACAGGCTTTAATGTGCGAAGCGCTGCTTAAGTGTGAGCAGCGCTGCACTTTCCTGTCTGCCTGCTCTCTCCCCAGTGGAGTCCCCAGTCAGAGCATCGTAAGCAGTCTGGCCGGGGACTCCTGTCTTGGGAAAGCCCTTGACGTTACTGTCCATATAAGGACAGTGACGTTAGGGGCTTTGAGATGCCGGAATCCCCGCCCAGAGCATCGGTAACGCTTTGTTTCCAAATTTTCATCTATTTGTCTGCTCATAATAAAAATAAAAAAACATGGAATTATTAAGCAAATCTATCAAATTAAATCTTCATAAGTCTTGTAAGAAATCCAAAATAAAAACAGTTATGATATGTAAAACAATTGCAAAGATATTATCATTTAAAGAAGTGATTATCAGAAATGGAAAATGTGACCAGGACACAGGTGCATCAATGACCCTTGGTCATGAGAGGGTTAAGTTCAGTTCTTAACAGTGATCAAATTTTTTCCAGAAGAATTGATTTTTATGTAGTCAGAGATACAGCTGATGATTAACAGAATACTTAGCAAAATAATAGTCTGTGTGTTCTTGTACCCAGCAGCTTGTTTAAGAGAAGTTGAAAACAACAAGTTCATATAGGGTAGGATGTGTTATACAGGAACCTATTGGCTGATCTGTAATCACCCACCAGACCAATGACCCCGCAGTAACATACACATGGAGTGAAGATTTGTCCAGAGCTTCATTACAACATCATTGTGACGAGTAGCTGGATACCGAGTGTGTAGCTATAGCTTATTATAAGTCATATCAACAAACGTGAAAGAGTCTGCGCAACAGGCAGGAGCCAACATGACAGCCCTCTTGGTACATCTGAATGAGCAAGAGGGCTCAAAATACTATAAATGTCCTGCAATTAAAAGGTCTGTCAGCAAATGTACATAATTGAAGATTGATGGTCACCAGTGCATTTTTCTTTGTATACTCCAATGACTGCCTCTATTGTTCTCAGGTGCCATAAAGTTGACCATAACATTTTTATTGCAAGAGTAACGCCTCTCACCCCATTTATTTGTAGAAAATATAAGTTTGGGTAGCATAAAATAGTATCTAAATGTATAATGTGGCATATACGCAGGTTCCCATGTTATTTGAGCCTTCAGTTGTTCCCGACGGTCCAATTCATCTTTAAGTAGAGTAGAGTGGCTGTACATGCATGGCCAACCCGCATGGTTACCAAGAAAGTAAAATGAAAAAAAAAATTCAGTCTTCCGGTATCTATTACAAGAACACACCTGGACATGCGCTAAACAGTGTAAAATGCAGTGCCATGTTTGGTTGGTGAAAATCCTTTGACTGAAGGATTACTTGTGATCCATCCTTTTCAGCAGACACTGTACCTTCACTACAACACTTTAAAGGGAGTCTGCCACAAGAAATTGGCATATCAAAGCAGCTGCACAGTAATATAGTGTAATCTCACCTGAATCTAACACCGTTTTCATTTTTCAGATTAGTTGTTCCGTTTCAGCGATAATCACTTTAGTCTTCAAATGAAAATCTGATTTTTGGAGCAACGAGGGTGTCACCGTTGCTCCAAACTGCTCTACCTTCTATCCCCAGTCTGCCCCTCCCTTCCTTCTTTGATTGACAGGGCCAGGCAGTGTAGAAGACGTGATCACACCTGGCCCGTATTCTTCTGAGCGTGCCCGTGCCTCGGCTTCGGAATCGAGAATAGGTTACAACGGGACAAGAATCCGGAAACCGGCGAGCTTGCTAAGCTACGCTAGTTTTGTGACTCCTATATAAGTAAATGGGGGTTATGGAAACAGCTTAGCACAGCGAGCGTAAATTGGGAGCTATGGATAAACCATAGTTCAATTCTAAGGGAGTTACAGAAACAGCATAGCTCAGCGAGCTCGCCAGTTTCTAAAATGATGTCCTGTTGTGGATCTATTAAAGCAAAGCAGAATACACCCAAAGAAACATATTTCCCATTTTTATCTGATGCTCATTGTTTTACAAGAAAGATACAAACTGAGACTATAGTTGTGTGAATGCGCCCCATGTGCGAAAGTACAGCAGCCCTGTAATGGCAGGGGGTAGGGAGACGGACAAGTGAGCCCTAATCTACCCGCCACTCTGTCCCTGCCTACTTGCAACGACCCGCCCTAGGCGACGGGGTACAACTGGGCGGCGGTCCCTGCGCTCAGTAAGTGCACGACAAACACGACAAACATACAAGGAACACAAGCAAGGAAAAGGGGCCGTTGCCCACGGCAACACCGTGAGCAACCAGAGTGGTGAACGAGCCGAGTCAAGCCAGGAGTGTGCGAGGTACAAAACGAAAAGCAGAAGAGTAGTCGGTAAGCCAGGGTCGGTATGGAGCAGGATCAAAAATAGCAGGAGCTGTAGCTGGGCCAGGAACCACAAGGAAAGAAACAAAAGCAATAACAAGCACCGAGGGACAGGAAGTGCAGGCTTAAATAGACCGAGGGCGGGAGCTAGCTGAGTCTGGCCAGGTTACGATAGGCTCTCCCACTCCTAAGCCTGCCAGCCTGAATGGTGGAAGCAGGAGTCAGTCTCAGGGATGTATTCTCAGGTGCTGACTGATTAGTTCTGGGAGTTAACCCTGCTGTGCCTGGCAGATCCTTTACAGTACCCCCCCTTTTATGAGGGGCCACCGGACCCTTTCTAAGTGGACCTGGCTTACTGGGGAAACGCAGGTGGAACCTCCTGACCAATACCCCAGCGTGAACATCCCGGGCGGGTACCCAAGTCCTCTCCTCGGGCCCGTATCCTCTCCAATGGACCAGGTACTGGAGGGAGCCTTGGACCATCTTGCTGTCCACAATCCTGGCCACCTCGAATTCCACCCCCTCCGGGGTGAGGATGGGAACAGGAGGTCTCCTCGAGGGAGCCAAGGACGGGGAGCAGCATTTGAGGAGGGAGGCATGAAACACGTCGTGTATCCGAAAAGACGGGGGTAACTCCAGCCGGAAGGAGACAGGATTGAGGACCTCAATGACCTTATACGGCCCAATAAACCGGGGAGCAAACTTCTTGGACGGAACCTTGAGACGCAAGTTCCTAGACGACAACCACACCAGATCCCCGACCATAAACAGGGGGTTAGCAGAACGTTTTTTATCAGCCTGAGTTTTTTGTACGCTCTGGGACACCTCTAGGTTTTTCTGAACCTGGGCCCAGACTGTGCACAGTTCCCGATGAACGACCTCTACCTCAGGATTGTTGGAACTACCAGGTGAAACGGAGGAGAACCGTGGATTAAACCCAAAATTACAAAAAAAAGGAGAGACCCCTGACGAGTTACTGACCCGGTTATTAAGGGAAAATTTGGCGAGGGGAATGAAAGAGACCCAATCAAATTGACAGTCAGAGACAAAACACCTTAAGTATTGTTCTAGAGACTGATTAGTCCTCTCCGTTTGGCCATTGGTTTCAGGATGGAAGGCAGAGGAGAAGGACAGATCAATCCCCAACTTCATACAGAAGGCTCTCCAAAACAATGAAACAAATTGTACCCCTCTGTCCGAAACAATATTGACAGGGACCCCATGGAGACGCAGGATGTGTTTGACAAACAAGGTAGCCAACGTTTTGGCGTTGGGTAGTTTCTTGAGGGGCACAAAGTGGCACATCTTACTGAAGCGGTCCACCACCACCCACACCACCGACTTGCCTTGGGATGGAGGCAAATCGGTGATAAAATCCATGGAGATATGTGTCCAAGGTCTCTGGGGAATGGGCAACGAACGCAGTAAGCCCGCTGGTCGGGACAAGGGAGTCTTGGACCTAGCACAAACCTCACAAGCGGCGACGTAGGCCTTAACGTCTTTAGGCAACCCAGGCCACCAATAATTTCTGGTAATGAGGTGTTTGGTACCCAGGATGCCTGGATGGCCAGATAGTGCGGAGTCATGATTTTCCCTAAGTACCCTTAGCCGGAATTGCAGGGGAACAAACAGCTTGTTCTCAGGAAGGTTCCCGGGAGCTGCACCTTGATCAGCAGCAATTTCAGAGACTAAATCAGAATCGATCGAGGAAATGATTATACCTGGAGGCAAAATACAAGCAGGATCTTCCTCCGAAGGAGGGCTGGCCATGAAGCTACGCGACAGTGCATCAGCCTTAATATTTTTAGACCCAGCCCTATAGGTAACCAAAAAATTGAATCTGGTAAAAAATAACGCCCATCGAGCTTGTCTCGGGTTTAGCCTCCGGGCAGATTCTAGGAAAACCAGATTCTTGTGGTCGGTAAGGACCGTTACCTGGTGCCTAGCCCCCTCCAGGAAGTGGCGCCACTCTTCAAATGCCCATTTAATGGCTAAGAGTTCGCGGTTGCCAATATCATAGTTACTTTCAGTTGGCGAAAACTTCCTGGAGAAGTAGGCACAGGGGCGGAGATGGGTGAGGGACCTGGTACCCTGGGACAAGACAGCCCCCACTCCCACCTCAGATGCGTCAACTTCCACGATAAATGGCTCCATTTGGTTGTGCTGAACCAGCACCGGGGCCGAGACAAAGCACTTCTTAAGGACCTCAAAAGCCTGGACAGCCTCAGGAGGCCAGTGGAGGAGATCAGCACCTTTGCGAGTGAGGTCCGTAAGGGGCTTAGCGATGACCGAGAAGTTAGCAATAAATCTCCTGTAATAATTAGCAAACCCCAAAAAACACTGTAACGCCTTCAGGGAGGCAGGTTGGACCCATTCCGCCACAGCCTGAACCTTGGCGGGGTCCATGCGGAATTCATGAGGAGTGAGGATTTGACCCAAAAATGGAATCTCCTGTACCCCAAACACACATTTTTCGGTTTTGGCAAACAGTTTATTTTCCCGAAGGACCTGGAGCACCTTCCTGACATGCTCCACGTGGGAGGACCAGTCCTTGGAAAACACCAGTATGTCATCAAGGTACACTACCAGAAAAATCCCCAGGTAATTTCTCAAAATCTCATTTATGAAATTCTGGAAGACCGCAGGGGCATTACACAACCCAAAGGGCATGACGAGGTATTCGAAATGGCCTTCGGGCGTGTTAAACGCAGTCTTCCACTCATCCCCCTCTTTGATGCGAATAAGGTTATACGCCAATTTAGAAAACCATTGGGCCCCCTGAACCTGATTAAAGAGATCAGGAATCAAAGGAAGGGGATACTGGTTCCTTACCGTGACCTTATTCAGGCTACGGTAGTCAATGCATGGCCTAAGACCACCATCCTTCTTCCCCACGAAGAAGAAGCCAGCACCTACCGGAGAAGAAGAGGGACGAATGTAACCCTTGGCCAGGGATTCCTGGATATACACTCTCATAGCTTCACGTTCGGGACAAGAAAGATTAAATATCCTACCCTTAGGAAGCTTAGCTCCTGGTACCAATTCGATAGCGCAATCGTATTCTCTATGAGGAGGTAACACTTCGGAGGCCTCCCTAGAGAAAACATCAGCGAAGTCCTGAACAAACTCGGGTAGCGTATTCGCCTCCTTAGGGGGAGAAATAGAATTAACAGAAAAACATGACGTACAACATTCATTACCCCATTTGGTTAGCTCCCCAGTATTCCAGTCAAACGTAGGATTATGCAACTGCAACCAGGGAAGACCTAGAACCAAATCGTACGATAATCCCTGCATCAACAGTACAGAGCATTGCTCCAAATGCATGGAGCCAACAAGGAGTTCAAAAACAGGGGTATGCTGTGTAAAATAACCATTAGCAAGAGGAGTGGCGTCGATACCCACTACCGGGACAGGTTTAGGCAAATCAATAAGAGGCATAGCAAGGGACATAGCAAATTCCACAGACATGATATTAGTAGAGGACCCTGAATCCACGAAAGCACTGCCGGTAGCAGACCTACCACCAAAAGAGACCTGAAAGGGAAGCAAGATCTTAGTACGTTTCATATTTACGGGAAATACCTGTGCGCCCAAGTGACCTCCCCGATGATCACTTAGACGCGGAAGTTCTCTGGCTGCAACCTTACGCTTAGGACAGTTGTTCACTTGATGCTTGTCGTCCCCACAGTAGAAGCAGAGACCAGGCTTGTTATTATGTAATGGCAGGGGGTAGGGAGACGGACAAGTGAGCCCTAATCTACCCGCCACTCTGTCCCTGCCTACTTGCAACGACCCGCCCTAGGTGACGGGGTACAACTGGGCGGCGGTCCCTGCGCTCAGTAAGTGCACGACAAACACGACAAACATACAAGGAACACAAGCAAGGAAAAGGGGCCGTTGCCCACGGCAACACCGTGAGCAACCAGAGTGGTGAACGAGCCGAGTCAAGCCAGGAGTGTGCGAGGTACAAAACGAAAAGCAGAAGAGTAGTCGGTAAGCCAGGGTCGGTATGGAGCAGGATCAAAAATAGCAGGAGCTGTAGCTGGGCCAGGAACCACAAGGAAAGAAACAAAAGCAATAACAAGCACCGAGGGACAGGAAGTGCAGGCTTAAATAGACCGAGGGCGGGAGCTAGCTGAGTCTGGCCAGGTTACGATAGGCTCTCCCACTCCTAAGCCTGCCAGCCTGAATGGTGGAAGCAGGAGTCAGTCTCAGGGATGTATTCTCAGGTGCTGACTGATTAGTTCTGGGAGTTAACCCTGCTGTGCCTGGCAGATCCTTTACAAGCCCCCAATAATTTTGAGAAGAATTTGAACAATTGTTCATTTGACCTGATGACCCTGACACTGGACTACCTACAAAAAGCAGTAGAAAGGCTCAAAGCAGGAACTAAATACAATTGAACAACAGTTAAACTGAATAATGCCAACTGAGGAACTCTAATCATTGAAAGAAAGGATCAACACAATAATCCGCAAACAACACAAAGACATTGTAATGACAGGGATAGGGAAACAGACAAGTGAGCCCTAATCTACCCGCCACTCAGTCCCTGCCTACTTGCAACGACCCGCCCTAGGCGACGGGGTACAACTGGGCGACGGTCTCTACACTCAGTAAGTGCACGACAGACAACCAGACAAGGAAACACAGAACAAAGGGAAACGGGGCAGTTGCCCACGGCAACACCGTGAGCAACAAGAGTAGTAAACGAGCCGAGTCAAACCAGGAGAGTACGAGGTGCCAAACGCAGAGCAGGAGAGTAGTGAAAGCCAAGTCAAACCAGGACTGTACGAGGTACCAAACGCAGAGCAGAAGAGTAGTCAGTAAGCCAGGGTCAATACGAAGCAGGGACAAGTAGTTCAAGAAGCTGCAGCAGGGCCAGGATACCAACAGAGAAGAATCACAAGCAAGGAGGAACAGGAAAGGCAGGTATAAATAGACAGAGGGCGGGAGCTAGCTCCGTCTGGCCAGGCTTTGATAGGCTCTCCCACTCCTAAGCCTGCCATCCTGAGTGGTGGAAGATGGAGTCAGTCTCACAGACATAGAAGCAGGTGCAGACTGATTACCTATTTGCATGGATACAGAAGCTGTGCCTGTCAGATCCTTAACAGTACCCCCCCTTTTATGAGGGGCCACCGGACCCTTTCTAGATGGACCTGGTTTATTGGGGAAACGAAGGTGGAACCTCCTGACCAATACCAAAGGGCGAACATCCCGGGCGGGTACCCCTGTCCTCTCCTCAGACCCGTATCCTCTCCAATGGACCAGGTACTGGAGGGAGCCTTGGACCATCTTGCTGTCCACAATCTTGGCCACCTCGAACTCTACCCCCTCAGGGGTGAGAACGGGGACAGGAGTTTTCCTCGAGGGAGCCAAGGACGGGGAGCAGCGTTTAAGGAGGGAGGCATGAAACACGTCGTGTACTCGAAAAGATGGGGGCAACTCCAGTCGGAAGGAGACAGGATTGAGGACTTCAATGACCTTGTACGGCCCTATAAACCGGGGACTTGGACGGGACTTTAAGGCGCAAGTTCTTTGACGATAGCCACACCAGATCCCCGATTTAAACAAACTGAGTGTTTGGGCGTCCATTTGGCAAATGAGGTTTAATGTAGATAAATGTAAAGTTATGCACCTGGGTACGAACAACCTGCATGAAATTACGGTGCTGTTTTCAGGAGAAAACAGCACAGTAATTTCAGACGTAATGGCATGTTGAGGCGCTTTGTGCTGCATCCATTACGGACGTTAAATGGAGCTGTTTTTCCATGGAGTCCATGGAAAATGGCTCCATTTACATCTGAAGAAGTGACAGGCACTTCTTTGACGCGGGCGTCTTTTTTACGCCGCGCCTTTTGACAGCGGGGCGTAAAAAAAATGACCGTCTGCACAGAACATCGTAAGACCCATTCTAATGAATGGGCAGATGTTTGCCGACGCTATTGAGCCGCTATTTCGGATGTAATTCGGGGCAAAAAAGCCTGAATTACGTCCGTAAATAGTGTGTGTGAACATACCCTAACTGTGAGAACTGTGAATCTATGGAATAGTCTACCGCAGGAGCTGGTCACAGCAGAGACAGTAGATGGCTTTAAAAAAGGCTTCGATAATTTTCTAGAACAAAAAAATATAAGCTCTTATGTGTAGAAATGTTTTGCTTCCCTTTACCCATCTCTTGGTTGAACTTGATGGACATGTGTCTTTTTTCAACCGTACAGACTTTGTAACTATGTAACTATATATATAGTGGAAACAGGAAGAAGTATTCGTGGATGTTGGCTGTAGACAATGAAGAACGGGCTGGAGGTGGTGGACTCACTAGTATGGTTGTTATAAGAGAACTCAGCCCAAGAAAGCAGCTGCAACCAGTCATCATGCTACCTGGAGATAAAGTGCTGCAGATAGTTCTCCATAATCTGATTAACTGTAATGACGGGGTAGGGAGACAGACAGGTGAGCCCTAATCTACCCGCCACTCAGTCCCTGCCTACTGGCAACAGCCCGTCCTAGGCGACGGCATACAACTGGGCGACGGTCCCTATGCTCAATAAGTGCACGACAGACAAACAGACAAGGGTACACAGAAGTTAGGGAAATGGAGCACCGTGAGCAACGAGAGTAGTGAACGAGCCAAGTCAAACCAGGAGTGCACGAGGTACCAAACGCAGAGCAGGAGAGTAGTGAACGAGCCGAGTCAAACCAGGAGTGTACGAGGTACCAAACGCAGAGCAGGAGAATTGTCAGTAAAGCCAGGGTCAAAATGAAGCAGAGGACAAATGTTCAAGCAGCAGCAGCAGAGCCAGGACGCAGACAGAATCACAGGCAAAGGAGGAGCAGGAAATGCAGGTATAAATAGACAGAGGGCGGGAGCTAGCTCCGTCTGGCCAGGCTGTGATAGGCTCTCCCACTCCTCAGCCTCCCAGCCTGACTGGTAGAAGATCGTGTCACTCTCTCAGACTTAGGAGCAGGTGCAGACTGATTACCCACGGGCGTCGACACAGAAGCTGTGTCTGGCAGATCCTTTACATTAACCCTCTCGACTTGACCATTGGACTGGGGATGGTAGGCCGAAGAGAAGTCCAACTTTACACCGAGGAAACCGCCGAGTAGTCTCCAGAAATTAGAGGTGAACTGGACCCCTCGATCTGAGACAATATGCAGAGGCATGCCGTGCAGACGGAAGATGTGTTGGACGAAGAGGCCGGCCAGTCGGGAAGCAGAAGGCTGACCAGTCAGTGGAACAAAATGAGCCATCTTGGAAAATCGATCCACCACCACCCAGACCACACTGCATCCAGCAGAGAGCGGCAGATCTGTGACAAATTCCATTGCAATATGTCGCCAGGGGGCATCAGGCACAGGCAGTGGCTGGAGCAGACCAGCTGGTCTGGAGTGGGCAACTTTATTTGCAGTGCACACCGTGCAGGATTAGACAAAATCTGTGGCGTCTTTGGGCAGCGTGGGCCACCAGAACTGACGGGCAATCAGGTCTCGGGTCTTACTGGCACCCGCGTGACCTGCCAGCTTGGAACTGTGTCCCCAGCGGAGGATTCTTCCTCTGTCTGCCAGACGTACAAAGGTCCTTCCCGGAGGAATGTCTCTAACTTGCAGAGGGTTGACAGAGATGATGCAGGAAGGGTCAATAATATTCTGTGGGGACTCCACGGTGTCCTCTGTCTCGAATGACCTAGACAAGGCATCGGCCCTCACATTCTTGTCGGCAGGGCGGTAGTGAGACGTCTGGAGATAGGTGAGGTTCTTGTAGTCCGTGAAGACCAGGATTGGATGAGCTGCGCCTTCTCTAAGGTGTCTCTACTCCTGCAGAACCAGCTTGATGGTCAGTAACTCCAGATCCCCAAGCAAGTAGTTGTGCTCTGCAGGAGAAATAAAGCTTAGAATAGTAGCCACATATCACAGTCTTGCCTTTGGAACCTCTCTGGAACAGAAATGCACCAGCACCAACAGAGGAGGCGTCCATCTCTAACGAAAACTGTAGAGACACATCAGGATGATAAAGGATTGAGGCTGACGTGAAGGCCTTCTTTAAGCTCTTGAACACGGCCTCTGCTTCTGGAGTCCACACCTTGGCATTCATGTCCTTTTTGGTAAGAACGGAGATGGGGACTGTCAGTGAGGAGAAGATAGGAATGAACAGCTGGTAGAAGTTGGCGAATTTCAGGAAACGCTGTATGGCTCATAAGTCTTGAGGGCCTGGCCATTCCAAGACAGCCTTTACCTTCTCAGGATCCATTTTAAGGCCCGATCGGAGATAATATAGCTCAAGAAGGGTAGAGACTTTCTCTCGAACACACACTTCTCCAGCTTATCATATAAGTGATTCTCCCTTAATCGAAACAAAACTTGGCGAACATGTCTCTGATGAGTTACTGGATCTGGGGGAAAAATCAAAATGTCATCGAGATACACCACAACACAGACATAGAGGAGATCACGGAAAATGTCATTGACAAATTCCTGAAAAACCGTTACACAAGCTGAGGGCCATAACCAGGTAGTCGTAGTGCCCATCACGTGTATTAAATGCCGTCTTCCACTCGTCACCCTGACGAATCCGGATTAGATTGTAGGCCCTCCGCAGGTCTAGTTTGGAAAAAATGTTGCCCCCCGTATGCGATCAAACAGTTCAGTAATTAAAGGCAATGGGTATCTGTTCTTTACTGTGATCTGGTTGAGACTCCAGTAGTCAATGCAGATTCGGAGGGATCCGTCTTTCTTTTTTGACAAAGGAAAACCCGGCCCCGGCCGGGGATGAGGATTTGCGTATGAAGCCCCTCTCTAGATTCTCTTTAATATAGCAGACATTGACTGGGTTTCAGGTAAGGAGAGAGGGTATAGTCTACCGCGAGGAGGGGACGAATCAGGAACCAAGTCAATAGGACAATCATACGCTTGATGGGGTGGCAACGTCTCTGCCTCCTTGTTCTCGAAGACATCCGAGAACTGAGTGTAGCAAGAGGTCAACCCTGCCAATGACTGATGCGGAGGAGGCTGAAGCGGATGGATATGCCCCAGACAGCAGTTGAGGCACTTGGGACCCCACTGGAGAACCTCTCTGGAGTTCCAATCCTGGAATGGGGAGTGTAGACGGAGCCAAGGCAAACCCAGCAGCACGGGGTTGACGGCCTTGGGTAGGAAAAACAGGGAGATGATCTCAGAATGAAGGGCTCTCACTTGAAGCCTCAGCGGTTTGGTTACAGACAATATTGGGTCGGGCAGTGGCAGTCCATCTACTGAGGCAACGATCAACAGCTTCTCCAGAAGGGTAGTGGGCAAGTGTAAAATTTATGCCAGAGTCCAGATAGGCAGAGACCAGATGGGGCCTCTCTCCAGCGACAATAGTCACAGGGATGGACAGCTTGGAGGAGAGTTCCCGGTCAAATGCTGTGTTGCCCAGGGTTGTCTCTCCAACCAATCATAGGCGTTGGAGTTTTTTGGCTTCCGGGGACACAGACACAGACACATGACATGGCCAGAGAGGA
This sequence comes from Rhinoderma darwinii, assembly GCF_050947455.1. NCBI lineage: Eukaryota > Metazoa > Chordata > Amphibia > Anura > Rhinodermatidae > Rhinoderma > Rhinoderma darwinii. Next base: position 61,463,906 of record NC_134694.1, on the reverse strand, counting down.
CGCAATATAGACAGAGTCTAGAAGTGCGCCTGCGCTGTTTTTCCTTGACAGATAGTCTAAGCCGATCTACTTGCAACAGAACCTCGGATGAAGCAGCAGATGAGGACAAGAGAGGTTGCTGGAAGTTGGGAGCCAACCTAGGAAGCTTTATCTCTTGACGAACCTCTTGGGATCTTCCCCTGAGCCTCATGTCCACCCAGGTGGCAATGTAAAATTAGGTCGTCCAAGGTAGGTGGTAGATCACGAGCAGCTGGTGCGTCTTTGATCTCGGATGACAGACCATGCCAGAAGGAAGCTACTAATGCCTCGTTGTTCCAGGACAGCTCTCCTGCCAGGGTCCGGAACTGGATGGTGTACTCGCCCACGGAGGTGTCCTCCTGGCGAAGGTTCAGTATAGAAGTAGCTGCCGACGAGACTCATCCAGGCTCCTTGAACACAGTGCGGAATAACCGCACGAACCCCTCGAAGTCTCGGGTCCCTGACGTTCCCAGATTGAGTTCGCCCATGCCAGGGACTTGCCGGCAAGTAGAAAAATATTGAAGATGATCCTGGCGCCGTCTGAGGAAAATGCTCTGGCATGCAGGGTGAAGTGGATATGACACTGGTTGAGAAATCCCCTGCATGAGCTTTAGTCTCCATAGAAACGAGGTGGTAGTGGCAGCGAGAACCGAGGGTCAGAACCGGTGCTGCCAGGAGGTGTAGCAGGAGGATCAGTCGGAGAAGCTGGAACAGGAGCAGAGAAGGAAGCATCTAGTGCCCCTAGCTGTAGTGCCATGGAGTCTACTGCCACAAGAAGTTGATCATGTCGTGTTCGCAAGTCCTGCAGGTCTGCCTGCATGGCTCGAGAGGGTGACAGGCCCTTGAATTGACCAGCGGGGTTCATGGCCTGAGCGTACTGTCACGGCGTGGGATGTGGACTTACTTGGCCATACCGCGTAGTGGGATAGCAGCTGGCCAAAGTGGTACAATGCAATTTCTCTATTTCAGAAAGGGTACCTGAGGCAATGTAGACAGTAGCGGTAGATTCAGGCTAAGATGAGGCTCCAAGAGTAGACAGACACCCAGCGGGATGCGACACAATAGATGCAGCGAAGGGCACAACACGACTCCAACTCTTGAAGGCACAGAGGCACGGTAGTACGGGATACAGGGTACAGGCAGCATGAACACTGGGAACAGGAAACCACTAGGAGACCATTTGCAAAGACAAACTAAAGGTAACACAACAACGCTCAGGCAAGGATCGAGAGGGCAGAGCCCCTTTTATAGTCCTGAAGCATTCTGGGCTAATTGCAGTATTCTGCAACTGTGCGCATACTGGCCCTTTAAGGTCGTGCACGCGCAGGCGCGCGCACTGCGGGAAACAGTTTCCGGACCAGTTAGTGAGTGCCGACGTCTCTCAGGAGGGAACTTACTCGTCCATGGCCGTGGCCGTCAGAGGGAAAGTCAGGACGACGGTCCGCGGCCATAGACATTACATTCGCTACCTCTACCACCTCGCTATGACGGTGACCCTAGAGCCTGCAGAGGTTTCATTAACCAATGCACCATTTTAGACTGCATGCTCATCTCTTTCCCTCTGATGAGGCCAAGGTAGCATTCATTATTTCTCTTCTCGCTGGCAAGGCCTTGGCATGGGCAAACCCATCTTGGAACGGGAGGGTCTGGAGTTCTCGGATCTAGCATTATTCTTAGACACTTTTCGTACTGTGTTCGAGGAGCCGGGTCGAACATCCTTTGCAGCTGCCTTTCTGCTAACCCTCAAGCAAGGGATAGTGGAGTAGGAGAGTATGCCATCTCTTTCCGTACACTGGCAGCAGAGTTGGCATGGAACAATGAGGCTTTGGTGGAGACCTTTTGGCAGGGACTGTCCACGCACAACAAAGACGAACTAGTAGCCTGTGATTTCCTTCCACCCTGGATGCTCTTGTCCTGTTGGCAACCCGGGTTTACATGAGGATCCAGGAACGTGCTCAGGAGGTTCGGCGGGAGAGACGTTTCCACAGGCTGGCACCCTCGTTCCAGAGACCCCTATTGCCACCCCCTGTTGTTCTACTTGAAGAACCTATGCAGTTGGACAGAATCAAGTTGTCTGAGAAGGAAAAACAGCGCAGATGCTTTTCAGGTTTGTGTCTGTGTTGTAGCCTCAAATGCCATTTTGTGCGCCAATGTCCACAAAAGCCGGGAAACTCCTGTACCTAGGGTTGGGTGGAGAGACAACCCTAAGTGGAACGACTCCAAATGCTTATTCTGCACGCTCCGGAAAAATCCACTAGGTCTAGGTGCCTTCACCGCTGCCTGCCACAGGTTTATCCTGTTTTGCGTCCACTGCCTCAGTTAATCTCCGATCTACCATCACATTATGCCAGTTTTGCAGAAGTCTGCAGCAAGAAGGACACCTCACCTCCTCGTAGGCGAGTCTATTCTCTCTCCCTGCCGGAGACCCCAGCCTTGCCCGCCTATATTAAGGAGAAGCTTGAGAAAGGGTTCATCCAGAAGTCTTCCTCCCCGGCCAGAGCCAAATTCTTCTTTGTGAAGAAGAAGAATGGATCTCTTCGTCCATGTATCGATTACCGAGGTTTGTACCAAATCACGGTCATGAATAAGTACCCCTTGCCGCTCATCTCAGAACTTTTCGATAGAATTCGTGAGGCCAAGGTGTTCACTAAGCTGGATCTACGCGGGGCCTATAACTTGATCCGTGTCCGCAAAGGTGACAAGTGGAACACCACATTCAACACCTGAGACGGTCACTACGAATATCTCGTGATGCCATTTGGGCTGTCTAATGCTCCAGCTGTGTTCCAGGAGTTCGTAAATTACATCTTCCGGGATCTGCTGTATGTCTGTGTGGTGGTATATCTGAACGACATCCTGATCTACTCGCCTGATTTGACGATGCATCGGAGGCATGTTCGCCAAGTTCTGTCGCGGTAAAGAAGGAATCTCCTGTATGCTAAACTCGAGACCCTGTGTTCGAGAGGAACTCTCTGCCCTTCCTGGGCTACATCATATCTGACTGTGGACTCAAGATGGATCCAGAGAAGGTGAAATCCGTCTAAGAGTGGCCACGTCCACAGGGGCTTCGGTCCGTACAACGATTTCTGGATTTGCAAACTTCTATCTGCAATTTATACTGAACTTTCCGTCTCTGCCTCAATCTCTGCCCTCACCAAGAAGGGGGAGAGTGCCAAAGTTTGGCCTCCGGAGGCAGACTCAGCATTTACAAACCTCAAGAACGCTTTCACCTCAGCCTCCGTTCTCCATAACCCTGATGCATCTCGGCAGTTCTTTCTGGAAGTGGACGCATCTTCTGTTGGTGCTGGAGCACTATTATGTAAAAAAAAATTCTAAAAGCCAATATGGTGGCCTGTGGCTTCTTTTCAAAATTATTCTCTCCGGCAGAACACAACTATTCCATCTCGGGTCAGGAGTTGCTAGTCGTCAAGTTGGCATTAGAGGAGTGAAGACACTTGCTTGATGGCGCGGTTCACCCTATTATCATTTATAATTCACAAGAAACTCACATATCTACAGTCAGCACAACGATTAAATCCTTGACATGCCAGGTGGTCGCTGTTCTTCGCTCTATTTCAATTCTTGCTTCACATCTGTCCTTTAACAATTCACTGTACTACTAGATATGCTTATCCACCTCTGATAAATTATCTCACTCTTCTGATATAATATAATAAAACATCACTTTTATTAACTCTGCATTAAAAAATAAAAATAGCACTAGACTTCCTTACTATATTACACCTTAAATAATTGGTTTACTGTAGAGCAGTAGTTGTTGAACGAGACAAGGTCAATGTAAGGTACATCTCAGTCTATACTCACAGTTACACATTCAATCTAGCAACTTGATTACTGCCCCACATTTGGTATAACACTCAAAAATATTCATGAGCGTGTTAATAAATGTCTCAATGCGTTTCGTCTGCAGTATGACCCACAGACACCTTAGGAGACTATTTTCGATTAGATATTGAAAAGATTATTACGAGAATTCCAATTAGTATGAGCGCCGGAGTTATGATATTCAAAATCCGGCGGCCACGATGAGAGCTGCACGCGGTGGCAATGACGCCGAGCTTATAAGGGCTAAGTCCAACCCTCTAGAGTGACGCGCGTCGGGACTTTCTCCCACCTCTCCATCTGAGCCAATGAGTTCGCAGGCACAGCGCGCCTCATGATAAACATCACCAGAGACTTGGCTGTTGCCCCGGTAACCATCACAGACAGCGGCCTGGATAATAATATTACAATGAAGCATCGTGTTTGTTCCTAATACACGCTACCTTTAATATTAAGAAGATATACTCCACATAGTCCATAGAATAGAGTAAGGAGGAAGAAAATACCGGAACATACAGTTAAACTAAGTTAACAGAGTACTATTCAATCTCATATCATACGTATATACTGAGGAGTGTTTACTCCAGCACAGTCCTATACTGATTTCAAAGACATAAAGATTGATCTATTATTATGCTGGATAATAATATACACCCAACAGTATATCCAGCTCAACAGAGTTATAGGTTGCTATTTACTCTCCTATCATGCGTATACACTGAAGAATATATACTTCAGCCCAGTATTATACTGATTTCACAGACATTAAGATCGATCTATCTTGATGCCGGATAATGATGTATGCCTATCCAGCCTCCATGCTTCACCAGCATGTATCCTTCGATGCCACATAGAGCTAAAGAAAAATAATAGTCTAACCATAATATTAGATATTTCACATGCAAAGTGACAATACAATATAAAGAGTCCCTCTGCAGATCACATATGGACCTAAACCAATATACCTCACTCTCCTGCATGAACTATGCTGTAAATATATATATAATCATAATCTCCTGACCTATGGAAAACTAATCTTGCATCCACTAACAAGTGAGCAGGGATTTAAACAAACGGCACAAAGGAGATCTAATCATTTAGGCCTCCAGGTTTAGTCGATTTAAGCCTAAATATCCACTGAGACTTTTTACGTAGTAGTCTATTGTCAAAATCTTCCCTTTATATATTTGGGCGTACTACCTCGACACCTTGTAATTTTAAACATTTTGGATCACCTCCATGATGTTGTAAAACATAATTAGCTACTGGGGTATCTTCCTCCCTTAAAACATTTCCCACGTGTTCCAAAATACATCTTCGAAACTGGCGTATGGTCTTTCCTACGTAATTGAGAGGAGAAGGACTGCTAACCATGTATACAATACCATAGGTTCTACAATTAATGAATTCCCTATTAGCATATGATGTCCCCGTGGTTGCACTACTAAAGCTCTTACTTGGGTAAATATACTCGCTGGCTTTACATCCTCCACATCTAAAAGAGCCTACAATTATGGTTTTACCCAGCCATGTGTTTGATGTAACAGATGTTGAAAGATGACTTTTCACTAGCCTGTCTCTTAGATTCCGTCCCCGACGGTATGTGACAGAAGGATATTTGATGACTTTGCCACTAACGTCAGGACCTAGGCTGAGGATAACCCGATAGGTTCTCAAAGTTTCAAGCACATTGCCAAAGTGATTATCATAAGTACTGTAGCAGTGCAGCTACTGGACCATGCAGAAACTCAGCTTTTAAGCAACCAGGGAGCATGTACAGCAGAGAGAGTTTTCTCTGCTGGTGCTTGGGCTGTCTGATGAGTTTAGTTATTCTCCACCTGAGACGGCTCTTTATATCAGGTGTGTGCTGTCCACACAGGGCTCTCAGTCTGGGGAAGACAGGCATGCTAGCCTGTGAGAGTCACCACCGTGTGAGGTAAAACTGAAGGTTTTGAGGTGCTGGGCACAAGGCTCAGTGTCACATAGTGAGGGACACTGAATATGTTAGTTAGAGGCTGGACGGCCTAGGGTTTATTTTGTATGTTTATTGTTGTACCACTGATTGCTGTTGTGAAGACAATAAAGCTAGCTGCGGCTGGTTTAAACCTTTTTCTCAAGGAGTTGGAGTGAACTTTCTATGTGTGCCAACCATCTCACCTGGGAGATGGCGATCCCATGAGCTAAGTGGTCCCCAAGTTGTCACATATGGCGGAGAATTGCTTTGGGCAATAAAATGGCACAAGAAGTATGCAGTGAAATTTAAAGGGCCAGAAGCCCAATTAAAGACACTGTTTTTCCATTGCAATGGGTCTTATGGAGGAACTCCTCGAACAAATGGTGCAGTTGAATGCAGAGCTGCAGGAAACAAATACCAAACAGAGGGAGGATAACCAAAGATACCTGGCACAGTTGGAAGCAGATAGAGAGGCTCTAAGGGCACGGGTGCTGTCCAGGGATGCACAGCCTTCCAAGCCAAGTGGATTCTTTTCAACGTCCACTGCATTGATGCCGGGTACTCTGGAGGTGTTACAGAGAGTTCGCAGAGAAGAGCACGGAGCGTGCGTACCTGTGATACAAGCTGTGAGGACCGTTGCTAGGAGCAACCAACCCCGACAGCATGTGGCTGTTGTTCAGCAGAAGGAGCGATGTTGGAGATGCCATCAAGCGGATGAATGTGCACCTGATCGTTCTCTGGTCAGGAGGCCAGAGAGAGCGCAAGAAAAAACACGTGAAGTGCTGGTTGGTGGGATTCCGCTACTGGTCCGTCTGGATCTTCGCCAAGAGGTCTCGAGGGTGCATCCGGACATTTTGCTGTTCGTGAGGAAGGATCCTGAGATGGGTGAGACCGTTCTGATTGACTTTTAAACTGATGTTGGGACTGTGCAGCACACACTTATAAAATTTCAGGAACTTGATGAGGAGTTTGTGCTGGGAAGGAACTTCCCTCATTTTTGGCAGTTGTGGGAGAAAGGCAATATCTCCGATAAGCATTACAGGGAAGAGTCCTCTGCAGGGTGCACTGCTCCACTGCCAAAAATGGAAAATTCCCCAGTTGTAATGATATCAAGTGATAATGTGATTCAGGAAATGCCTGTTAAAAATTACGCACATGTATTTGATGCACAGCGTTTATGTGATGACACTAGTGAAATGTCCAAAATTGTGCCTAACGTGTCTTTAACCCGTGAGTATGTCACCCAGCCTGAGCAGGTTAATGCATTGTGTGAACAGGCTGTTAAAGAAACAGCAGCCGAGACAGAAAAGGGGATTAGTTCAAGTGTGCCCCTTGAGGCCGTAGTTGAGAAAGTCGAGAGTGTCACATGTGATGTGCGTACTGTTACTAATAGTAACCCAGAGATGTCTGGTGAGTGCGGTGAAAAATTGTCTCTGGACGGACAGTCTGAGCATTTAAATGCTGAGATCAAAAACTCCAAGATGGAGGGGAGTATAGCATCTGAAAGTGGTTTGGTAGATGGTACGGTATATACCAAAACTCACGAGATGAGTGTTACTGAACACTATGAGCCAGTGCCTAAACCAAGGGGTGACACACAAAGCCACTTAATAGATGCGGAAAGGCCCATGAATGTAGGGCACAACACAGGTAAATACCGCTGTGATCAGCAAAAGCTAGTAGTGCCTACAAGGGATGAGGATGCTAGGCATGCCAACGTAGACGAGTTGCAGGAGCACCTGTCTAATACACACAGGGGTGATTATCAAATGTCTGTTACTGTAGGGGTGACCCTAAGTGTGATTATGTTCCAACGTAGGAGCTTTGACCCTGGAGGGAGGTTGAAATGTGATCAGTCCTACGGCCTTTATCAAAGGGCGGGGGGGATATGTAGCAGTGCAGCTACTGGACCGTGCAGAAACTCAGGTTTTAAGCAACCAGGGAGCATGTACAGCAGAGAGGGTTTTCTCTGCTGGTGCTTGGGCTGTCTGATGAGTCTAGTTATTCTCCACCTGAGACGGCTCTTTATATCAGGTGTGTGCTGTCCACACAGGGCTCTCAGTCTGGGGAAGACAGGCATGCTAGCCTGTGAGAGTCACCACCGTGTGAGGTAAAACTGAAGGTTTTGAGGTGCTGGGCACAAGGCTCAGTGTCACATAGTGAGGGACACTGAATGTGTTAGTTAGAGGCTGGACGGCCTAGGGTTTATTTTGTATGTTTATTGTTGTACCACTGATTGCTGTTGTGAAGACAATAAAGCTAGCTGCGGCTGGTTTAAACCTTTTTCTCAAGGAGTTGGAGTGAACTTTCTATGTGTGCCAACCATCTCACCTGGGAGATGGCGATCCCATGAGCTAAGTGGTCCCCAAGTTGTCACAGTACATATAAGCCGTAGCATCCCCTCTGCTACCTTTTTAGGTTTGGGTACCAGGAGAGAGGCTCTATTAGAGGCCATTGCATTATGATACACTGATTCTAGAACATTTTTTGGGTACCCTCTTCACTTAAATCTAAGGTCCAGCTCTTTTGATTTTTGTCTAAATTCAGATAATGAAGAACAATTTTATCACAACCTCAGGAATTGTCCCTTGGGGATACCTCTTTGTAATGGGACCGGATGATGACTGTCCCACCCCAGCAAGCTATTCGAGCCTGTGAGTCTATGCTAATAGATAAATCCAAAAATGAAATAAACTGATCATCAATCTCCGAAGTAAATCTCAGGCCTACATCATTGATGTTCTGGCATGAAACAAATTCTTGGAAGTACTCCCTTGTGCCCATCCATAGTATAAGCACGTCATTAATATACCTCTGCCAGAGGTCAATATGTGACGTCCATTTTTCCATTAGCATATGTGGGAGCACATGGGCTTCCCATAGCCGTACCACTGAGCTGGTGGAAGTACTCGCCATCGAACAAGAAATAGTTAAGATTGAGTATAGATTCTACAAGTGACAAAATAAATTCATTATGTCGGCCTAAATGTGTTCCTCTCATTTCCAAAATATAATTAATTGCTTTAAGATTCCTCAGCATGGGGGATGGAACTATAAAGGACCTCCACGTCCAAGCTAGCCAGAAAGGTACCCGGGGTCAGGCATAGATCCTCTAATCTCCTCAGTACATCCATAGTATCACGTAAATATGATGGTAAGGATAATACAAAGGTTCTCAGAACAATGTATGTACTAACCCCTTGGGTTAGACTATCATTCCCTGAAACTATTAGACGACCCTTTAGAGGATTACAGCCTTTATGAATCTTTGGTAATCCATAAAACTTAGCTATTTGTGGATGTTTCGGTTGCACGAACGACAGTTCTTTTTTGTCAATTAAGTTCTCCTCCAGGGCATCAGCCAGTATGATATTCAGCTCTCTAACAAAAATATTGATGGGATCCCCCACTAATATATGTGCAGAGGGAAGCTGGAAAGCTGTAAAACGTTTGTTCTGTTTGCACCTCCAATAAACTCTGTATACCTGTATATCTGACTGGAAGAAGGGGGGGGGGGGAGAAAAAGAAAAAAGGGCTACGTTATTGTTCTTTTTTTTGGGGGTGGGTTTCCCTCTTTATATGACCAATGCAAACTGGACTAAAGGAAGTAATTGAAGACATTACATATTCAGCAGTTCAATAGTAAAGTGTCAGTGCCGCTTTCAAAGCAGATTAAACACTGAAAAACTAGGGCACAGTGGAAAGTAACGATACATATATCTGCATATTGAATTGATACTAAATAAATATGCCGACTAAAAGGGATAAAAAAGAGGGGAAAGAAACAAGTATTTCTGTGGTTAAACAGAGGCGATCTGAAGGCATTAAGCCCCAAGGGGACAGGTTGAAATACAAAGGAGAAGAGAATAGGATGGATCACTATTTAAATTCACCTGGTAACTCCCCAGCAAATAAACTGACAGATAAAGCCAAAAGGAATAAACCAGCAGAGTCTTTGCAGTCAGAGCAAGATTTAGTGGATGAGGTGGAAAGAATATGAGCAGAAGAAGAATCACTCACAGAAGAGAACCCAGGAGAAAATAGACCAGGAAAAGAACCCACATTAACGGACATTCTGTTAGCAATAAATGGCCTCTCAACGCAAATAGCGGAAGTAAAGTTGGATGTCTCATTAATCAGAAATGATGAGAGATAGACTTTCTCAAACTGAAGGTAAAGTTAAAGAGATGGATGACCAGCTACAGATTCTGAATAGAGATGTGGTGGAACTAAAAGAGCAAAATTTTAATATGATCGCTAAAATAACAGACCTGGAGGATCGATCCAGGCATACAAATATCTAGTGCACAGGATTCCCAGAGAAGGTGGAGGGAGCGGATACTGTGATCTTCCTAAACAAGTGGTTGATGGAAACATTTGGTAGGGAAAAGCTTTCTAAAATATTTACTGTACAAAGGGCCCATCGAATTCCGTTAAGGACTCCGCTGCCAGGGGCTTCACCAAGGCCACTTTTAGCCAAGCTGTTCCTGTTCTCGGACAAATCATACATCTTGTCTAAAGCAAGATCAACCACCATGACATATAATGGCTCAAAGATTCTTTTGTTCCCAGATTTTTCGTTTGTAACACAGAAGGCTAGGCAAACAAACAAGGAGGTTAAAATACATCTGAGGAACGCTAACATTAAATACTCAATGACTTATCCAGCCAAACTGAGAGTTATCTATGATGAAAATACCTTCTTCTTTAAAGACACAGTGGAGGCGACAAATTGGGCGGACTCTAAAGGGGATATGAAGTGCCTTGGTATATATAAATGTTTTCATCTGTAGGAAGATATCGAGGGCAATTATATAAAGAGAATACGGCATGTTTAAAGAGGACTAAAATTAAGATATGGAAATACTTATCTAGCCCTATTGAAAAGTTATGACCTTTTTGCTTCTTTAAATATTAATGGGTAATTAATATTAATACTTAATATTTACTGTTGGGGACCTGGAAATGTTACCTAACTAAGATAATTGATAACTAGATATTAAAGAAGGGTCAGTGCAAAGTGCTGGTGGGGATGGAGGGGGTGGCGGAAGTGGGAGAATTCGCTAGGAAAGGAACTTGTGGTACGGGACTTATTTAGATGGGCCCGTGCCGAAAGACAAGTTGTGAGGTGGGGAGGACCCTTTATTCTATTAGTACCACATGAGATTACTATTATGGAATATTAGAGGAATTAAGGAAAAAGTTAAGAGAACTGCAATATTTAATGCCATAAAGGATTCCCTACCGGCAATCATATGTCTAGTAGAGACACATCTCACTATAAATACAATTAGTTTATTAAAATGCAAATGGAAAGGAGAAAATTATCATTGTTTTCACTCAGAACACTCAAGAGGTGTTAGTATTTTAATTGATGCAAGAATTGACTTTAAACTTATTTAGTTAGAGAGAGATAAAGAGGGTCAATAAATTTTTCTATATGGATTTACTAATAATATTACATGGGTGTTAGCAGGTATTTATATACCTCCACCTTATTCACCTAGGGTGTTATTTGCACTGAAAGATTTCATATTAAATAAACATAATTGTTTAGTTATAGTCATGGGAGACTTTAATAATGTTATGCATTTAGGGAAAGATAGGTTTAGAGAAGGGTTGGCACAAGATAGGGGGGGCACTACAATGTTTGCAAATACCATGGAAGAAATGGGTCTCATAGACATATGGAGGAATAGAAACCCTGATTGATCGCAATATTCATGTTACAACAGCTCACACAAAGTAATGCCCAGGATAGATCTGATATTTGGGAACAAAGTGGACCTTATCCCCTTCAGGACTGAGCCTGTTTTGGCCTTCTGGACGAAGCCGATTTTTCAAATTTGACATGTGTCACTTTATGTGGTAATAACTCCGGAATGCTTTTAGCTATCCAAGTGATTCTGAGAACGTTTTCTCGTGACATATTGTACTTTATGTTAGTGAAAAAATTTGGTTGATAAATTCAATATTTATTTGTAAAAAAACACCAAGATTTGGAGAAAATGTGCAAAAATTAGCATTTTTCTAAATTTAAATGTATCTGCCTGGAAAACAGAAAGTTATACCACACAAAATAGTTGCTAGTTAACATTTCCCATATGTCTACTTTATGTTTGCATCATTTTTTGAACATTCTTTTATTTTTCTAGGACGTTACAAGACTTAGAACTTTAGCAGCGATTTCTCATATTTTCAAGAAAATGTAAAAAGGCGATTTTTACAAGGACCAGTTCAGTTCTGAAGTGGCTTTGAGGGCCTTATATATTAGAAAGTCCCCATAAATCACCCCATTTTGAAAACTGCACCCCTCAAAGTATTCAAAACAGCATTCAGAAAGTGTTTTAACACTTTAGGCGTTTCACAGGAATTAAAGCAAAGTAGAGGTGAAATTTACAAATTTCATTTTTGTTTTTACAAAATTCATTTGTAATACATTTTTTTCTATACCACAGAAAGTTTTACCCGAGAAATGTAACTGATTATTTATTGCCCAGATTCTGCCGTTATTAGAAATATCCCACATGTGGCCCTAGTGCGCTAATTTACTGAAATACAGGCCTCAGAAGCAAAGGAGCACCTAGTGGATTTTGGGGCCTCCTTTTTCTTTAGCATATATTTTAGGTACCATGTCAGGTTTGAAGAGGTCTTGTGGGGCCAAAGCAATAAAGACCACCAAAAGTGACCTCATTTTGAAAAATACACCCCTCAGGGAATTTATCTAGGGGTATAGTTAGCATTTTGAAGCCACAGTTTTTTTGCTAAATTTATTTGAATTAGTATGTGAAGATGAAAATCTACTTTTTTTCTGAAAAAACGTAGACATTTTTTATTTTTTCAAGGAATAAAAGAGAAAAAACACCCCAACATATGTAAAGCAATTTCTCCTGATTATAGCAATACCCCATATGTGGTAATAAACTGCTTTTTGGACCCACAGCAGGACTCAGAAGGGAAGGAGCACCATTTGGATTTTGAAATTCTGATTTTGCTGGAATAGTTTTCAGTGCCATGTCGAGTTTGCAATGCACTAGAGGGAACAAAATAGTGGAAACCCCATTTTGGAAACTACATTCATCAAGGAATTTTTCTAGGGGTAAAGTTAGCATTTTGACCCCACAGTTGTTTTGCTGAATTCATTGGAATTATTCTGTAAAGGTAAAAATCTACTTTTTTCCTGAAAAAAGGTAGCTATTTTTAATTTTTACAAGGAATAAAGGAGAAAAAGCACCCCAACATTTGTAAAACAATTTCTCCCGATTACGGAAATATGCCATATGTGGTAATAAACTGCTGTTTGGACCCACAGCAGGACTTAGAAGGGAAGGAGCCCAAATTTAGCTGAAATGGTTTTTGGGTGCCATGTCGCATTTGCAAAGCCCCTGAGAGGCCAAAACAGTGGAAACCCCCAAAAGTGACCCCCATTTTGGAAATTGCACTACTTAAAGAATCTATCTAGGGATATAGTGGGCATTTAGACCCCACAAGTCTTTTGCAGGATTTATTAGAATTAGGCCGTGAAAATGAATATCAATATTTCTTCCACTAAAATGTTGCATTTTTTCAATTTCACAAAGGTTAAAGGAGGAAAAAGCTGCCCAACATTTGTAAAGCAATTTCTCCCGAGTACGGCAATACCCCACATGTGGTCATAAATGGTTTTTCATTAGAAAGTAATTAACCTATTCTGGACTGATCCATTTTTTCCTTTTCCTTTTTAGTTTTTTCCTCTTGGCTTTCCAAGAGCCATAACTTTTTTATTTTTCAGTCAATAGAGCGGTGTGAGGGCTTATTTATTGAGGGACGAGCGGTCGTTTTTATTGGTACCATTTTTTGGTACATACAACTTTTTGAGCACTTTTTATTACATTTTTTGATAGAGCCAAGGTGACCAAAAAACAGCGATTTTTGTAGTTTTAAATTCTTTATTTTTGACGTGAGACGCTCCATACATCACCCCCCACACTACGACATGCTATGTCGTGGTGCTCGAAGGGGTTAATGTGCAGCGGATGGTGCAGAGTGAAAATTAAAATGTTCCACTCATATGCCATTTTAGTGCACTATATGTTATGCCCAGTTTTGCCACTGAAGACAAATACCTCATAAAATATTAACCGGGTTCTCCCGGGTATGGGGATGCCATATCTGTGGACGTAAACTGGTGTTTAGGCATGCTGCAGGGCTCAGAAGGGAGGGAGCGGCATTTGGCTTTTGGGGCTCAGATGTAGCTTGGTAGTTGTTCTGTTTGGGGTTTTACTGGTGTTTCAGTTTATAATGTGGGGGCATATGTAATCTGTGCGGGGTACATCAGGGTATAATAATGCAGTAAATAAATAATAATCCGCAGATGTGTGGCCGGTGTCGCACTGATAAATGGCGCCCAATCTTATCCGCTTTTGGACACTCTGCACATTTTGCTTCACCATATTCTGAGAGCCAGAACTTTTTTATTTTTTCTCCACCGGAGCTGTGGGGGGGTTTATTCTTTGCAGGACAATCTGTAGTTTTCATTGGTACCATTTTGGGGTACCAGAAATTTTTTTGATCACGTTTTATTACATTTTTTGGCAAGCAAGGTGACCAAAAACCATCAATTCTGACAAAGTTTTTTTTGGTTTTTTTTTTATGGCGTTCACCCTGGGCTATAAATGACCATTTTACTTTATTCTGTGGGTCGATACGATTATGGCGATACCATTTGTATATAATTTTTTTATGTTTTGCAGCGTTTGTGCAATAAAATCACCATACTCTGAGAGCGATAACTTTTTTATTTTTCAGTCAAAAAAGCAGTGTAAGGGCTTGTTTTTTGCGGGACGGGTTGTAGTTTGTATTGGTACCATTTTGGCATACACGCGACTTTTTGATAACTTTTTATTGCATATTTTGGGAGGGTTGGTAACCAAAAAATTGTGATTCGAGCACTGTTTTTCCTTTATTTTTTTTGCGGTGTTCACCATGCGGGAAAAATAATATTACAGTTTTATAGTTTGGGTCGTTACGAAGGCGGTGATATATGTGTACTTTTGTTAACGCGTTAATTTTTTTCCTACAATAAAAGACTTATTAAGGAAAAAAAATTTTTTTGTTTATGTCACTTCTAACTTTTATTGTTACACTTTTTAAAAACATTTTTATTATCTTTTTTTTACTTTTTTTACTTGTCCCACTAGGAAACACTTAGACTTGCAGCTCTGATCGCAGCTGGAACACATTACACTACACACGTAGTGTAATGTGTTCTAACTGTCATTGTGACATAACTGTCACACTGACAGGAGGCATCGGAGGACCGGCCGGAGGCTGCTCCTCCGAGGCTTCCGTACATGGTAGCCCGGAGGCCATTTTCTGGCCTCTGGTTGCCGTGATAAGGATTGCCAGCCCCCGCTAATGCATGTGGGGGGCTGCCGAGCCGCTCTAAACCTCTTCAATGTGGTGAAAGGGTTAATTGACGATTTCAGCGGCGACAGGCTGCTGATCAGCAACAGGGAGAGCAGGGCAGACACCCGGCACAGTTAACCGCCGCTGCGGTGTAGCGCCACGCGGCGGTAAACAGTTAAATCGCGGACGTAACTACACGCACAGGTGCGCGAAGTTACTGCTCACATGGACGTGCATTTACGCCAAGTTGTGGGAAGGGGTTAATAGGGTAAATAAGATGGGGGACGTGGCCTGGACGGACATGGAAGGAGTCGCATAACCGCTGAGCTCCTGAGGTGAAAGCCTAAACCAGCTCAAATAAACCTGCTACCGCCGACTTACCTGCTCCCTATTCGGTGGAGTGGACCACGGCAGTGATCAGAGTCCCGTCCAGTGTGTCGGGGAGCGGCTCCGGCGCCGGTGAAAGGTCTGGCCCTTGCATCGTGGAGGCCGAGGAAGGTGGCGGCCATCTTCTCCTTCTTCTTCTCCTCCTCCTAACGGCGCGAAAGTACAGGAACGGCTGTGAAGGCAGTGAGCGGCGTCTTGACAGGGTGAGTGAGGAGTGAGCAGGGCACATCTTGAGGTGCTGGCCGGCAGTTGTTTGAGGAGCAGAGCACAGGGAAAAGATTTAAATCTAAGTCTCCTGAAGACAAAACGACGCCCCCTCCCCCAGCAGCCATCTTAATTCAGATAGCCAGGTGCAGAGAAGTACAGGGCTGGGAGTGGTAGCAACAAAAGTGAAACAGTACAGCACAGATAGGGAGACACAGTACTGCATCTTCCCTGGCATTGATTAAAACCTGTTGGAGAAATATAACGCTTCCAAGAGAATACCTGAAGAAATACTTATATTACATTGGTCTTCTGTGGAAGATATTTCAGTATCGTTGCAGCTTAGAATCAAACAGCGATTTTCCCCTTGTCACAATGGGGGGCACATCTAAAAGAAATACTAAAGCAAAGCCGTCTAAGCTCACAGAGTTTTTCCCCTCGTCCTCTTCTCAACAAGTGGTGGTGAACCGCCGAATATCCCTCCCTCCATCCTCCCCTGCTCCATCTTCTAGGGATGCATCTGTAGAACGTGACATGCACGATGACATGGAATCTCAGCCAGTTTCTGAGCATATGATAAAACGTCTTCTGAATTCATTGAGAAACTCAATTCAATCAGATTTACGGCAAGTTATTGGAGACTTAAGAGTAGATATACAAGCTATTGCCTCGCGGACCGATCATGTGGAGCATAAATTGGAGGAATTTGTGAAATCTCATAACTCGCTCATAGATGCGAACTACACTCTGGACGAAGAAGTTATGCGTTTATCTACCAAAGTTTTGGATCTAGAGGACAGATCCACAAGAAATAATGTCCGTATTAGAGGTATACCCGAATCGGTCACACCAGATCTATTAGCGAAATTCCTCACGGACCTCATGGGAATCGTTTTACCGCAAAAATCGGCCCTGGATTTCACCATAGATAGGATTCACAGAATCCCTAAACCTAAGCACATTGCCGCTCACCTACCAAGAGATACAATTGCTCGAATCCACTTCTTTCATATAAAGGATGAATTTCTTAGAGGATTGAAGAACTCTCCTGACCTAACTGACCGCTTTAAGGACATTACTTTATTCCCGGATTTGTCAGCGGCGACTATGCTACGCCGAAAAGAGTTTGCTGTGATGACAAAACTTCTGAGAGATAACGGCATATTGTACAAATGGGGATTCCCAGTAAAATTAATAATTACCAGGAATGGCACGCATCATGTCTGCCTCTCACCAACCTCGGCGAAAGACCTGTTGCTTTCTTGGGGGCTCATGTCGTCCCCGTCTTCAAATCCCCGTCCCAGAAATCCTTCTAAGCCGGAGATGATTTCGCCATTGTGGTCGGATGCAAGGAGTAAGCCGGAACGGAGACCGCCTGACTGAAAATTGAGGCTTCCAGGGTACGAACGGCACTTCAAGGCTTTTGGAGTTCTCAGGTGGACGGTTCTTTATCTGTCTACAGTTCTTAGGCTAAACTTTTGCCTCCATTTTTCTTTTCCCTGCAAGAGGGAATCTCCTGGTTGAAGTGAATGTGCTATATAGCATATTCATATTGGTTGTTTTTCCAAGTTTCCTGTTTTGGGATGTTCTATGTTGGTTCTCCATTGCTATGCCATAACCATAATTACTTTTCTCTTATGTCTTAATGGGTCTTACAATACTTTCTGTTAATGCTCATGGCTTGAATTCTCCCTTCAAGAGATCTTTACTTTGGAAAGAAGCGTTCAAGTCCAAGGGAGATGTTATATGTGTGCAGGAATCGCATTTGTCCTCTAAAGACTGCCATCTATTTAAACATAAAAAATTTCCCCATGTGTACTATGCCTCTAACAGTGGAAAGAAGGCGGGGGTAATTATTGCGGTAAAAGAGTCACTTGCTTTTAAATGCATATCTGTTGTTTCTGATCCACAGGGTAGATTTATTATTTTAGTATGTGAAATTGATAACCTCTCATACACGTTGGTATCTGTATATGCCCCTAATGTAAGACAACTTCCCTTCCTTAAAAAGGTACTGTCAAGAGCTAAATCAGTGCAGAAAGGGGGATTAATATTATGCGTGGATTTTAATATAGTGGTAAACAAGGATATAGATCGCTCGGGGGGAAACTCACGACTTGAGTTCCTGGGTGCAGGAGGAAGAATTACATGACGTATGGCGATACCAGCTGAAAGGGATTACACTTTCTATTCTTCCCCACATAAGGTGTACTCTAGGATTGATTATTTTCTGGTGGATAGAGAAGTGTTAACAAATTCGGTGACCTCCTCCCTTGGCCTGATAACTTGGTCAGATCATTCACCAATTACGCTTCAACTTTCAGAGCACTATATTACACCCCGGAGCTCTTCTTATTAAACACATTCTTATTAAATTCCCCAGATCTCCAAGCCAAAATAGACTCCGCTTTGAAAGAATTTTTTGAGATTAATGGCCCATCGGCCTCATCACCTGAACTCCTCTGGTGTACACATAAGGCGTTTGTAAGAGGCCTGTTTATTCAGGCTGCGGCTAAAGCAAAGAGGGCGAGGGATAAAGAATTTAAATTCCTTATCGACAACATACAGAAATTAGAGGCAAAATGAAAAGTTTCTCCTTCTCCCACCTTGCGTGACGATCTAAGACACTTTAGGGACAAACTGCGCAATCACCAACTTTTCCTATATGAGAAAACTTTTAAAAAACTCAAATGGAACTTTTATATCCAAGGTGACAGACCCAGTAAAATTCTGGTAAAAAGAGTAAAACAACATGTTGCTAAATCCAAAATTTCATGGTTGAACACATCAGAAGGGACAAAAGTGTATGATCCTCAGGAGATTACTGATACATTTGCGTCTTATTACAGTACCCTTTATAATCTAAATCAGGATAAACACCTTCCTGAGGTGTCCGAATCTGGGGTGAATGATTTTTTAAGACAAATTCAATTGCCAACTCTATCAGAGGCCCAAATTAGTCAATTAAATTCCCCTTTTACGGTCGAAGAAATTAAACTGACCATTCTGCGATCCAAACAGAATAAATCCCCGGGACCGGATGGGTTGCCAAATGAGTACTACCGAACTTTCGCAGACTCGCTGATTCCATATATGCAAACTACTTTTATGGGTATCGCCAATAAGCAGGCCCCTCCCCCTGAGATGTTGCAGGCCACGATAGTCACACTCCCTAAGCCGGGTAAATCCCCTGATTCCCCGGCCAATTTTCGTCCAATATCCCTATTAAACTGCGATATAAAATTATATGCCAAAATATTGGCGAATAGATTGAATGAATGCTTACCATCCCTAATAGCGCTAGAACAAGTAGGGTTTGTCAAGGGCCGGCAAGCTTGTGACGGTACGCGCCGGATGTTAGATCTTATACAGATAGCCGGAGAATCTAAAAGTGCCTCCCTCTTTATTTCTCTAGATGCCGAAAAGGCATTTGACCGTGTTAACTGGCAATACCTGGAAAGCACCTTAGACAAATTTGGTTTCCATTCATTTATAAAATCAGCCATACTTTCTCTATATTCCTCGCCCTCGGCTAGGGTTCTGTCTTCCGGGATTCTTTCTAGATCTTTTAACATCACTAATGGGACTAGGCAGGGGTGCCTAATTTTTACCCTATGTATGGAACCATTTGCAGAAATGATTCGAAATTCTGAAAATATCTCGGGTATAAGGGTGGGGGGAAGAGAACAGAAAATCGGATTATATGCGGATGATGTTATTGTGACCTGTACTTCTCCCCTGATATCTCTGACAGAACTACTCAGCATCATTTCTACGTTTTCAGAAGTATCATATTATAAATTAAATGTCTCAAAGTCCATGATGTTACCAATACATGTAGAGCCTCAATTGGAACGCACTTTGTCCAACTTTGATATGGCATGGGCAGAATCAGGGTTGGTATACCTGGGGATAAAACTTTACTCCTCGCTGTCTCTGGTTCTGCAAGAAAATTACTCAGGTCTAATAGCAGATTTACGAGTGGAGTGTGAAAGACTGAATAAGTTCCAGTTATCCTGGATTGCTAGAGTCAATTTGGTTAAAATGTTACTGCTTCCCAAATACTTGTATTTTTGTAGGACTATTCCACTGTTAATACCTACTAGCATCACCTCTCAAATTCAACATATGTTTCTCCAGTTCATTTGGAATAATAAAAGAGCGAGGGTAGTCAAATCTTTATTGTATCAGAAGGTTAAGGAAGGGGGTTTGGGAGTCCCAGAGGTAACGGCATATAACGTAGCAGCCATCTTAGACCAGTTAGGTTCATTATGGAACTCCACGGCTCCGTTACTTTGGGCCCAGTTGGAAAATGAGATGTTTCCCCGATCCTCCATACGTAATCTGATGGCCGCGACATATGTGGGGACAGATAGGTCTAAGGTGTTCTTGGTAACCACATCTGATGCACTGAAATGCTGGAAATTAAAGGTATGCGCAAATCGTTGGGTGTACCTATCTAATGAACATATACCATTGCAAGCATTTCAACCTTTAGTCCCACATGTATTTTTGCAGACATGGGAATCGCTGGGCGTAACAGCCCTCTCAGATTTATATGAGGGAAAACACTTGAAATCCTTTGAGCAGTTGGTAAGGGAATATGACGTAAATAAATCCATGTTTTACCAGTATCTCCAGATACGACATATGATACAAACAATTGCCATCCCAGCTCAACCTACAAATCTTTCCCCATATCACAAATTCCTGTTTAAATGGCAAGGTCACAGTAAGGATCTAGCTTGTAGCTATGATCTAATTTTGAAAAAACAGTCCTCGGGGAAGACAGAACACATATTACGATGGGAACGGGAGATGGGTTCTACGTTTTCCATGGCACAATGGCTGAAGGCCTCTAGTTGGATTACTCGTCATTCCAAATGTGTTAACCATATTGAACTCATGAGATGGTACCTAACACCTTCCAGATGTGCACATATATTTCAAAGCAGTTCCAATGGCTGCTGGAGAGGATGTGGTTGCTTGGGATCCACCTTGCATATGTGGTGGACCTGTCCCAAGGTGGGGGAAATGTGGAGGGAGGTTTTTCGCCTCATACTAGAAATTACAGGAGAATCTATACCGTTCTGTCCGGAATTGGCTATTCTAGACATTGGCTTGGAAGACATAATGGCAGAGCATCGGGTACTAGTACACCATGTTTTCATTGCTGCTAGAATGGCAATTGCCAAGTCCTGGAAATCAACTATTTCCCCTTCTTTATCGGAAGTGATAGGCAGGGTAAATGTAGCATGTCATCATGAATCCATGCTTTTACAATCTCCCTCTGGTTATGCCAAGAATTCACGTTATTGGGAGCTTTGGGTAAATTCGAAGTATTACACTTAAGTGAAGAAATGTATCTGGTAACATGACATAATTAGTATTAACATTGGTTTGAAAATGGCATAGCAAAGTTTTTTGTTGTTTTTTGTTTATGATTATGTATATCCTTCAATGACATATCACATGTATGTATTATTGTATGCAGGTCCATGTTCTGGGACCAAGGATGGTTTATACTGTTTGAAAAAATTGTAAACATTTTTCAATAAAAATGTATTGATTTAAAAAAAAATAGGGTAAATAAGATTAGTTACCAAACAAGGGGACTCTCAGATCACTCACCAGTGATTCTGATATTAGATATGGAAGGGGGGAAACAAAGACTACAACTTACAATTAATCCCCATTGGTTTTCCCTTTTAAAAACACATAAGCAAATTTCTGATTCTATCTCTACTTTTTTTTTAAATAAATTTGACAACAACAGAACTAAACTGGGTGTGGGAGGCCTTTAAGCCCTATACTAGAGGTACACTTTTCTCGGAAATAAACTTCCTTAAAAAATCTTATAGGAGAGAGGAAGAACAGGCAAAACACAAAGTGGAAGAGCGTGAACAAGAATTTATAAAGTTCCTGAGTGTTCAAAATAGGGAGGAATGGGAAATAGCACAAAAGAGATATGATAGTATCAGAAAGGAAAAAGGTCAGGGACAGATTGGGTTTTCAAGGGTTAAACATTTATATGAAGCAGGTATACCGTGGAAAACGTTAATGCATATAGTACAAAACCAAAAAGTTAATAAACATATTGGAGTCATTAGAACTGGTGAAGGAGCACTGGTGAGTGATCCAGATAGGATTGTGGGTATAATTAAGGATTTTTATAAAGATGTATATACTTCTAGGTTAGATGTGGGGGACCAGGAAATAAACCAGTACCTCGAAGCTATTACACTACCCAGATTGATACAGGAAGATAGGGATAGGTTGGATGCACCAATTGAAGTTAATAAATTAGAGGAAGCATTGAGGGGTACCCGCTGTGAAAAGGCTCCCGAAACAGATGGGATTCCCTTTGAATTTTATAAACAATATAAGGATGTAGTAGTGCCCCAGCTCCTAGAGGTTATTATTAATGCTTTTCAGAAAAATACTCTACCTCCTTCTATGATGGAAGCAAATATTATATTAATACCTAAACCAAATAAGGACCTCAAGGAGTTGGATGCATACTGCCCAATATCTTTAATAAACACAGACATCAAGCTACTTGCCCGGGTGTTGGCGAATAGATTAGCTGGAGTTGTGTCTAAGGTGGTTTCTAAAGATCAAACCGGTTTTGTCCCAGGACAATCCACTAGCATTAACATAAGAAGACTATACAGCAATATACAAATGGCTACATTGGAAGAGAGTGGGAAGGCTATCCTCTCTTTAGATGCATCCAAAGCATTTGATAGTGTAGAGTGGAGGTTTTTGTTTATGGTATTATAGAAAATGGGCTTTGGGAAAAATTTGATAAAATGGATTCGCCTTTTGTATGTCAACCCCCGGGCAAGAATCTCGGTGAATGGGCGATATACAGAGGTTTTTTTTCCGTGCCCACTGTCACCCCTGCTTTTTGCCCTAGTCATGGAACCTCTGGCCTAATCTGTGAGAGAAGACACGGAAATAAAAGGGATTAAACTGGGAAAGGAGGAAGAAAAGATAAGTCTATACGCAGACGATGTTCTGGTCTTCATAGATAGTTATCAGACATCCCTGGGTAGGGTATTTGATATATTTACTAAATTTGGTAAATTCTCAGGAGTCAATATTAATTGGGGTAAAACTGTATTATTACCCTTGGTAAATTCAATCTTAAAACATAATAGTGAACTGCAAATATTGGGACCAGAGGAGAATATTAAATACCTAGGGGTGGTAGTATCTAGTAAAATAGAACAGTATATTGAATTAAATGTTGAACCACTGCTTAGAAGGATTAGAGAAAAATTTAGAATTTGGAAACAATTTGCAATTTCTCTGGCATCAAGAGTAGCATTAACAAAAATTATCCTGCTTCCACAATGCTATTATAAATGAGTTTATCTGGAATGGGAAAGTTCCCAGATGTAAATATAAATATATTACATATCCATTATCAGAAGGAGGGTTGGCAGCCCCAAACTTTAGAATGTACTTTTTGGCAGCTCAGCTGCTTTTTTTTTATAAAGGAGTGGAAGCAGGATACATTTCTGGGTTACTTGGTAGGACAGGCAAGAGGTAGTTCTAGTATAACTATATATGAATTGATGGAGACGGGACAACTGAGTAAGATACCGTTTAGGAAATATCCACTAGCAACCCTACTATATAGGGTGTGGCAGGGGCATAGCTAGGGGGGGCATGCGGGGCATGTGCCCGGGGCGCAGCTTAGAGGGGGGCGCCAGCGCCACCTCCTCCTGCACTATAATTGTACCTGTGTCGCAAGGACACAGGTATAATTAGAAGCAATGAATGACCGGGCACGTTCCATGCCCGGCCATTCAGCGCCTTTCCACGAATGAAGCGACTGGTACCTTTTGTACCAGTGACGCTTCCGTCGATAAAAGGCGCTGACTGACAGGGAAAGTCATCCTGCCCAGCCAATCAGCGCCTTTCATAGACGTTGCGTTCAACCCCCAGGAGACCTGCGCAGAAGAGAGCAGGTCTCCATGGCTGCCGGACGGCGTGGGAGCAGGAATAAGGTGAGTTTGAATTTTTTATTTTTTTTTATTGTAATAAAAGTGTGCGGCTGTATCTACAGGGGGGACGACTTTGTCTACGGGGGGACTTTTTCTTCACGGGGGGGCCTTCATCTACAGGGGGGACTTTATCTACAGGGGTGTTTATCTACAGGGGGGCTATATACTGGGGTGGGCTATCTATGGAGCACCATATACAGGGGTGGGCTATAGCTACAGGGGGGGCTATATAGTATATAGCCCCCCCTATAGATATAGCCCACCCCTGTAGATATAGCCCATCCCTGTAGATATAGCCCACCCCTGTAGATATAGTCCCCCAGTAGATATAGTCCCCCAGTAGATAAAGTCCCCCAGTAGATAAAGTCCCCCTGTAGATATAGCCCACCCCTGTATATAGTATCCCACAAATATCTCCCCCAACAGTGCTCCACAGAAAGCCCACCCCTGTATATAGCCCCCTTGTACATATAGTTCACCCCTGTATATAGTGCTCCACAGATAGCCCACCCCTGTATATAGTACATACAGGGGTGGGCTATCTGTGGAGCACTATATACAGGGGTGGACTATCTAGTGGAGAACTATATACAGGGGTGGACTATATGTACAGGGGGGCTATATACAGGGGTAAGCTATCTGTGGAGCACTATATACAGGGGTGGACTATCTAGTGGAGCACTATATACAGGGCTGGGCTATATCTACAGGGGGGCTATATACAGGGGTGGGCTATCTGTAGAGCACTATAGGGGGAGTTATTTGTGGGACACTATATACAGGGGTGGGCTATATGGGGGCACTATCTACAGGGGGCTCTATGGCAGGCACTATCTACAGGGGGCACAGTGTGTGTGTGTGGGGCACGGTGTATGGTGCTATTATAATTAGAGGTGCAGTGTATGTCACTATTATATTTAGGGGTGTAGTGTGTGGTATAATTGTAACTTTATATTTATTTATAGGTGCAGAAATGTTGGTAAAGTGAGAAGCTGAAGACATCTGAGCGGTCAACTGCAGAAATGGGCTGTGACCGGGAGAATTCATCATAGAGGTCTGGACCGGATGGAGAAAAAGAACTAGAATCTGAGACGTCACCGGTGAGTCACTTAATGTAAATGTTTATTCTGCCTCTAATCAGCACTGTAGTCACTGTATGGTCTGCAGCGAGATGATAGGTGGTATCATTATGATATGATTTATTTTTTGTGAAACAGCAACTCCCAGCATATCCTTACCATTGTTCGGGCCACGCTGAGAGCTGTAGTTTTACGCCGTACACACCTATACGGCAGGGGTTGCACTAAATAGAGCTGTATTTGTGCTGGTGTTGTATTTATGTACTGAGCTTCGTTCTGGTGTTGTGTATAGAACCATATTGCTTGTAAGATGTACAAATGTGTTACATAAAAAGCAATGACACGTCGATTGGTAGAGAAAACAAACACGGCGAGGGGGAAGGAGATGTCGGGAAAGAGGTTGGGGGGGAGGGCGCCAAACTGAATCTTTGCCCCGGGTGCTGGAGAACTTAGCTACGCCTCTGGGGTGTGGAATCATACAAGGTTTATGGAAAATAAATGTTCAAATAGTAAGACCCCAATCTGGTATAATAAGTATATTCCAGGATTAGAAAGATTCCATAATCCAGATTTTTGGTATTGTCCAGGTGCCTCAGCTTTTTCAAGGGGGTAAATTAAAAACACTACATACAATGCTCTCTGAAGGCCTCCTTAACCAAGGTGATTATCTTTACTTTTACCAGCTCGAGAGCTTTTTAAAGAGGCTCTGTCACCAGATTTTGCAACCCCTATCTGCTATTGCAGCAGATAGGCGCTGCAATGTAGATTACAGTAACGTTTTTATTTTTAAAAAACGAGCATTTTTGGCCAAGTTATGACCATTTTTGTATTTATGCAAATGAGGCTTGCAAAAGTCCAAGTGGGTGTGTTTAAAGTAAAAGTCCAAGTGGGCGTGTATTATGTGTGTACATCGGGGCATTTTTACTACTTTTACTAGCTGGGCGTTCTGACGAGAAGTATCATCCACTTCTCTTCAGAACGCCCAGCTTCTGGCAGTGCAGACACAGCCGTGTTCTCGAGAGATCACGCTGTGTCGTCACTCACAGGTCCTGCATCGTGTCGGCCACATAGGCACCAGAGGCTACAGTTGATTCTGCAGCAGCATCAGCGTTTGCAGGTAAGTAGCTACATCGACTTACCTGCAAACGCCGATGCTGCTGCAGAATCAACTGTAGCCTCTGGTGCCGATGTGTCCTCGCTTGTCCGACACGATGCAGGACCTGTGAGTGACGACACAGCGTGATCTCTCGAGAACACGGCTGTGTCTGCACTGCCAGAAGCTGGGCGTTCTGAAGAGAAGTGGATGATACTACTCGTCAGAACGCCCAGCTAGTAAAAGTAGTAAAAACGCCCCGATGTACGCACATAATACACGCCCACTTGGACTTTTACTTTAAACACACCCACTTGGACTTTTGCAAGCCTCATTTGCATAAATACAAAAATGGTCATAACTTGGCCCAAAATGTTCGTTTTTTAAAAATAAAAACGTTACTGTAATCTACATTGCAGCGCCTATCTGCTGCAATAGCAGATAGGGGTTGCAAAATCTGGTGACAGAGCCTCTTTAAGTAAAACTCAGGATAATCCGTTTCTGAGATTGTCTGATAGTATAATACTAAACATGCTTTTGTCAAATAAGGTCAAAGGACACTTATCTAAATTGTATAAGTTATTATTGGGGTTCAGTGTAGGTAGTAAAAAGCTGCCAAGCAGGACAAAGTGGGAAAGAGATATTGGTGGGGAGAATCAAATAAGATGGGATAAAGTATATAGTTCCATAAAAATAAGCGCTAATAACTTTTCCCATAGAATAACGCAGTGGTTTATAGTAAATCGGCTATATTTTTCACCTAATAAATTTGTCCAGATAGGATATAGAACTACTGCAAAGTGCCCTAAATGTCCATACTTATATGCAGATCTTTCCCACTTGTACTGGAAATGTCCAAAACTTTGGAGATATTGGCAGTTGGTTACAGAGGAAATTAAGCAGGTGTTGGTAGTGGAGGTGCCTATGGACCCCACTCTGATCGTTTTGGGAGATCCCACTAGTTTAAAGGTAACTAAATGTGACTCAATGGCAATTTTCAGAGTGTTATTAATTGCTAGAATCACATTAATGCAACGGTGGATATCATCTGAGGTTCCCACAATAACTGACTGGGAAAAAAAGCTAATACAAAGTATAGGGTTTGAAAAAAAAAAAGTATATCAGAGTAAAAATAAAGTACTCAAATTTGATGCAATATGAAATACGTGGATGGTACATTTGAAAATATAATTTATTTATTTATTTTTATTTTAATTATTTTTTTATTTCTTTTTTCATTATATTTTTTATAGTGACCTGTCCATGACCACTATGTTACCCCCTTTATCAGATGGCTTCACAATAATAGAATTATCCTGTTATAATTCCTGAAGAGCCCTTATTTCCATTTTAGAAAGATTACTATGGCCCTTAAACCAGTATTCTCAAACTTCTTACAAAGAGCCGCAGTAACCATCTCTTCAAAGATATTAAAAGTTCTCTAATTTTGAGAGCCCTCTCTGACTTTAAAGATAACAGAGCCTATGACCTCAATAATCTGACCCAAGGGAATGAGCAGACTTCATCAGATTCTGATACTTCTGATAGTGATAGATCAGGAAGGGGGGTGGGAAGGGGCAGATACAGACTAGAGCCTATGGACTAGAGCCTATGACCCGGGTCATATATCGGAGCCTTTTTTAAGACAAGGACCACCAATAACACAATACATGCTCAGGGAGGGAAAGGAGGCCTGAGACAAGTTGAGATGAGTTCCATATCTAGTCCTAATATTCACATTTACAATTACCATTGAATGATGATCTACAAGTTATAAACCTGTCCAGTAGAGAGCGAACAGCTAATGACCTTGAACTACTATCTAGGGGATTATACTTTCTGCCAACTGCAAACTTTGATCTTTTTACTTTGGTTAAAGACATCTCCCTGTTTCCAAGGAAACTCAGATGGGCTAAATTTATGACAGCAAACGATCGTGTTAAGTGCCGTGCATTGGTCATTGATGTAGAGGAATTACCTGATCTTGAATTATTGGAGAGTCTATGGCAAGAAGGTACAAAAGATATTGGTGCTGGTCCATTCAATAATCTTTGACACTAGTTATATTAATATCTTTGAAGAGATGGTTACTGCGGCTCTTTGTAAGAAGTTTGAGAATACTGGTTTCAGGGGCTATAGTAATCTTTCTAAGATGGAAATAAGGGCTCTTCTGGAATTGGAACAGGATAATTATATTAATGTGAAGCCCTCTGATAAAGGGGGTAACATAGTGGTCATGGACAGGTCACTATATGAGAAAATGTGTTTACGCAATCCTCATGGATCAAAAATGCTATCATATAGTAGTGGGGGGTCCCACCAATATTTTTAGTAGAGAGCTGAATATCATACTGGCTGATGCACTGGATGAGAACTTAATTGACAAAAAAGAACTGTCATTCATTCAACCGAAACATCCACAAATAGCTACATTTTATGGATTACCAAAGACTCATAAAGGCTGTAAAGGGTTACTACATACATTGATCAGGTACTGAGATCCTTTGTATTATCCTTACCATCATATGTACGTGATACTATGGACGTACTGAGGAGATTAGGGGATCTATGCCTGACCCCGGGTACCTTTCTGGCTAGCTTGGACGTGGAAGCCCTTCATAGTTCTATCCCCCATGCTGATGGTCAGTGATCAATTAAGCATTTTTTGGAAATGAGAGGAACACATTTAAGGCCAACATAATGAATTTATTTTGTCACTTGAAGAATTTATACTCAATCATAACTATTTATTGTTCGATGGCATGTACTTCCACCAGCTCAGGGGGACAGCTATGGGGAGCCCATGTGCTCCTACATATGCTAATATGTTCCTGGGCTGGTAGGAGGAAAGAGTAGTAGTTGTGGAGTTAATGGCAAAAATGGACGTCACATATTGACCGCTGGCTGAGGTATATTGATGACATGCTTATACTATGGACGGGCACAAGGGAGTCCTTCCAGGAATTTGTGTCATGCCTGAACATCAATGATGCAGGCCTGAGATTTATTTCGTAGATCGATGATCAGTGTATTTCATTTTTGGATTTATCTATAAGCATAGACTCACAGGGAGCCCTGAGCACCAAAGTGTTCAGGAAATCTACAGCTACAAATAGCTTGCTGGGGTGGGACAGTAATCATCCGGTCACATTAAAAAGAGGTTTCCACAAAGGACAATTCCTGAGGTTGCGATGAAATTGTTCTTCATTATCTGAATTTAGACAAAAATCAAAAGAGCTGGACCTTAGATTTAGGAGAAGAGGGTACCCAAAAAGTGCTCTAGCATCAGCCTATCATAAGGCAATGGCCTCTAATAGAGCCTCTCTCCTGGTACCCAAACCTAAAAAGGAAGCAGACGGGATGCTACAGCTTATAGGTACTACTGATAATCAATCTGGCAATGTGCTTGAAATTTGTAGAAACTATTGGGGTATCCTCGGCCTAGATCCAGACGTTAGTGACAAAGTCATGAAATATCCTTCTGTCACATACCATCGGGGACGGAATCTAAGAGACAGGCTAATGAAAAGTCATCTTTCAACATCTGTTACATCAAACACATGGCTGGGTAAAACCAGAATTGTTGGCTCTTTTAGATGTGGAGGATGTTGTTCAAGTAAAAGCTTTAGTAGTGCAACCACGGGGACATCATATGCTAATAGGGACTTCATTAATTGTAGAACCTATGGTACTGTATACATGGTTAGCAGTCCTTGTCCTCTCAATTACGTAGGGAAGACCATACGCCAGTTTCGAAGATGTATTTTGGAACACGTGGGAAATGTTTTAAGGGAGGAGGATACCCCAGTAGCAAAACGTGTTTTACAACATCATAGAGGCGATCCGAAATGTTTAAAATTCCAAGGTGTCGAGGTAGTACGCCTGAATATTAGAAGAAGAGATTTTGACAATAGACTACTACGTAAAGAATCTCAGTGGATATTTAGGCCTAAATCGACTAAAGCTGGAGGCCTAAATGATTCGATCTCCTTTGTGCCATTTATTAAAATCATTGCTCACTTGTTAGTGGATGTAAGCAGTGGTGTAACTACTGCAGTAGCAGCCGCTACGTGGGCCTGCGGCTTGAGAGGGCCCGTGCCGCCAGCAGACATGCCCCCCATATGCCCAGTGGCGCCGCTAGCAGTTGTTATGGCTGCTACAATGGTAGCGCTGCTACTACGGGGCACGCGCCGCCAAGGCTCCAGAAATTATGGGCTGGGCGACACAGGCCCTCTCATGCCCGTAGACATTGCTAGCACCGGAGGGGGCCCCGGTGCTAGCGACAGCCAAATACATGCATTAGCGCAGAAAGGCCAGGCATATTTCATGCCCGACCATTCAGTGCCTTACAATGACACTGATTGGCAGGGCAAAATTACTTGCCCCGCCAATCAGCACCTTTCAACGACGCTAGCGGCTCGAAGACGTAATCGCACCGCTTCCGTGCTTGAAAGGTGCTGATTGACGGGGCAAGTTATTCTGCCCCGCCAATCAGCGTCATTGAATGACGCGTCGTTTAGATCCAGCAGACCTGCTCAGAAAAGAGCAGGTCTGCATTGCCATCGGACTACGCGGGAACGGGATCATGTGAGTATGTAAAGTGTTGTTTTTTTTTCTAATAAAACTTCGAGTGGCATTATCTATAGTGGGGGCTCTATCTACAGGGGGGGTCATCTATATGTGGGCCACCCTATACAGGTGGGTCTATATGTGGGGCACTATCTACAGGGGGGTCTATATGTGGGGATGTGGACCACTATATGCAGGGGGATCTATATTTGGGGATGTCGTCCACCATCTACAGGGGGGTCTATATGTGGGGATGTGGGCCACTATATACAAGGGGATCTATATGTGGGCCACTATATACAGGGCGGTCTATATGTGGCGATGTGGGCCACTATATACAGGGGGGTCTATATGTGGGCCACTATCTACAGGGGGGTCTATATGTAGGGATGTGGGGCACTATCTACAGGGGGTCTATATGTGGGGCACTATATACAGGGGGAGCTATATGTGAGAGACTATACAGGGGTGAGCTATATGTAGAGCACCATCTATAGGGAAGCTAATTTTAGGGCACTTTCTATAGGAGTGGGCTATATGTGGGACACTATATACAGGGGTGGGTTACCTGTGGGGCACTAGCTACAGGTTTACTATATGTAGGTCACTGTATACAGGGGTGGGCTATATGTGGGACACTATATACAGGGGGAGCTATATGGGACTATCTACAGAGGTGGGCTATATGTGGAGCACTGTCTATAGGGGAAGCTATATGTAGGGCAGCACAGTGGCTCAGTGGTTAGCACTATTGCCTTAAAGCTCTGGAGTCCATATGTGGGCACTATCTACAGAGGGCTGTATGTGGGACACTATCTACAGGTGCTTCTGTGTAGGGCACTACCTACAGGGGCTCTATGGGGGTCACTAACTACAGGGGGCTATGGGGGCACTATCTACCGGGGGCACGGTATGTGTGTGTGTGTGTGTGTGTGTGTGTGTGTGTCAGTGCATGGTACTATTATTATCAGGGACACAGTGTATGGTGCTATTATAGTTAGAGGTGCAGTGTCTGGCGCTTTATTATATTTAGAAGTGTTAAGAATTTTAACTTCGTTTATAGGTGCAGAAATGCTTTAAAAGTGAGAAGCTGAAGACATCTGAGCGGAAAACTGCAGAAATGGGTCATGGCCGGTAGAAATCCATCATAGATGTCTGGACCGGAGGGAGAAGAGAAGAACTAGAATTTGAGACGTCACCGGTGAGTCACTTAATGTAAATGTTTATTCTGCCTCTAATTATTACTGTAGTCACTGTATGATCTGCAGCGAGATGATGGGTGGTATGATTTTTTTTTGGTGAAACCGCATCTCCCAGCATATCCTCACCATTGTTCGGGCCATGCTGGGAGCTGTAGTTTTACGCCGTACAAACAGGGGTTGCACTAAATTTAGCTGTATTTGTTCTGGTGTTGTATATATGTACTGATCTTGGTTCTGATGCTGTATGTAAGTACTGAGCTTTGTTCTGTTGCTGTATATACGTATGTGATTGGTTTTGGT
Organism: Rhinoderma darwinii; assembly: GCF_050947455.1. Taxonomy (NCBI): domain Eukaryota; kingdom Metazoa; phylum Chordata; class Amphibia; order Anura; family Rhinodermatidae; genus Rhinoderma; species Rhinoderma darwinii. Next base: position 61,431,855 of record NC_134694.1, on the reverse strand, counting down.
GCTGTATATATGTACTGAGCTTTGTTCTGAGGATGTATTTATGTACTGAGCTTGGTTCTGGGATGTATTTATGTACTGAGCTTGGTTCTAGTGCTGTATTTATGTACTGAGGTTGGTTCTGGTGCTGTATTTATGTACTGAGGTTTGTTCTGGTGCTGTATATATGTATGGGCTTGTTTCTAGTGCTGTATATATGTCAGAGCTTGGTTGTGGATCTGTAATTATATAGGATATATTTATAATAACAAAATTGCGGGGTAGATGGAATTGTTCTCAATTACTTGTATATTTAATGGGAATCTGTCAGGTAGTTTTAACCCCTTGAACCGCCACCATGCGGTAATACATGACCTAACAATATTTCCAAACATTCCCTTGTATGTTTTTTTCAGATGCAGCAAAATCTTTCAAATCCACTTTTAAAACGGTGCACACTATATGCTAATTACTCATTAGAGGGTCATGGGGCGGTGCTGCTATTCTGAAGAGTCACATAGTTCTGCCTCCAAACCCAACTTTCCATGTTTGAGCGACATCTCCCTGGCTGATACAACATTCTTGGATGCGCCATTGCCTTGTGGCGCTATACACAAGGGGGAGCTGTGTGGCACTATACACAAAGGGGGGCTGTGGGACACTATACACAAGGGGGAGCTGTGTGGCACTATACACAAGGGGGGCTGTGTGGCACTATACAAAGGGGGAGCTGCGGCTCAATCTACAGGGGTCTGTGTGTGGCACTATCTACGAAGGGGGCTGTATGGCACTATCTACAAGGGTGAGGTGGGGGCGCTATCTAAAAATGGGGTGTGACACGTTCTATAGACGGGGCTATATAGCACTGTCTACAGGGGGGCTGTATGGCACATTCAACAGGGAGCACTATTTATAAGGGGGGCTGCTTGTGGCAAGGCCCTGGTCAAGAGTTTGCTATGGGGCCCAGTCTTTCCTCGTTACGCCCCTGGATGCAAGATTAATTTTCCATAGGTCAGGAGATTATGAGGATATATATATTTACAGCATAGTTCATGCAGGAGAGTGGGGTATATTGGTTTAGGTCCATATGTGATCTGCAGAGGGACTCTATATATTGTCACTTTGCATGTGAAATATCTAATATTATGGTCAGAGTATTATTTTTCTTTGGCTCTATGTGGCATCGAAGGATACATGCTGGTGAAGCATGAAGGCTGGATAGTCATACATCATTATCCAGCATCATGATAGATCGTTCATTATGACTGTGAAATCAGTATAGTATTGGGCTGAAGTATATACTCTTCAGTGTATACGGATGATAGGAGAGTAAATACCAACCTATAACTCTGTTAAGCTGGATGTACTGTTGGGCGTATATTATTATCCAGCATGATAATAGATCAATCTTTGTCTTTGAAATCAGTATAGGACTGGGCTGGAGTAAACACTCCTCAGTATATACGTATGATATGAGATTGAATAGTACTCTGTTAACTCAGTTTAACTGTATGGACTGGTCTTTTTTTCCCCCCGTACTCTATTCTATGAACTATGCTGAGTATATCTTCTTAATAATAAAGGTAGTGTGTATTAGGAACAAACACGATGCTTCATTGTAATATTATTATCGAGGCCGCTGTCTGTGATGGTTACCGGGGCAACATCCTTGTCTGTGGTGATGTTTATCATGAGGCGCGCCGTGCCTGCGATCCCATTGGCTCAGATGAAGAGGTGGGAATGAAGTCCCGGCACTCGTCACTCTAGAGGGTTTGACTTAGCCCTTATAAGTTCGGCGTCCTTGCCGCCACGTGCGGCTCTTACTGTGGCTGCCGGAGTTTGAATATCATAACTCTCATACTTAGAGATGAGCGAACTTATGAAAAGTTTGGTTCGGCTGGTTCGCCCAATTTCATGAAAAAGTTCGATTCGGACCGAACTAGTTCTGACCGAACCTGTAATTCAAGAAAGCCCCTAAAAATTGTGTATAACACTGTTTAAAAGCCCTAGAAGCCCTGTATAACACTCTTAAGTCACCCATGAGTGTATCCAAGTACTTTTGAGCTGTCTTTAAGGCAAAGTTAGTGTCAAAGTTACGCCAACATGTATGGCTATAGGAAAACGGATGGGACACGGTGATAACTAACAGAAACCACTGCACTTGTGCATGTTGTATGCTTAATGCATTGTTAAAAAAGGTACAAAAATGAACCATTTTTGGCGGCAGATGCCTGCCAGGGTTTATACATATAACGTGGTAAAAGAAGAAGCAATGGCTTTTGACAAGCCCTCAAAAAATTTACCCTTTATGGTGGCAGATGCCTGCCGGGGTTCATCCATACATGGATGTAAAAGCAACAAGCAATGGCTTTTGAGTGCAAGTCCTCCAAAAATGTACCCTTTTTATTGGCAGATGCCTGCCGGGGTTCATCCATGCATGGATGTAAAAGCAACAAGCAATGGTTTTTCACAAGCCCTCCAAAAATGTACCCTTTTTATTGGCAGATGCCGGCCGGGGTTCATCCATACATGCATGTAAAAGCAACAAGCAATGGCTTTTCACAAGTCCTCCAAAAATTTACCCTTTTTGGCAAATGGCAATGAATGAGAATTTCTATCAGCCACTGTGCACTCAGGGAATGCTGGGCGTTGTAGTACTACAGCTGCCTGCCTGGATTGCAAGTTGGATGTTAACCCATGCAACGGGGATGAGCCCCTTATAAAAGCTTATTCACACACTGGCTTGGCAAATGGCAATGAATGAGAATTTCTATCAGCCACTGTGCACTCAGGGAATGCTGGGCATTGTAGTACTACAGCTGCCTGCCTGGATTGCAAGTTGGATGTTAACCCGTGCAACGGGGATGAGCCCCTTATAAAAGCTTATTCACACACTGGCTTGGCAAATGGCAATGAATGAGAATTTCTATCAGCCACTGTGCACTCAGGGAATGCTGGGCGTTGTAGTACTACAGCTGCCTGCCTGGATTGCAAGTTGGATGTTAACCCATGCAACGGGGATGAGCCCCTTATAAAAGCTTATTCACACACTGGCTTGGCAAATGGATAATTTGTATTGCAATTTGGATGTTGAGAGTAGAGTAGACTCCCGCTGTAGAGGATGAGCCCCTTCGATTGCTGGATTCCTGGCTTTTAGATTCCTAAAGCTTTCCCTTACTGCACAGAGATGCTATCCCTACAGCTCCTGTCTCTAAAATGGCCGCTGAGCTCCGTGCATAGACTATTATTGCAGGCTTGAGCCCGCCCCTATGCTGCCTCCCGATTGGCTGGGAGAGCCGTTTGCAAGGCATTATGGGGTAGCCTGATGTCAGGTGATATTTTGAAATCCTCCATTTTAGATCTAACATGTGGCAGGCGCCAAAATGTAGCCGGGTTCGGTTAAAACGTGTTCGGCCGAACCCGGTGAAGTTCGGATTCGCTGCAAACTGAACTTTTCACGATGTTCGGACCGAAACCGGGTTTGGTTGTCCCGGTTCGCTCATCTCTACTCATACTAATTGGTATTCTCGTAATAATCTTTTCAATATCTAATCGAAAATAGTCTCCTAAGGTGTCTGTGGGTCATACTGCAGACGAAACGCATTGAGACATTTTATTAATACGCTCATAGATATTTTTGGTTTCAATAGTTTTTTATTAAACAGTTTTTGTGAAATAATAATAACACAGACTCGCAGAGTCTCAACTTTTGAAAATCAACAATATAATTGAGCAGAGTATTAGACCAACATGGCCTGCAGTGAAACTCACATTACATGTCTGTTATGACGTCAAAACTCCTTCGAAATATAAGGCATATAAATGTAGTTATTACTAACATAGGTAACTATCATTGACATCACATTGCTTTATAGAGTACCAGGACATGGCCTCTAAAAGGGGGGTAAACATTCAATAACCAAGTGGGGAGGGAGGGAGGGAAGATATAGGATAGAAGGGGATAGTTTCCGTCTATGTATTTCACGAAAGTGTGCGATTCCTCCATGGGGCCCAGATGGCATCAAATTTGTCTAATGTACCAGCTAGAAGATGTGTAAGGCGGTCATTGATCATTATCCATGAGATTTTATCAATCAAAATATCCATAGACAATGTGGATGATCGCCAAGCTCTAGCAATAGTTACTTTAGCTGCCAGAAATACATATGGGACAAATTTACATGTGGGGATACAAACTTCCGGAATAGGACCGCCCAACAGTGCCGTAATTACATCAGTGGGGGGTTTGACTTGGACCACCATGTTAATGAGCTGGTATACCTGATTCCAAAAGGCAGCAACTACTGGGCATTCCCATAGGATATGCATAAGCGTGCCCTCCGCACCACACTGCCTGAAGCAGTGCGAGTCCACAGACGGATTAAATCGAGCTATACGAATGGGGACCATATACCATCTCATTAATACCTTATAACCCGCTTCAACCAAGGATGTGTTAATGGATAATTTCGAGGTCGTACATGCCATCTCCCTCCACTGCTCCAAGTCCACTCCCATGCCTAAATCGTGTTCCCAATGGTCCATGTAAGGGAGTTTCCCCTCCGGAGTAGCCAGATCGGAGTATATCATGGATATTTTATGTCGTAGACCCGAGAGCCAGCAAAGCCTTTCAAAAGTGGTCAATGTGCTGATGTCCTTCTGCCTGGATTTCCAATCTAACAAGAAATGGTGTATCTGTAAATATCTAAAGTGCTCCGATGGGGGCATCGAGTGTGATTCCCTAAAGTAATCCAAAGTTCTAATGTCCCCCCCCCAATAAAAAAGTCCTTGATTCTGTAGAATCCTTTATTGAGCCACCAGCGAAATTCCATGCTACGCAGACCCGGAGGAAAGGCAGAGTTACTCGTGATAGTCATAAGAGGGTTATGGGTTGATTTAATATGAAATTTTTTTCTAATCGTATCCCACAGCCGTAACATCTGAGAAAGCACAGGGGAGAGAACCGGAGGCCTACCCGAGGACTCCGTCCACAATAAAGTTTCTAGCGGAAAACGAGCACATGCGGTCGTTTCTATTTGTGTCCATTGAGGGCAGTATGGTCTCGCATAAATATCTGTAAACTGTGCCAGACGCGCTGCATAGTAGTAATGCTGAATATTGGGAACCCCCAAACCCCCCGCAACTTTAGGCATAAATAAAGTCTGTCTCTGTATTCTCGGACGTTTAGAACCCCACATAAATGACATAATAAGCGCTTGGATTTGTCTAAGTGACTTCTGTGGGACCACGACAGGGAGCGTGCGGAAATAATACAGCTATCTGGGCAAAATCTTCATTTTAATGGAGGCAATACGACCAAACCATGAAAGATTAAGAGGAGACCATCTAGCAAGATCTGCAGCTATTTGTTTAAACAGTGGAGGGAAATTGGCTTTGTAGAGGGACTCTATTGTGGGTGTCAGTTTGATGCCCAAATACGTCAATCTACGTGCATCCCAATTAAAATCAAAATTAAGTTGTAGGAGCTTTACTACCCTATCTGGTATTGTGAGATTCATTGCCACCGACTTGGTATGATTGACCTTAAGCCCCGACAGCCTGCCAAATTTATCAAGGATATGAAAAAGATTCGGCAAGGATGTAAGAGGTGTCGACAGAAAGAGTAGGATGTCATCCGCAAACAAAGCACATTTATGTTCTATTCCCCCCACCTGTACTCCCCTGTCAGGAGAATTTCGTATGAGATTGGCCAATGGCTCTATAGCCAGCACAAACAAGGAGGGCGATAGCGGGCATCCCTGGCGCGTTTCTCTGCATATTGGAAAGGCTCCCGACGTATATCCTCTAGAGCTTATTTTTGCTGTAGGTAAAGAATATAGGATCTTAAGAATAGACAAAAAGCTGGAGCCAAAGTCCATCCTATCAAGGATATAAAACAAGTACTCCCAGGATAACGAGTCAAAGGCATTCTGAAGATCAAGGCTTAATAACATACTTTGACGTCCAGGAATTCCATCCCAACCCGAGCGAACTGCTGAGATAATATCCACAGCTCTCCTTGTCTGATCCTCCGCCTGGCGGAAGGGTATAAAACCCGCTTGATCTTTATGTATATATGAAGGGAGGAAAGAATTCAATCTAACCGCCAGAATTTTTGTCATGGTCTTAATGTTAGGGATCTGCCAGGTAGTACGTCTAGGTATACTCCTGGGATTAATCAATCCACACCTGAGGCCAGACCTGTTAGACTGACACCGTCTCCCACCAACCAGGGTGGCAGGCTCAGGAGTGGGAGAGCCTATCGTGGCCTGGTCAGTCGGAGTTAGCTCCGCCCCCTGTCCTTTATTTCCTGCCGTGTTCTCTTCCTCAGTGCTTGTAATTCTTCTGGATTCCTGGCCCCACTGCTGCTTGCTCCAGCCTGCTTCTGCCGTGCTTCTGCATTGCTGCAGTTCCGCTTTACCTGCTTCGCTTTGCCCCTGGCTTGCTTCCTTCTCCGTGCTCACGTTGGTATACTCCACTTCATCCTGGTCCTGACTATTCGTTCACCGCTCCGTTTCCTCGCGGCGCTCCGTGGGCTACTGGCCCTTCCCTTGCGTGTTCCCTGTTTGTTCTCCCGTGCACTTAGACAGCGTAGGGACCGCCGCCCAGTTGTACCCCGTCGCCTAGGGCGGGTCGTTGCAAGTAGGCAGGGACAGGGCGGTGGGTAGATTAGGGCTCACTTTCCCTTCACCCCCTTCCTGCCATTACATAATTACAAGCCATACCTAGTCTACCATTCTCCTACGCTGACGCTATCATGGACCCCCTTGAGACCCTGACCCAGCAGATGCAGGGCCTCTCCCTACAGGTCCAGGCCCTGGCCCAGAGGGTCAACCAGGGTGACGCTGCCTTAGTAGTACCCCTCACCTCACCTCTAGAACCCGACCTCAAGTTACCCGACCGGTTCTCAGGGGACCGTAAGACGTTTCTCTCCTTCCGGGAGAGTTGCAGACTGTATTTCCGCCTAAAACCCCACTCCTCAGGTTCCGAGAACCAGCGGGTGGGTATCATCATATCCCGACTCCAGGAAGGGCCCCAAGAGTAGGCCTTCTCCTTGGCTCCTGACGCCCCTGAACTTTCCTCTGTTGATCGTTTTTTCTCTGCCCTCGGACTCATTTACGACGAGACTGACAGGACTGCTTTAGCCGAGAGTCAGCTGGTGACCTTACGTCAGGGTAGGAGACCGGTTGAGGAATACTGTTCTGATTTTAGAAAGTGGTGCGTAGCTTCTCGGTGGAACGATCCGGCCCTAAGGTGCCAGTTTAGGTTAGGATTATCTGACGCCCTGAAGGATCTGCTGGTTAGCTACCCTCTTCTGAATCCCTTGACCAGGTTATGGCCCTAGCAGTACGACTTGACCGACGTCTCAGGGAACGTCAGCTTGAACGTTTCAATGTGCTCCCCTCTGACTTTTCTGCGATTCCCCCCCCCCCGAGGTCCCATCCCCTCACCCCTCCACGGAGGACTCGGAGGTACCTATGCAACTCGGGGCCTCCATGTCCTCTCGACAACGTAGGGAGTTTCGCAGAATGAATGGTCTCTGCTTCTACTGTGGGGACAACAAGCATCTACTGAACACCTGTCCCAGGCGCAAGAATAAGAAGCCGGAAAACTTCCGCGCCTAAGTGATCATCGGGGAGGTCACTTGGGCGCACAGGTATTTCCCGTTAATGTGAAACGCAATAAAATTTTGCTTCCCTTTCAGGTCTCGTTCGCTGGCCGGTCTGCCATGGGCAGTGCCTTCGTGGATTCTGGCTCATCTGCTATTATCATGTCTGTGGAATTTGCTATGTCTCTAAAGATGCCTTTTATTGATTTACCTTATCCTATCCCTGTAGTAGGTATCGACTCAACTCCCCTTGCTAATGGTTATTTTACTCAGCATACTCCTGTTTTTGAACTCCTGGTTGGCTCCATGCATTTGGAGCAGTGCTCTGTACTGGTGATGCAGGGATTATCGTCTGATCTGGTATTAGGTCTTCCCTGGTTGCAGTTGCATAATCCCACGTTTGATTGGAATACTGGGGAGCTTACCAAATGGGGTAATGAATGTCGTATGTCATGTCTTTCTGTTAACTCTATTTCTCCCCGGGAGGAGGTAAACACGCTTCCTGAGTTTGTTCAGGACTTCGCCGATGTGTTTTCTAAGGAGGCCTCCGAGGTGTTGCCCCCCCATACAGATTACGATTGCTCGATCGATTTGGTGCCTGGTGCCAAGCTTCCTAAGGGTAGGATATTTAACCTTTCATGTCCTGAACGTGAAGCTATGAGGGTGTATATCCAAGAATGCCTGCAAGGGTTTCATTCGCCCCTCGACTTCTCCTGTAGGTGCTGGCTTCTTCTTCGTGGGGAAGAAGGATGGTGGTCTTAGGCCGTGCATTGATTATCGTAACCTGAATAAGGTCACCGTAAGGAACCAGTACCCACTTCCTTTGATTCCGGATCTTTTTAATCAGGTTCAGGGAGCCCAATGGTTTTCTAAGTTCGATCTACGGGGGGCATATATCCTTATCCACATCAAAGAGGGGGATGAGTGGAAAACAGCGTTCAACACACCCGAGGGTCATTTCGAATACCTGGTCATGCCCTTTGGGTTGTGTAATGCCCCTGCTGTCTTCCAGAATTTTATTAATGAAATCCTGAGAGATTACCTGGGTAATTTTCTGGTTGTGTACCTTGATGACATACTGGTGTTTTCCAAGGACTGGTCCTCCCACGTGGAGCATGTCAGGAAGGTGCTCCAGGTCCTTCGGGAAAATAATCTGTTTGCTAAGACTGAAAAATGTGTCTTTGGGGTACAGGAGATACCATTTTTAGGGCAAATCCTCACTCCTCATGAATTCCGCATGGACCCTTCCAAGGTTCAGGCTGTGGCGGAATGGGTCCAACCTGCCTCCCTTAAGGCGTTACAGTGTTTTTTAGGGTTCGCCAACTATTACAGGAGATTTATTGCCAACTTCTCGGTCGTCGCTAAGCCTCTTACGGACCTTACTCGCAAGGGTGCTGATGTCCTCCATTGGCCCCCTGAGGCCGTCCAGGCCTTTGAGACCCTCAAGAAGTGCTTTATCTCGGCCCCCGTGCTGATTCAGCCCAACCAAGAGGAGCCATTTATTGTGGAGGTTGACGCGTCCGAGGTGGGAGTGGGGGCCGTCTTGTCCCAGGGTACCAGCTCCCTCACCCATCTCCGCCCCTGTGCTTACTTCTCTAGGAAGTTTTCGCCCACGGAGAGTAACTATGATATTGGCAACCGCGAACTTCTAGCCATTAAATGGGCTTTTGAAGAGTGGCGGCACTTCCTGGAGGGGGCCAGACACCAGGTAACGGTCCTTACAGATCACAAGAATCTGGTTTTCCTAGAATCGGCCCGGAGGCTTAATCCTAGGCAAGCTCGGTGGGCACTATTCTTTACCAGATTTAATTTCTTGGTTACCTATAGGGCTGGGTCCAAGAATATTAAGGCTGATGCTCTGTCACGTAGTTTCATGGCCAATCCTCCTTCCGAGAAGGATCCTGCTTGTATTTTACCCCCTGGTATAATCGTTTCTGCCACGGATTCTGACTTAGCTTCTGATATTGCGGCTGATCAGGGTTCAGCTCCCGGGAACGTCCCTGGGGACAAACTGTTTGTTCCCCTGCAATACCGGCTAAGGGTACTCAGGGAAAACCATGACTCCGCTCTATCTGGTCATCCTGGCATCTTGGGCACCAAACACCTCATTACCAGAAACTATTGGTGGCCTGGGTTGCCTAAAGACGTTAGGGCTTACGTCGCCGCTTGTGAGGTTTGTGCTAGGTCCAAAACCGCTAGGTCCCGACCTGCGGGCCTACTACGTTCCTTGCCCATTCCCAAGAGACCTTGGACGCATATCTCCATGGATTTTATCACCGATTTGCCCCCATCTCAGGGCAAGTCGGTGGTGTGGGTGGTAGTAGACCGCTTCAGCAAGATGTGCCACTTTGTGCCCCTTAAGAAGCTACCTAACGCCAAGACGTTAGCTTCTTTGTTTGTGAAACACATCCTGCGTCTCCATGGGGCCCCAGTCAATATCGTTTCTGACAGAGGGGTACAATTTGTTTCCTTATTTTGGAGAGCTTTTTGTAAAAAGTTGGAGATTGATCTGTCCTTCTCCTCCGCCTTCCATCCCGAAACTAATGGCCAAACGGAAAGGACTAACCAATCCCTGGAACAATATTTAAGGTGTTTCATCTCTGACTGTCAATTCGATTGGGTCTCATTCCTTCCCCTTGCTGAATTTTCCCTGAATAACCGGGTCAGTAACTCGTCAGGGGTCTCCCCCTTTTTCTGTAATTTCGGGTTTAACCCAAGGTTCTCCTCCGTTTCCCCTGGTTGTTCCAATAATCCTGAGGTAGAGGATGTTCATCGGGAACTGTGCACAGTCTGGGCCCAGGTTCAGAAGAACCTAGAGGCGTCCCAGAGCGCACAAAAGATTCAGGCTGATAGTAGACGTTCTGCTAACCCCCGGTTTGTCGTCGGGGATTTGGTCTGGTTGTCGTCCAGGAACTTGCGCCTTAAGGTCCCGTCCAGGAAGTTTGCTCCCCGATTTATTGGACCTTATAAGATCATTGAAGTCCTCAACCCTGTATCCTTCCGTCTGGAGCTGCCCCCATCCTTTCGCATACATGACGTCTTCCATGCCTCCCTCCTCAAACGCTGCTCCCCGTCCTGGTCCCCCTCGAGGAAACCTCCTGTTCCCGTTCTCACCCCTGAGGGGGTGGAATTCGAGGTGGCCAAGATTATGGACAGTAGGATGGTCCAGGGCTCCTTCCAGTACCTGGTCCATTGGAGAGGATACGGGCCGGAGGAGAGGACTTGGGTACCTGCCCGTGATGTTCACGCTGGGGTATTGATCAGGAGGTTCCACCTTCTCTTCCCTACTAAACCGGGTCCTCTTAGTAAGGGTCCGGTGGCCCCTCATAAAAGGGGGAGTACTGTTAGGGATCTGCCAGGTACTACGTCTAGGTATACTCCTGGGATTAATCAATCCACACCTGAGGCCAGACCTGTTAGACTGACACCGTCTCCCACCAACCAGGGTGGCAGGCTCAGGAGTGGGAGAGCCTATCGCGGCCTGGTCAGTCGGAGTTAGCTCCGCCCCCTGTCCTTTATTTCCTGCCGTGTTCTCTTCCTCAGTGCTTGTAATTCTTGTGGATTCCTGGCCCCACTGCTGCTTGCTCCAGCCTTTCTGCAGTTCCGCTTTACCTGCTTCGCTTTGCCCCTGGCTTGCTTCCTTCTCCGTGCTCACGTTGGTATACTCCACTTCATCCTGGTCCTGACTATTCGTTCACCGCTCCGTTTCCTCGCGGCGTTCCGTGGGCTACTGCCCCTTCCCTTGCGTGTTCCCTGTTTGTTCTCCCGTGCACTTAGACAGCGTAGGGACCGCCGCCCAGTTGTACCCCGTCGCCTAGGGCGGGTCGTTGCAAGTAGGCAGGGACAGGGCGGTGGGTAGATTAGGGCTCACTTTCCCTTCACCCCCTTCCTGCCATTACACTTAAGATCCACATCGAGAAGGGATATCGGGCGGTAATTGGCCTGATCTGTATGATCCTTATGAGGTTTGGGGATGAGATGTATGTAAGCTAAATTTGAGAAAGGAGGTAAATTGTTACCTCCCCGATAGGCATTAAATAACTCAACCATGTGTGGGGCCAAGACCTCCCTAAAGTGTTTATAGTAGCCTGAAGAAAACCCATCTGGCCCCGGGGTTTTGTGAGCCTTCAGATTTTTAATAACATCTAACACTTCCTCCAAACTAAATTCAGCATCCAATACCTCTCTATCCCCTTGGGAAAGTTTAGTAGGGATAGCTGTTTCCATCAAGACTTTAGCCTTATTTGTATCAAATTTGGATGGTGCCGAATATAGTGCGGAGTAAAAATCATGAAAGGCTTTCAAAACCTTTGTTGGGTTCTGTGATAGAGATCCGTCCGCCAAGCGCAATTTCGGCGGTGTGGATGTGTTAAATCTAGGCGTAAGATGTCTCGAAAGCAATGTCCCCGGTTTATTCCCCTGTGTAAAAAACGTATGTTGTGACCATCGCAGACTCTTTTCCGCCCAACTTGTCAGACATAAATTCAGTTCAGTTCGGGCTTCCGCAAGTTTAGCTTTGATAGCTGCCGATAGGTCCTTTTTAAATTGCTCGGACAAGTCCGCAAACTGCCTTTTCTTCAATGCTAATTTCTCCTTTGACCGTTTCTTATTACGCGAGGCAATCTGGATGAACTTTCCCCTAATCACGGCCTTATGAGCCGCCCAGTTGGACATAATCGAAGGGTCCGGAGTCTTATTAATCAAGAAATATGTGTCCAATTCCAGCTGGATTTCTTTGACTATCTCCTGGTCCGATAGTAGTGACTCATTCAATCTCCAAGAGGAGATGGGGGGTCTCCCACATAAATCTGATAGCCTAACCACTAGCGGATCATGATCAGACCAAGGGGTAGCCAAAATTCTAGCATCCGTGACCTTGGGGAGCAAACTAGTGGAAAGCAGAACATGATCAATGCGAATGTGAATATTATGGGCCGCGGAGAAGTACGTATAATCTTTTGTTGTGGGATTAAGATCCCGCCAGACATCTATGACATCCACCGAGTGAAAAAATCGCGCTACTTGAATGCTGGTTGGGGTAGGCGGAATATATCGTACCCGGGATGTATGAGACTTATCCATGGACACGTCTAAGGCAATATTAGAATCCCCTCCCATAATTATCGGGCCTTCTATTGATGATTGAAGCCTTCGCCACATGCCCTGGAAGAACGCCGGTTGATTAGTATTTGGGGCATAGTAATTAATAAAGGTTATCGGAGAGTCATGCAACAGACCTGTGATCAAGATGTACCTGCCATCCGGGTCAGAGATCGTCTTATGAGATGTTAACGGAACCGCTCTCGCCAACCATATGCCCACCCCCCTGTGCTTAGTAGATGCACTAGCTAAAAAAAATTGTGAGTAGTGTTTATGAAAATACGATGGAGCAGAGGAGGTAGAGAGATGCGTTTCCTGTAAGAATAGGATATCAACATGGGTAGATTTATAGTATAAAAAGGCCTTTCGACGCTTGATCGGGGAATTAAGGCCCTGCACATTATGTGTGAGTAAACTGTAGGTTTTAGTAGATTCCGGGACCGCCATCATAGAGCAGGAGGTATAACCATGTGCTGATTGGGAAACAATCATATTGACGAAGGTCAAAACTAGGGAAGAGTGGGAGGAGGGAGAGGTAATAGGAAACAGAACAAAAATGCAATAGACACAGAATTTTAGCAGTACTGAACATAGTCTACCGACTACGCAGTCAAGAAAGACTGCAAAATGGGGGCAGCAGACCGTCGTGAAGGCAATGCATATCCATAAATACATATATAGACATTTGGACCCTTAACATGTACGATCCCTGAGCACATTAGGTGGAAATTCTTTCCCCTACCCCCCGCTATGTCTCTTGTATATCTCCCCCCCCTTTATCCCTCGTACCGCCCTTTATCCGGGACCAAGTGGGAGCAATAACAAGGAGGCTAAATCTACACATGTTAATAATTTGCTTCCAGATACTAATAGTGATACAAAGTAAACATCGCTTCTTTAGCTGAGCATATAAATATGGCCGGAACATCAACTCACTGCGACCCCAGGATAACAGGTTTCGATTTCGTAATGTCCGGGCCAAACTACAAACAAGGGCCAATAATATGTGTGGAAGTCGGACAACTCCAGGACAAACTCAGCGACTGAAATCGAGATTCCCATCCACCTAGGGGCTGCTACGGGTTCCATATCGGTGTTTTCTGAAGCCATTATGATCCGTAATGTAGAGTAATGAAGAATAATGAAGAGGAATGAAAAATAAAATTAATGAGGCTATCTGCGGTTCTCCATCAGTCATGGGGGATTCGGTTGTTGGCGACGAGAGTACACCCTCTGTTCCCGAGGCCCATCTTGACGGCCTCCCTGCGTGCGCCAAATAGGTGACAACGGACGTTCCTGCATATGTAAATGAGAAGAACTGGATGTGTCCGGCGACGGGAGGATATTTAAGTCCCTCAGAAGCTCTTCCCCTTCCTGTAGTGTAGATAAGCCATATTGCCTATTGTTGGGCATAAAGAGGTGACGAAATGGGAATGCCCACCGATACGGAATAGCATGGTGTTTGAGGGTCTACAAGATAGGGCTGAGTATCCGCCTTTTTTGTATGGTTTGGGGACCCAGATCCGCAAATATCTGTATCGTGGTGTTACAAATGGTGATCACTGGAAGCTTCCGAGCTTTTTCCATTACTTTCTCCTTAACCGAATAATAGTGGAGTTTCACTATTATATCTCTGGGAAGTCCATCCCGCCTCATGGCCGTCAATGCTCTGTGGGCCCGATCAATTTCCATATGAGATTCCGAAATATCGGGTATCAGGGTAGTAAGTAACATACGCACCACCGCCTGCATATCTGTTTGAGATTCCGGGACCCCTATGATCTTGAAGTTATAGCGTCGGGATCTGTTTTCCAGGTCCTCAATTCTGGTATTCACCACATCCAATTGCCCCTGCAGATCTTCCATAAATCTGGTGTTCTGGTTAACCCTGGTCGTGATGGAGATCATTTTGGTTTCTATAGCCTGCATGTGAGCCCCTACTTTATGAAGGTCCTGATAGACTGCGGCGATTTTGGAGCTGATTTCTCCCATCTGAGCTTGCATGGCACGTGATATGCACGAGAAAATGGCGTCTTCTGACAGGGCAGGATTACTGACCGGCGGCATGAGCGTGTGCTGTACCACGTGAGCGGGCAATGGCTGCGGTGTTCCCAGGTCCAGAATCGGGCCCTCTACCTGCTCATCCCTCTGTGCCTGAGATGGGGACTCACTGCTGTGCTCCCTCAGGAGCACTGGATACTCCTGCGATAGCGCCGATGTGCCGGGCTGTGTCAGTGCCTGTGTCTCTTGCTGCTGCTGCAGGCCTTGTTCCGCTATGTTAGGCGCCGCCATCAGCATGTCCGCCACGGATCTTTGTGCCTGGGTTTGCTTACCCAGTCTGCCGCTCCCTCTGACCATAGATGGATGCCTGAGCATCCAAGATATTTCCCCTGCTGCTTTTAGGAGTCCGATGCCTGCTGTTAGCGGTATGTATGCTAGGTTGCCTTCACAAGGTGCGGAGCCTGGCTAGAACACATCCTCCATGTTAAGCTGCGCGCATGCGCCCCCTCATAGATATTTTTGAGTGTTATACCAAATGTGGGGCAGTAATCAGTTTGCTAGATTGAATGTGTAACTGTGAGTTTAGACTGAGATGTATCTTCCTATTGTCTTGTTCAGCACTACTCCCCTACAGTAAACCAATTATTTTAGGTGGAATATAGGAAGGAAGCCTAGTGCTATCTTTATTTTTTTACTGCAGATTTAATAAAAGTGATGTTTTATTATATTATATCCACAAGAGAGTCTACTTAATAAAGTTTCCCTAACCTATCCCCAGATCACACTGGACTATAAAAAGTCTCTGCCCTTCCTCTCCTTTCCTGAGCGCTGTAGTTGTCTACCCATGTTCGTATTGCAAATGGTCCCTTAGTGGTATCCTGCTCCCAGTGTTCCCGTATCCTGTTGCCGTATTGTCTCTTGTACCTAAGCCTTTAGTTGGAGTCATGTGTATCATCTGCCACGTCTGCTGTCATCGGCCACATGTTCTACCCGTGCCTAAGCCTCTGCTACTGTCTGGACTCATATGGGTACTCTCGTGCTAAAGGACTTTTGCATAGAATGTATAGACTCTTGTTTGACCAGCTGCCACTCCGCTACGGCGTAGCGGCCTAGTGGGTCCACATACCCCTAGATTGTGACATTGAAGGTTAACCTCATATTTGTATTTCTCCTTTTTGGTGCCTTACACCTGGACCTATAGAAAGATCTTGTACGAGAGCGAAGGGCCATTACCTTTCTCCCCTCCACCCCTATCTGTTCTTCCTTTTCTATGTTTCCCCATGTTCGTCTCCTCATTGTGCCTGTCTATGTATGTCAACTCGTTAGCCTCTGGTCTAAATTCCTTTTTTTCCCCAGACTTCAATGGGGGATCAAACATTTACCTGTTGTGCTGGTCGGTCGCAATGTCCTTTGACATATTTTCTTTTTCCTGTTCCGCTTAAAATTTTAGGATTACCACAGAGGAATTCACACCAATGTACTTGTAAACACATGATCAGGGTTACCTTTATACATATGCGCCTTACACTGTGTATTTGCATGATATGCCGCTTTTGTGTTTTGTTTTTTTCTTTTTCAGATTTTTTCCACTTCTGTTTCAACAAATGAATGTAATTTAAAGGGAATGTGTCACTTTTTCAGTTAAACAGTTAGTATTTAAGTGATGAAACATTGTTTTAATTTTTTTCACAAGTCAGGAAATATTATAAATTAGATTCTAATTTGCATTGCATTGCAATGTGGTAAAGCAACCTCATTGCTTTATGCTGCAAATTTGGTGTAGACACACACGCTCTAGTGTGCTCACACAACTCCCCCTCCCTTATCCTGGCTAGTGCCAGGAGAAGGAGGTGGTTGAATCTTCTAATCCTCCTACACTGTGCATTCGCTCAGAAAATGGCGGCACACAGTGTAGGAGGATTAGATACAGTGGTAATCAGACAGTGTAACATGAACATAATACACACATCACATACACAAACATAACTTACCTGCTCCTGCCGCCGCTGCTGCCTCCGGTCCTACTCCTCGCGTCTTCGCTGCCTGGAACATATGTCCGGAAGCAGCGACCGGAAGTAGTCATCTTACTGTCCGGCCGCGGCTTCCGGTCCACATGAAAATGGCGCCGGATGTCGCTCTGCAGAAGACCTTCCTTTTGGACTGTGTGGGAGCGGCACATGTACCGTTCCCACACAGACGCGTACACTATAGTGAATGGAACGGCTCCCGTTTGCATTCTCTATGGGGATGTATGTGCCATATTCCATCCCTGTATGTGTCGTTAATCAACACATACAGAGATGAAAAAAAAAAAATGGCAGCCCCCATAGTGAAGTAAGAAAAAATAAAAAAGTACAACACAAAATCACAAATAAATAAAATGTATTTTAATAACATACTAAAAGCAAATTTGTATTAAAAAAAAAATAATTTGCGACACCTTCCCTTTAAAACATTTCAATAGAAATCTTTGATTCCTCTATAGTAGTGTAAAGTCTACACTTCCCAGAATGCAAACTTGCAAATCACCAGAGCAAAGAGGCATGATGGGAAATTTCAGGTCTGAAAAATTGTAAAGGCAGCTCTGGATTATAATACATTTGGTAATTCAGGACCAGAGTAAGATAAGTAATGCAATGTATTTACAAAGTTACTCAACTTTTGTAGATTAGTTCCGTATGTAAACGGAAAAATAGCGTTCAGTAGTTATGCAAATAGTCTTCCATATGGGATAATTACTTTATATTGTTAGGTTTCAATGTATCCAGTACACTCCACTTACTCCCACCTTGAACTTTGGGTTATTAGACATTCATCTCGAACCCAGACAATCTTAGGGTATGTTCACACGAGGGCGTCCGTTACGGCTGAAATTACGGGGATGTTTCAGCCTGAAAACATCCCCGTAATTTCAGCCGTAACGGCATGTGCAGGCGCTTGAACGCCGCGTCAATTACGGCCGTAATTAGCGCTGCTATTAATTGGAGTCAATGAATAACGGCTCCAATTACGGCCAAAGAAGTGACAGGTCACTTCTTTGACGCGGGCGTCTATTTACGCGCCGTCATTTGACAGCGGCGCGTAAATTTACGCCTCGTGTGAACAGACAAACGTCTGCCCATTGCTTTCAATGGGCAGATGTTTGTCAGCGCTATTGAGGCGCTATTTTCAGACGTAATTCGGGGCAAAAACGCCCGAATTCCGTCCGTAAATAGGCCGTGTGAACATACCCTTATCATAAATCTACTACAGTTTCATCATAAAATCAATAAGTCTGAGACCTCAGTCATCCCTGCTCTTAAAATGAACAAACATTTAAACTACTGATATAGGTACTTTGATCTTTCCTTTTTTTGTCCAAAAGTTTTGATTTCTGAACGATGTTCATTTATGCGTGTTTTTTTGAATTGCATAGTCTGTCCTATGTATACTTTTCCACATGGACATTTTAACAGATAAATAGCGTTCTTGCAGTTACAATTGAAGTACCCTTGAATTTTAAAGAGGCTCTGTTACCAGATTATAAGTGCCCTATCTCCTACATAATGTGATCGGCGCTGTAATATAGATAACAGTAGTGTTTTTTTGTTTTGAGAAAAAATAAATTTTACGCAAGCTATACACAATTTTAGATTTAATTACCTTCTTAATAGACAACTGGGCGTGTTTTTACTTTTTTACCAACTGGGCATTGTAAAGAGAAGTGTATGACACTGACCAATCAGTGACTAATCAGCATCATACACTTCTGTCCATTCATTTTTAGCAGTACGCGCAACACAGCATGATCTTGCGAGATCACGCTGTACAGTCACATACTCCCACATTAACTTTACCAAAGTGTTTTGAGAGTGAATAGACATTGCCTCCAGCCAGGATCTCGCGAGATCACGCCGTGCTGTCATTCACAGAAATTTTACCGAAGTGTCGGAAGTTTGAATAGGCATCGCATCCTGGCTGGATGCAATGTCTATTCACTCTCAAGAAACTTCGGTAAAGTTAATGTGGGAGTATGTGACGCTGTGTTGCGAGTACTGCTAAAAATGAATGGAGAGAAGTGTATGACGCTGATTGGTCAGCGTTATACACTTTTCTTTACAACGCCCAGTTGGAAAAAAAAAAACAAAAAACTAAAAACACGCTCAGTTGTCTATTAACGCCTTCCCGACATTTGACGTATCCATACCCCAAAGTCGGGTAGGGGAAGTATAGAGCGGGCTCACGGAGTGAACCCGCTTCATACGATGCCGGTGTCAGCTGTTTGTTACAGCCGACACCTCAGAGTAACTAGCGGCATCGCGCTCGAGCGCGATCCCGCTAATTTAACTCGTTAAATGCCGCGGTCAACAGAGACCGCAGCACTTAAATCGCTAGAAAGAGGGGGCGACCCCCTCTAACAGCTTATCAGGCCCCCCCCCACAACGCAACCGCGGGGGGGCGATGGGTGCTACGGCTGCCTGGGGGCCTAATGAAGGCCCCCAGGTCCGCCATCTTTGTACACCTATTAAGCCCTGCCTCAGGGCTTAATAGATGCCTGTCAGAATCACGATATACTGCAATACATTAGTATTGCAGTATATCGTGCAAGCGATCTAACGATCGCTGGTTGAAGTCCCCCTAGGGGGACTAATAAAAAAAAAGTAAAAATGAGTTAGTGTTTTTTTGTGTAAAAAAAAAAATTAAAAAAATATTACAAGTTAAAAAAACCCCCCTTTTCCCATTTTCCCCCTAGAGCATAGTAAAAAAATAAACAAACATAATTGGTATCGGCGTGTCCGTAAAAGTCTTAACTATTACAATATATCATTATTTAACCCACACGGTAAACGTCGGTAAAAAAAAATTGTAAACACCAGAATCTGTATTTTTTGGTCACCTAATCTACAAAAAATGAAATAAAGTGATCAAACCGTCGAATTTACACCAAAATGGTATTATTAAAAACTAAAGCTTATCCCGGATAAAATAAGCCCTCATACCACTTAATCAACGTAAAAATAAAAAAAGTTGTGGCTCTCGGAATTTGGCGACACAAAATAAATTTTCTTTTTTACACTTAGGTTTTTACTTGTAAAAGTAGTAACATATAGAAAAAACGTTAAATATTAGGTATCACCGTAATCGTATTGACCCACAGAATAAAGTTAACATGTTGTTTTAATTGCACGGTGAATTCCGTAAAAACGGCACGCAAAAAACCATGGAGGAAATCGCTGTTTTTTTCATTTTCTACCCCACAAATAATTTTTTTCCCGTTTCCTAGTACATTATATGGCAAAATAAATGGTTCTACGAAAAACTACAACTCGTCCAGCAAAAATCAAGCCCTCATAGTACTATATCGATGGAAAAATAAAGACATGGCTTTTGGAAGGTAGGGAGGAAAAACGAAAATGAAAATCGGAAAAAGGGCTGCGGCGGGAAGGGGTTAAGAAACTCATTAGCATAAATCTAAAATTGCTCATAACTTGCTCAAAATTGATAGTCTTTCAAAATAAAAACCACTGTTATCTACATTACAGCGGTGATCACATTATGTAGGTGATAGGACACTTATAATGTGGTGACAGAGCCTCTTTAATTGAATAACATTTGGTTGGCTGGCAGATAGAATCACCTTTAATAATTGAACAATTCATGCAAGAAAGGTATGGGAATGTGGCATTTTTTGGTGTATTAAGAAATGTTTGTTTGGCTATAGTTTTTTCTTTAATATCTGCTCATATGAGTTGATTAGAAAGGGATTTTCCTTTACGGTAAATGAATTGTGTTTTTTTCTGTAAATAATTTTACATATTTAGGTTCGTATTTTAACATATCCCAGTGTTTATTAATAGTTCCTTTAATCAGTTTGCCATGACTATTATAGGTGGGGATAAATCGATGTCTCTTTTCCACTTTTTTTATTAGTGTCTTTACTTTTCCTTAAATCTTCTATTTTATAATTTTCAATTTCTTATCCTATTTTTTCTAATTTCTACAATAGCCTCTTTCCACAAATTTGTCAGTAATTATGTTTTTTTGTTTTCGGTACTCCGTATCTTCACTACAGATACATCTGGCTCTGATAAATTGGCCTTTTGGTATACCTTTAAGGTCATGTTCACACGGCCTATTTTCGGCCGTTTTTCGGGCCATAAACACCAGAAAAACGGCCGCGTAAAAAAACGGCCGCGAAAAAGAAGTGCAGGTCACTTCTCGGGACATTTTTGGAGCAGTTTTTCATAGACTCTATAGAAAACTGCTCCAAAAACGGCCGTAAAAAAAACGCAGCAAAAAACTTCTGAAAATCAGGAGCTGTTTTCCTTTGAGTTTGCGTGTGAACATACCCCAAGTGTTTGGGGGGCATGTCACGGTCTCGTCTCAATAAATTATTCCCATCTGTTGGTTTGTAGAACAAATTGATTGAGCGGTGTGAGGGCTTATTTTTGGCAGGACGAGCTGTAGTTTTTATTGGTACCATTTTTTGGTACATATACCTTTTTATTTAGAGCGAAGGTGACCAATAAACAGTGATTTTGGCGTTTTAAATTCTTTATTTCTTACGGCGTTCATTATGCGCTAAAAATTACAGTTTTACTTTATTCTGCGGGTCGGTACGATTACAGCGTTTGCACAATAAAATCACTTGTTTATAAAATAATTAATTTTCTGTGTCACCGTATTCTGAGAGCCATAACTTTTTTATTTTTCAGTCCAAAAAGCTGTGTAAGGGCTTGTTTTTTGCGGGACGGGTTGTAGTTTTTATTGGCACATGCTATTTTGAGGTACATGCGACTTTTTGATCACTTTTTATTCTATAACTAAAACTAGTGATTCCGGCATTGTTTTTAGTTTGTTTTTTTGCGGGAAAAATAACAGTTTTATAGTTGGGGGTGTTTATGAACGCGGTGAAACCAAATATTTGTCCTTTTTAACGGTTTCATTTTTTTTCCTATAATAAGAGACTTATTATAGGGAAAAAAATCTTTTATTTTTACACTTTTGTAAAACATTTTTAGTAACTTTTTTCTTTTTTTTACCTGCAGCTCTGATCGCTGCTAGAATATATTCCAACTGTCAGTGTGACATCACAGTCACGGAAAGTAAGTCTATTTGGACCAGCCAGAGGCTTCCATACATGTAGACTCGGAGGCCGTTGTCTGGCCTCCGGATGCCATCACAACAATCAGCAACCCCCACAATTGCATGGGGGCTGCTGATGTGCTACAAACCACCTAAATGCAGCAATCGCAATCGAGCGCCGCATTTAAGGGGTTAATTGCCTAAATCAGCCAGCGGCGATGAGCCGCTGATCGGCAACAGTGGAATGTTAGCTGTCACCAACACCGTCTCCAATAGTGTGCATCGGGAACGATAAAGTGACTTCTTGTCACTCTAACAGGAAGCCTATCAGGAGGCTGGTCCTAATAGGCTTCCGTACATGGCAGACACGGAGGCCACCGTTTGGCCTCAGGTCGCCATGCTAGCCATCGGCATACCTTCCGATTTCATTGTGGTCTGCCGATGTGCTAGAAAACCCTAAAATGCGGGGATTGCAATAGATTGCCGCATTTAAGGGGTTAATTGCCGAAATCAGCGGAAATGAGCCGCTGATCGGCAACAGTGGAGTGTCATCTGTCATCAGCTGGCCTCCCAGTGCACAATGTCACCGACAGTGTGCACCGGGAACCATGCAGTAACTGTACGTCTTCGTGCGCTGAGACACTGGCCACCAGGACGTACAGTTGCATCATGGTGCGCCTAGGGGTTAAAGAAAAACCTATATCCATACAAACATTTCTTAACCCCTTAGTGACCAACAATACGCCTTTTCACGTTCGTCATTAAGGTGCCTTAGGCTAGGCTGACGCCTTTCACGTGAGCCTAGTCCAAGTCCTGCACGGATCTCCCGTGCAGGCTGGAGCTCCTGCTCCAACGCCCGCGATCGAAGTTTACTTTGATCGTGGCCGTTTAACCCGTTAAATGCTGCCAATAGCGACCGTGGCATTTAACTTGTTTACAGAGGGAGCTCCCTCTGTCACCCATCAGCGGCCCACAAATGCAATCGCGGGTCTCCGATGGGTTGTCATGGCAGCCGGGGGCTTGATAAAAGCCCCCAGGTCTGCCCTGGACATATGCCCGTTAGGACGCGCCGGAGGCACGTCCTAACAGATTGCCTGTCAGATTTACACTGACAGGCAATAATGCTCTGGTATACGAAGTATACCAAAGCATTACAGCAGCGATCTGAATATCGCACAGTAAAGTCCCCTAGTGGGACTAATGAAATAAATAATAAATGTGAAATAAAGATTATTAATAAAAATTACAGTAAAAAAAATTAATAAAACCATTTTTTCCATAAAAAGTGGTTTTATTTAGTAAAAGTGTAAAAAATAAAGTACACATATATGGTATCGCCGCGACCGTAATGACTCCATTAATAAAGTTAATATGTAATTTAAACCGCAAGGTGAACACCGTAAATAAAACCGCAAAAAACAATGGCAAAATTGCAATTTTTTTCCATTGCCCCCCCAAAAAGTCATAATAAAAATGAATCAATAAGTCCCATGCACCCCAAAACAGTACCAGTGAAAACTACGTCTCGTCCCGCAGAAAACAAGCCCAAAAAATCACTACATTGATGGAAAAATAAAAAAAGTTACGGCTCTTGGAAAGCGACGATGCAAAAACAAATAATTTTAGTTCAAACGTGTTTTTGTTGTGCAAAAGTCGTAAAACATAAAAAACCTCTACATATGTGGTATCGCCGTAATCGTACCGACCCATAGAATAAAGGTAACATGTTATTTATGCCGCACAGTGAATGGCGTCAATTTAAAAACGCATAGAACAATGGTGGAATTTCAGGATTTATATGTACCCTAAAATGGTGCTATTAAAAAGTACAACTAATCCCGCAAAAAACAAGTCCTCATACAGCTATGTAGACGAAAAAATAAAAAAAGTTATAGCTCTTTGAATGCGACTATAGAAAAACGAATAAAATAACTTGGTCATTAGGGCCTAAAATGGGCTGGTCACTAAGAGGTTAATACACCCAAAAATTGCACATTCCCATGCCTTTCTTGCATGAATTGTAGTTGAATTATCAAAGGTGATTCTATCTGCCAGTCAACCAAAGGTTATTCAATTAAAATTAAAGGGTACTTCAATTGTAACTGCAAGAACGTTATTTATCTGTTAAAATGTCATTGTGGAAAAGTATACATAGGACAGACTATGCGTTTTCTAAAAACACGCATGAACGAACATCGTTCAGAATTTAAAACTTTTGGACAAAAAAGCAAAGATTGAAGTACCCCCACAACAACAACAATAAAAAGAAGACACTGAGAAACTACAGTAGTGAAGCATTTCTTTGAGGCAAAACATAAGGTCTACGACCCAAAATGGTGCATTTTGGAGGAAATGACAGGCAACGTTGACTAAATCTATAAGGGCTCATTCAGACGAACGTGAATAACGTCTGTGTGCTGCGCATGAAAATCAGGCGCAGCACACGGACCCATTGATTTCAATGGGGCTGTTCACACACACAGGAGTTTCCACGCAGCGAGAGTCCGTTGCGTGAAACTCACTGCATGTCCAATATTGGTGCATTATCACGCACCTACGCGCCCATTAAAGTCAATGGGTGCGTGAAAACCACGCACCGCACAAAGATGTGCTTTGCGAGTGCGTGAATAACTCATGCCACTTGCAAAGAACGCTAATGCATAACGGACCAGATTCACACACGTGAATCTGATACGCTCATGTGAATGTAGCCTTAGGCAAAATCTTTTACAAAGAGAGGTATATTGGATACATACCATGAAAAGTATTAACCCTACAGGGATGAACGAAACATGTAACATCGGAGCGTAGCTATAATTCTCTATTACACTATTGCCTTTTATCTCCTCCAAATAATTGCATTGTCCATAAATAAAGTATTCATTGTTATCTCTACAATATTATATAAAGTATTCATGGTTATCTCTAGATTATATAAACTAGTAACATAGAAAATATTAATACATTTAAATAAGAAAGAAACCATTTACTTTAATATTGAGACTTCGTTCTAATTTGACATCAGATTTATTAACCATTGAATTAATGGAATGGCTTTCACACATCTATAAATAAAAAAACAAAAACTCCTTCATGGAAATAATAAAGACAGAAAAACAAATAATGTTTAACCCTTCATTAACCCCTTCCCGCCGCAGCCCTTGATCAGATTTTCATTTTTTCCTCCCCACATTCCAAAAGCCATAACTTCTTTATTGTTCCGTCGATATGGTCCTATGATGGCTTGATTTTTGCGGGACGAGTTGTAGTTTTTAGTAGCACCATTTATTGTGCCATATAATGTACTAAAAAACGGTAAAAAAAATATTTGTGGGGTAGAAGATGATAAAAACAGTGATTCCTCCATTGTTTTTGGCGCGTCGTTGTTACGGAATTCACTGTGCAATTAAAACAACATGTTACCTCTATTCTGTGGGTTAATACGATTACGGCGATACCAAATATATATAGTTTTTTCTATATTTTACTACCTTTACAAGTATTGTCGCCAAATTCCGAGAGCCATAACTTTTTTTATTGTTCCGTCGATTAAGTGGTGCGTGGGCTTATTTTTTGCGGGATAAGCTGTCGTTTTTAATGATACCATTTAGATGTACATGCGACGTTTTGATCACTTATTTAATTTTTTTGTGGGAGATGAGGTGACCAAAAAATAGAGATTCTGGCGTTTACAAATTTTTTTTTTTTTTACAGCGTTCACCGTATGGGTTAAATAATGATATATTGTAATAGTTCAGACTTTTACGGACGCGGCGATACTAATTATGTTTATTTTATTTTTTTACTATGCTCTAGGGGGAAAATGGGAAAAGGTTTTTTTTTTATTACAATTTTAATTTTTGTATTTAAACCCTTATTTTACTAATTTTTACTTTTTTTATTAGTCCTCCTAGGGGACTTCAACCAGCAATCGTTAGATCGCTTGCACGATATACTGCAATACTAGTGTATTGCAGTATATCGTGATTCTGACAGGCATCTATTAAGCCCTGCCGGAGGCACAAAGATGGCGGACCAAGGGGCCTTCATTAGGCACCCATAGCAACCATCGCCCGCCCCGCGATTGCATTGCGGGGGGTGCGATGAGCTGTTTTAGGGGGTCACCCCTCTCTTTATAACGATTTAAATGCTGCGGTCGCTATTGACCGCGGCATTTAACGAGCGGGATCGTAACAAACAGCCGACACCCGCATCGTATGGAGCGGGTCCACTCCGTGAGCCCGTTCCATACTTCTCCTACCTGACTTTGGCGTATGGATACATCAAATGTCGGGAAGGGGTTAACAATTTGTTGAAACATTTAGAAATTTTTTTTTAGAATCAATTCCTCTAAACATTTAATGCAAAACTCAATGCTTGTTTTTAATTATTTACACATTTTTAAAATATTCACGTTTGTAAAATGTTAATTATATTGATTACACTTACCTTGATCATTCACGATTCAAACTACCACGGAACGTCCGACAGGCATGCTTGAGAAAGGGGGCGGTTTCCCGAAACGTCACACAGGTGTTGTCAGACGCCGATCCTCCATGTGTGTTCTCTGCTATCTGCTAAATCCCTGCATCTAACTGAGAAGACTATGAAGGAACCCTAACCAGGACATTTCCAGGACTCTAACCTTCAGATGGGTGATATATTTTAATCACATTTGGCAATTGTATTGCATTTGTTTTCCGTCAACCAACATTGAAAAGATATAAACACAATTTTCTACTTGACATTTCTGTCTGAACTAGTCCTTATTTCCTTATACGCATAGTGAAAATTGCAATTTGTTGCCGATATGCCATTTTAGTGCACAATATGTTGTGCCCAGTTTGTGCCACTGAAGACAAATACCTCATAAACTGTTAAGCGGGTTCTCTCAGGTATGGCGATGCCATATATGTGGACGTTAACTGCTGTTTGGGCACGCTGTTAGGTCCTGAAGGGAGGGAGCGCCATTTGGCCTTTTGAGAGCAGATTTTTCTTAGTGGTAGTTCAATTTGGGGCTTTACTGGTATTTCAGTTTATAATGTGGGGGACTATGTAAGCTGTGCAGAGTACATCAGGGTATAATAAGAGGGAGAGGATTGGAGCAGCACTGTGGTTTCACGCCTAACAAGGCCGGTGCTATGCTTTAAACAAAGGAGTGACCCCTCCTTGTATGATGAACGTCAAAAAGAGAGAAATCGAAGCAGCGCTGAAAAATAATTATTTGAGTGCTGCTTCACTTTCTCTCTTTTTGAAGGGCATAATAAGGTGGTATAACAAAGTGGTAAATAAATAATAATCTGCAGATGTGTGGCCAGTGTCGCACTGATAAATGATGCCCAATCTTATCCAATTTTGGAACACTCTGCACATTTTGCATCGCCATATCTTGAGAGCCAGAACTTTTATTTTTTCTCCACCGGAGCTGTGTGAGGGCTTATTTGTTGCGGGACAAGCTGTAGATTTCATTGGTACCATTTTGGGGTACATGCAATTTTTTTTATCACTTTTTATCCCAAGCAGGGTTACCAAAATCCAGCAATTCTGACAGTTTTGTTGTTTTTTAGTGTTCACTGTGGGCTACAAAGGACAAACCGATACGATTACAGCGATCCCAAATGTATCTTGTTTTTTTATGTTTTGCAGCTTTGCACAATAAAATCAGTTTTGTTTTTTTTTAAATAATCCATTTTTTGTGTCACCATATTCTCGGAGCCATAACTTTTTGAATGCTTGTTTTTTGCAGGACGGGTTGTAGTTTTTATTGGTACTATTTTGTGGTATATGCGACTTTTTGATCACTGCTTATTCTATATATCGGGTGGGGTGGTGACCAAGAAATAGCGATATTTTATTTTTTTGCTGTGTTCACCAAACAAAAAAAATAACATTATTTATAATCATAGTTTGGGTCGTTACGAACGCGGTGATACCAAACGTGTGTACTTTTAACGTTTTTATTTTTTTCCTATAATAAAAGTATTATAGTAGGAAGAAAGGCATTTTGTGTTTTTTTTAACGTAACTTAAATTTTTACACAACATTTTGATTAACTTTTTTTTGTCCCACTAGTGGACTCCAAGACCAGCAGGACTGATCTCTGCTCTAATTCATTACACTACCTACTTAGTGTAATGTATTATAGCCATCAGTGTGACGGCGACAGGAAGCCTATTAGGATCAGCCGGAGGCTGGTCCTCATAGCCTTCCGTACATGGCAGACCCAGAAGCCATTGTCAGGCCTCCGGTTGCCATGTCAACGATCAGCACCCCCACGATCGCATTGTGGGGGGGTGCCAATCTGCTACAAAACCCCTTAAATGCGGCGATCGCTATTGATCGCCACATTTAAGGGGTTAATTCTCAAAAACGGCGGCGATGGACCACTGGCCACAACGGGGGAGTGTCAGCTGTCAGGGACAGCTGACCTTCCAGGCCCCGATGCACATGTGCACTGGGAACGGCTCAGTAACTATACTTGCATGTTCGGAAAGTAACCTCTTGCCATGACGTATAGTTGCGTTCTCGTGCGCCTAGGGGTTAGGGCAACACAGGGCAATTTTTTTTTCGTCATGCAACATTTGTTTTCACATAAAATTTTTATGGAAGCATTACCATTGGAATCAATCGTAATGCAAAGGGAAGCTATGGTTTCCGTTTGGCTTTTCGTTCATGGGTTCCTCCAATGAAAAGGTCGAATGGAACCCGTGATTGGAAACCCGACACTGATGTGAACAGGCCCTTATGTTTGTCTATTTTCAACAGTGCTGTGAAGTTTAGCTGCTGGAATAATTCATACTTTGTTTTTTATAAGCATAAATCCTGCAATTGTAGAATTTGTCTTAGATTTTCAAACCTACCATCATATAATAACAGTCATAGCGAATATACAGCAGCGATATAAATAGTGATTGTACTTAGGAAAGCATGAACATGCAGCCTCTATATACATGTATGTCAGCAGCATCATAGGTAGATACCACCAACAAAACATTTATTTAAAAAAACAAAAACCAGAAAATAGAACCAGAAGTAATAAATACAAACATACATATGACGGTAGTATCATGGGATCAGCTGCTTTGTCAGTAGGTGACTTATGTCACTCAATAGATGGCCATCCCTAGCACACTCCAGTCTCACTTGACCAGTACATAATGCAGATCTCTTGAAATGGAGTCACTTAAAACTAAACCAGCATTTTAGCCCATGTTTTTGCGGTTTCCAAATCCCCGAGGATGGGTATCTTTCCAGTCATCCCAGTTCCGAGCCTTCTGCAGTGTGTCTGGATCATCCTGCTCTTCTTTACGCTCGCGTTCAGCTGCCTCCTGCTCCTCATCTATATATTTTAAAAAAAGGCAGTTTCAGTTACTTCTATGTAGGATGGCATACGACAGGAGTTTACTAAATTTGCAATGTGGCACTTATAAACTGCACTGCCATCATAGATCGTGTACCGTAGGCTGCAGGGGTGACACCTCTTTGTATATAGATGTAGAGAAAAAGATCGCTCCTAATATAGCACTGCCATTAATGGTAGGAAATAAGCCAAGCGTTCTAAACAAAACTATATCTTTAGTCCAGGACAACGCTTTTCGAAATCTACAACGACTTTCTCCTCGGGTCCTCACAAATGTAGGTTTAAAAATGGAGACTGGTTAAGTAATGGAGGGTCACCCGGTACTGAAATGCCATGGTTTCAAAGGCGCAGAGGGCATAATGTGTTTTGCATATTAGGAGCGATCATTTTTCTCCACTTTTTTTTTCCTGGTGGAATGCACCAGAGAAAAGCCAGATAAGCAGCACCATCCTACACGATCATCGGATTTGTGCCCGTATATGCACAACTCACAAAGGAGAGTTCAAACTGTACACCACCATCTTGAAGTACACTTGTCCACCAGATTTCACCCTATTGGCGCGCCTTTTGGCCCCTTGTTTCTATTACACCTCTTTGTAAAGCGCATTTTAATATCTATCAAATAGTGCTTGTTGCCTAGGTTTCTATATGCCGTAGACGTCTGTGCTGCCAATCTGCTATTGTTTATAATAGGAGCAGCACAGAGTATATGGAAATCTTTCGTCATAAGTCTTGCCCAATACCTTCACTG
Organism: Rhinoderma darwinii; assembly: GCF_050947455.1. Taxonomy (NCBI): domain Eukaryota; kingdom Metazoa; phylum Chordata; class Amphibia; order Anura; family Rhinodermatidae; genus Rhinoderma; species Rhinoderma darwinii. The sequence goes on along the minus strand of NC_134694.1, from coordinate 61,401,993 downwards.
GGTCTATTGAATTTTTAATGGCTCCGTTTTGTATTTGTTGTGCACTCTTGTGGAAAATTAGTAGTCTTGATATCACTCGACTTAAATGGACACTAACTTTTCAAACAACTTCTGCTGATCTGATAGTATACCTGACATAAAACAACTTTGTAATTTACTTATTGTTAAAATTCAGTTGTTTTATCCATGCAAATTCTGTGTGAAGTTACAGCTACTAGGAGTCTCCCCTCCTGTTACCCCGTTATCAAGCATTGTACAACCCTGGTTACAGAGCCGAAAAGACAGCTGCAGAAGTTGGGAGTGTGTCCCTTCACTGCCTAACTACATATTTCTAAGGAGATGGGGAAGGGGAGCAGGAGGAGGGAGCAGAGAGAAAATGTGAGTCAGCAAGTACATCTCTGGAGGGGTGAGCAGAGGAGGAACGAGGAGCAGAGAGAAACACACAGATGCTGCTGGTAAGATGTAAGTCTGAACCCAGTGCTGGATTCTCAGCTACACTACTCATCACTGTTATATGATATCCTCCATGCTGCTGAAACACACACGTGTGTGTGTGTGTGTGTGTGTGAAAGATAGAGATAGAAGAGGAGAATACTGCTCCCCTATGTGTGCAGTGTATAGAAAACATGATAGCCATCAGGCTCCACCAATGATGGCCAGAGAACCATGTTATTCCTCATGTACACATATATGGCAGCTTATTCTGAAAAGTCACCTAAAAAGTTAGGTACGCTTTGAAACAAGTAGTGATTACAGGTTACATACCTGTTGGTTTGCTAACAACACCCTGGTCAGGGAGGACTCCTTTACGGAGATGCTGCTCGTACCAGTCATCAACAGTCATGGTAGGAAGACTAGGATATCCTGCTCCATAGACCCTATAGATTAAACCAGTTTTTAAAAATAAAGGATAAAAAAATTGAGGGTCGCAAAAAAAAAACAACCCATATACTATTTTGATGCAGTGCACCCTCAAACTGTTCGATACCGTTATTTCATGTATATCGATACTAAGCTGTTCGGCCGCACAGCTTAGTATTGTACCACATGAATGTAGTTAGAGCGGGGCTACGGTTGTGTAATACAGCCATTGCCCCGCTCCTGACAAGTGCGCGCATTCAGCATGATGTGATGCGCCAAGCGCTGCACTAATGATTGGCGGCACTGAAGACAGAACATGGCGGGCGCACTGAAAAACACCCCCATGTTCTGTTTTCAGTGTCTGCGCCGCCGCTCATTAGTGCAGCGCCGGCCGCATCACCTCATGCTGACCGCGCGTGCACTTGTTGTCAGGAGCGGGGCAATGGCTGTATTACACAACCGCAGCCCCACTCTAATGGCGGAGATCTGAGAAAACACTTTTCTCCACCGCTTTTTCCCTGAATAATGCTATCAAAGCTGACAGCAGCATTCAAGGGGTAAATGGGAAGTGGATACCCTTTGGATCGAGTCACAGGGAATCTCTGTAACGCGATCTAGGGACATACCATATATGGGGAGACAGCACAGGGTCCATTGAAGGACCCCAGGGCTGTCTGACCATATTTCCTGTTAGGGCAAATTTAGGTATGTCCTAACTGCCGCCTGTGTACTATCCATATACAGATCTATGCCAGGACATTGAAGTTTGAAAAAAATAAAAAAATAAAAAAAAAAACACACATTTTTTTTTTACAATAAACACCGTAATAATAAATTTATAGCGTCATTTATGATGTTTACACTGTTAAAAAATAAAATAAAAACTGCTTTTTTTAACTTATTAATGTGAGGCAAGAGGTATTATGAACGTTGAACCTCCATGTGCCTAGTAATTAACCCCATCATGTACCTCGCACATTAACCCAATGTTGTCCATTATGACATAGGAACATGATGGGGTTAATTATTATTAATGTCAGGCACATGGAGGTTCAAATTCATCACACCACGTGCCTCACATCAGAAAATTGAATAATTTTTTTTAATTATTATTATTGGCAAAGTATCGTTTTGGTATAGAATATAGCAATACTACACAAAGTATCGGTATCGAAGTCCAAATTCTGGTATCGTGACAACCCTAATAACAAAGAAATAGTTAAGCAAAGACAGATTAAAATACCACATACTTTGCCTGGAGGGCATCTCGAGTCAGGATAAAGGGTTTCATGAGTGGTCTTGATGGACGTGGAGGTCGAGTGACCTCAGATCCCTACAGGAATAAAGCAAAAGTGTTAATACTAGAAGGCATGGGTCTTCAGAAATACAACAATAGGTCAGGAGCTTTTTCAAAACAAAAAGGTGAAGAGGCAGCTGCACTTTATCAAGCTATGTAGTATCTTCATTTTAGTCTTTTGTGGGGGTCCCAGCAGTCACACCCACTAATCATGGCTTATCTGTTCATACCTAATCAATATGCCATCAATGCTTGTGGTGGGAAAACCCTTCTAACACTGCACAGACAAGTGTGAATGTTTCACATGCTGCAATTTATTAAAGGGATTGTCCACAATTTATCATTTAAAGGGAATGTGTCGCTAGAATTTTTTGATTTTGTTTTTTTAGTTAAACAATTATTACGTAAGTGATTACACATTGTTTTAATTATTATTATTTTTTTTCACAAGTCAGGAAATATTATAAATTAGATTCTAATTTATAACATTTCCATGTGCTGGCCACTAGAGGGAGCAGATCCCAAAATTGCAGCATGGTCAATGTGGTAAAGCAACCTCATTGCTTTGTGCTGCAAATTTGGGGTAGACACACTCGCTCTAGTGTCCTCACACAATCCCCCCCTCCCTTATTCTGGCTAGTGCCAGGAGAAGGAGGGGGTTGAATCTTCAAACCTCCTACACTGTGTGCTGCCATTTTCTGAGCGAATGCAGTGAAGGAGGATTAGATACAGTGCTAATCAGACAGTATAACACGAACATAATACACACATCACATACACAAACATAACTTACCTGCTCCTGCCGCCGCTGCCACCTTCGCTCCTATTCCTTGAACATATGGTCGTCATCTGACTGTCCGGCAGCAGCTTCCGGTCCACATGAAAATGGCGCTGGATTTCGCTCTGCCAAAGACCTTCCTTTTGGTCTGTGTGGGAGCGGCGCATGCGCCATTACCCACACAGACGGCATACACTGCAGTGAATGGAACGGCTCCCGTTTGCATTCTCTATGGGGTTGGATGTGCCGTATTCCATCTCTGTATGTGTTGTTAATCGACACATACAGAGATGGAAAAAAAAATGGCAGCCCCCATAGAGAAATAAAAGAAAAAAGTACAAGAACACAAATAAATAAATGTTATTTTAATATCTTACTAAAAGCAATATTATAAAAAAATTTTTTTTCATGAAACCTTCCCTTTAAGGAAATGTATACTCCATGATAATGCAGTCCTTGAGCCCTGATAGGACGGTGTATGAAAATGATGCTGAAGGCAAGCTGCGAACATAGACTTAAGGGGGTTGTCCACTTTCTGAAAACTGATGGCCTATCCACTGGATAGGTCATCAGTATATGATCGGTGCATGTCAGACAACCGGACCCCGCACCGATCCGCAACTCCGGCTGCCTCCGTGCACCGGATGTTTGCAACGCGATGCAGTAGTTGGAGCCGGAAGCAGATGGCTCCGACCACTGCATAGCGGCCGTTCGCTCTAATAGGAGCAGAGCTGCAATACTGCAGTTCGCCCACTATTCTTTGACCGGAGCCATCTGCTTCAGGCAACATCGTTCGTCACCCGCAGAAAGCCAGAGTGGTGCGGGGTCCAAATGTCGGACAGGTAACGATCATATACGAATGACCTATCTGGTGGATAGGTCATCAGTTTTTTAGAAAGTAGAAAACCCCTTTAACCCCTTGAGGACCCAGCTCATTTTGGCCTTGAGGACCAGACCCATTTTTTCAAATCTGACAAGTGTCACTTTATGTGGTAATAACTCTGGAATGCTTTTACCTATCCAATTGATTCTGAGAAAGTTTTCTCGTGACATATTGTACTTTATGTTAGTGAAAAAATTTAGTCGATAAATTCATTGCTTATTTGTGAAAAACACGAAAATTGAGAAAATTTTAAGAAATTATGATTTTTCCAATTTTAAATGTATCTGCTTGTAAAACAGATAGTAATACCACACAAAATAGTTACTAATTAACATTTCCCATATGTCTACTTTATGTTTGCATCGTTTTTTGAACGTCCTTTTATTTTTCTAGGACGTTACAAGGCTTAGAACTTTAGCAGCAATTTCTCATATTTTTAAGAAAATTTCAAAGAGATATTTTTTTCAGGGACGAGTTCAGTTCTGAAGTGGTTTTGAGGGCCTTATATATTAGAAACCCCCATAAAACACCCCATTTTGAATACTGCACCGCTCAAAGTATCCAAAAACAGCATTCAGAAAGTGTTTCAATCCTTTAGGTGTTTTACAGGAATTGAAGGAAAGTAGAGCTGAAATTTTCAAATTTCATTTTTTTTTTTTTACAAAATTCATATGTAATACATTTTTTTCTGTACCAGAGAAGGTTTTACCTGAGAAACGCAGGTGCCCAGGTTCTGCAGTTTTTTCAGAATATATTTCAGGCACCATGTCAGGTTTGAAGAGGTCTTGCGGTGCCAAAACAGTGGAAACCCCCAAAAGTGACACCCATTTTTTAGACTACACCCCTCAGGGAATTTATCTAGGGGTATAGTTAGCATTTTGACCCCACAGGTATTTTGCTATATTTATTGGAGTTAGTCTGAAAAGTAAAATCTACTTTTTTTCTGGAAAAACTTAAAAATGTCTAATTTTTGCAAAAAAGCACCCCAACATTTGTAAAGCAAATTTCTCCCGATTATGGAAATACCCCATATGTGGTAATAAACTGCTGTTTGGACCCACAGCAGGGCTCAGAAGGGAAGGAGCGCCATTTGGATTTTGGAGCTCTGATTTTACTGGAATTGTTTTCGGTGCCGCGTTTGCAACGCCCTGGAGGGACTAAAACAGTGGAAACCCCCCAAAAGTGACCCCATTTCGGAAACTATACCCCTCAAGCAATTTTTCTAGTGGTATAGTTCGCATTTTGACCCCACAGGTTTTTTGCTGAATCTATTGGAATTAGTCTGTGAAGATGGAGAGACTTTTTTTTGGATTTTGCAGCTCAGATTTTGCAGAATTGGTTTCTGGGGGCCATGTCGCATTTGCAGGGTCCCTGAAGTACCAGTACAGTAGAAATTCCCCAGGTGTGATCCCAATTTGGAAACTATACCCCTGAAATAATTAAATTAGAGGTGTAGTGAGCATTTTGAACCCTCAAGTGTTTTATATATAGTTTTTATATGTTTTACTACTTTTACAAAATAAAAACACTTTTTTCTAAATAAAATGTTTTAGTGTCACCATGTCCTGAGAGCCATAACTTTTTTATTTTTTTGTCGACTGAGCTTTGTGAGGGTTTGTTTTTTGCGTCACACACTGTCGTTTTTATTGGTACCATGTTTGGCTATGCGCGACTTTTTGATCACTTATTATTCCATTTTTTGGAAACAACGTGACCAAAAAAGGAAATTCTGCCATTGTTTTTTATTGTATTTTTTTTACGGTGTTCACCGTGCGGGATAAATAATGATTTTTTTTTTTTAGGTCAGGCCGATATGAACGCGGCGATATTGATGGTCTAGTTTTTTTTTCTTTTTTTTCTAATTATAAAGGACTTGATCAGGGAAACAGGGAGTTTGTTTTTATTACGTAAAACTTTTAATTAATTTATCTAAAAAACTTTTTATTTTACACATACTAGGAGACTGGAAGATCTGATCTTCTGATCCGCTGTACAATACACTGCGCTACTTCTGTATGTACTTGTGTAGTGCAGTGTATTGTAACTGTCACTTTACAACTGACAGTTGAGCCTATTAACCCCTTAATGACCAGCCTATTTTAAACCTTAATGACCAAGCCATTTTTTACGTTTTTCCATCGTCGCATTCCAAGAGCTATAACTTTTTTATTTTTGCGTCGACATAGCTGTATAAGGTCTTGTTTTTTGCGGGACAAGTTGTATTTTTTAATAGGACCATTTTAAGGTACATATTATTTATTGATTAACTTTTATTAACTTTTTTTGGGGGGGGGGGGGAATAGAAAAAAAGCTAAAATTTTGCCACGCTTTTTCGCGTCTTAAATCTACGCCGTTTACCGTGCGATATAAATAAAACAATAACTTTATTCAGCGGGTTGTTACGATAGTTTTTGTATGTTTTACTACTTTTACACAGTAAAAACTTTTTTTTTTTAAAAATTATTTGTTTTTGTGTCTCCATATTTGAAGAGCCATAACGTTTTTATTTTTTCGCCGATGCGGTTGTGTGAGGGCTTTTTTTTGCGGGAAGACTTGTAGTTTTTATTGGTACTATTTTGGAGTAGATGCGACTTTTTGATCACTTTTTATCACATTTTTTTTAAGTCAGGATTCACAGAAAACAGCAATTTTACCATAATTTTTTATTACATTTTTTACGGCGTTCACCGTGCGGGTTAAATAATGTTATAGATTTATAGTCGGGGTCGTTACGGACGCGGCGATACCAAATATGTGTAACTTTTTTTACTTTATTTTGGTTTTATAATAGTAAAGCATTTTGTAAGGGGAAAAGGTGGGTTTTTCATTTTTTTTCCACATTTATTTTTTTTTTAATTAACTTTATTCAACTTTTTTTTTACTTTTTTTACTAGTCCCACTAGGGGACTTTAATATGCGATTTTCCGATCGCTATTATAATACACTGCAATACTTTTGTATTGCAGTGTATTACTGCCTGTCTGTTTAAAACGAACAGGCATCTGCTAGGTCATGCCTCCGGCATGATCTAGCAGGCATTCGCTCCAGGCAGACCTGAGGGCCTTTATTAGGCCCCCGGCTGCCATTGGAGACACAGACACTCGGCGATCGTATCGCCGGGTGTCGATGGGGGAGCTCCCTCCCTCTCTCCAAAACCACTCAGATGCGGTGCACGCTATTGCGCACCGCATCTGAAGGGTTAAAGGGGTGAGATCGATACTTATATCGATCTCACACGGCAGAGCAGGGACGCCCACAGCCCTCAGCTACCTCTGGCAGCTGAGAGCAGGGAGATTTGACAGCTCCCTGCTCGGTTTACTTTATCCTGATGCAGTGGCGTAAAAAAAGACACATGCATCAGAATAAAGCCCGTTAGTGGCCGCCGTTAAAAGGCGTATTGGCGGTCACTAACGGGTTAAATCCTGCCTTGGGCAGGACCTAATAGGCTCCCGTACCTGGCAACCAGGAAGCCATTGCTAGGCTTCCTGGTTGCCATTGCAACCATCAGAACCCCGCGATTTTTTGCAGGGGTGGGGGGGGGGCATGGGGTGCAGAGGGAGCCCCCTCCCTCTGTATCAATCACTTAAATGCCGCTGTCGCTATTGACAGCGGCATTTAAGGGGTTAAACTACAGCGATCGGAGAGAACAGTGATCGCTGTTGTTGCAGAGGGATTTCGGCTGTATATTACAGCCGACACCTGATGAAGATGGTGCGTGCACAGCTCCTGTGCCCGCTTCATCCTCAGGGCGTTACTATACACCCATTTTCGTGAAGGGGTTAATAAAAATAGTGGGGTTTTTTTTCTACATAGCTTTCTCTGATCTCCTCACGGATCTCACAGAAATGAGGAGATCAGAGAAAGTGACAGGTGCTCTCCCTGTAGACAACGTCACAGACGGCTGTGATTGGTCAGTCTCTGAAGACTGACCAATCACAGCAATCGCCGGCATGGGGGCCTGCTAATTGGTCCCCAGGCCGGTAACAGAGACGTTAGCTGTCAATGACAGCTGCCGCCGCTGTTCTGTCACTATGTGATTTCACATAGTGACAGTTTATTCCTTCTAATAATAGTACGGCACAGGTCCGCTTCAATAAGCGGCGTGTGCCGTACTATTGCGGGGAAGGTACGCAACGAGTTCATGGAATACATTCTTCTTCATAGACTTGTTGTATGGGTGTACATAAACAAACCTCTACGTAACACCTTCCAGCGTTTGGAAGTAATCTTACATCTTAATTGCAGCACCCTGGCAGTGTCCTGCAGGCACAGAAGCTGGCAGTGCTTGACCTCTGATCCCACATCAATTAATCGCGGGAGGTCAAGGAGTTGCCATGGCAGCCGATGGCCCTACAAATCCCCCAGGACTGCAATAGGCATATGACAGACAATGCTTTATAATACTAAATACTCTAAAATACTCTCGTTTTAGAATAGGCAGGCAGGAATAGTAGGTTAGTTAGCTTGATAAGAAATTGTTAGTTAATTAATACATTAACTATTTAGTGTAATTGAATAATTTTTTTCACAATTAATTTATTTTAATTTGTTCTGAGGAGTGATCTGTAGTGCGGTTTGCCGCGTAAATCAAAATTCATTATATGTGAACAGTTATAAAAAAAAAAAAAAAAAGTGTTTTTATCAATTAGCTTGAACGTAAAAAAGTACAAAAAATTTTGGAAACCAATAAGGATGTTACGCAAAAAGTATTCCGTGGAACAGGCTTATTCAATATTATGCACGGACAGTGAACAAAGTTCAGATAGCGACATTGCGTTTGAAGGCTTTGATAGAAGCGATACAGAAATCTCTGATGGCAGTGCTATGTCTGGCCCCAGTGCAAAAAGGGAGGAAGCCAATGGCCAAAATGTAGAAAGTCAGTCTTGTACTAGCACAGAAGCGCAAAAAGCAGATGGAAGTGGTACATGGCCAGGAACCTGAAGTTCTTGAGGAGTTGGCTCTACATTGGGAACCCCCAAGTACTGGAACCCCTTTTGTTCCTGAATTTACTGTTGACCCTGGCGTAACAGCTGATGTTACAGATTTTGGCCCTTTAGAATTTTTTCATGACCATTTATTTAATCTATTTGCTCAACAGACAAATCTCTATGCTGAGCAATTTTTGTAAGCCAACCCGTCCTCCTACTACGCAAGGGTAGGACAATGGACACCCACAAATAAAAATAAAATTTACAAGTTCCTGATGCTTACACTAATAATGGGCATTGTAAAAAAATAAATAAACGCATAAGATCTTACTGGGAAGAAAGCACCATACATGGGACCCAAGGTTTTGCCAAAGTTATGCCAAGAACCCGTTATGAGGTTTTGTTAAAATTTCTCCACTAGAATGACAATAGTCAGTGCCCCCCAAATGAATCCCTAGACTATGATCGTTTGTACAAGATTCGGCCTCTTCTAAACCACTTTTCTCAAAAATTTCTGAATCTTTATGCACCTAGCCAAAATGTGTCAATTGATGAATCCCTGGTAAAATTTAAGGGCAGACTATTTCAAACAGTATATCCCTTCAAAACGTGCCAGATATGGGGTCAAATTGTATAAGCTAAGCAAAAGCAACACTGGCTACACATTGGATTTTCGTGTCTACCAGGGGAAGGACAGTCAGATAGATGTTCCAGGTTGCTCACCAGAAATCGGAACTAGTGGTAAGATTGTCTGGGAGTTAATTGGCCCATTGCGCCACAAAGGCTACAAGTTATATGTGGACAACTATTATTCGGGTATCCCCCTATTCAAAAGGCTCCAAGCGGCCAATACAGGGGCCTGTGGCACTATCCGCCATACAAGAAAGGGATTTCCAGTTGCTCTAAAGAGCCAAAAGCTTAAAAAAGGGGAATCTGCTGCTCTCCGTTGCGGCAATATGCTAGCGCTTCTCTATCGTGATAAGAAAGACGTGCTCATGTTGACTACTGTGCACACTGACGCCACTATGCCAATTAAAGAAAAGAGGTCGTCCAATAAAATTAAAAAGCCCGTATGTATTATTGATTACAACAAAAACATGGATGGGGTCGACCTCTCTGACCAGGTCTTGAAGCCATATGAAGTTATGCGAAGATCTTATACCTGGTATAAAAAATTGTCTATCTACATATTTCAGATGGCAGTTTACAATTCACATGTCCTGTATAAACAGTCAGGTGCCACGCAGACATTTCTGACGTATCAGGAAATTATTTTTGAAAAATCCTGTTTACTGCCAGAGTCCCCACTCGTCGCTTGGAATCAGAGGAAGTGTGTAGGCTCACAGGGCGGCACTTTGTGGCATCTATCCCAACAGCAAACCAAACATATCCACAGGGAAAATGCCGTGTCTGCATCAAAAGGGGCAGAAGGAGGGATCATTGCCCTTCCCTGCCACCCGTGTCTCATTGAATGCTATAAAACCTACCACACTAAGGTCCGCTTTTAATTCCCATCAGCAACTTTATAAATATATGCCATCATTCTTTTATATATTTTTTTTCCTTATTTTGTGTTTTCATACAAACGATGAAAGTGGGTGGAATAACTTTTGCTTTCTGGCAAAAAATTAAAGTGCCAATTTTCCAATAGTCCTCTCTTTGAATACTATAAGTGGTGTACTTTACTAAGTGGAGTACTTTTTAGGTCACTTTTGATTTTGCTCCATAGGTGGAATGCATATACCGTGTGGCATCGTAAAATGGTTCATGCAAAAAACGCAACTTGAACGTTAAAAGGTACATGTTTGCCTCTGGGCGTCCTAACATGGCCAAAAAGCGGGTTACATGCACAAGTGGGGTATCGTTTTGCTCAGCAGAAGTTGCCGTGTAGTTAATATGGTGATTTTTTACCATGATGTGTGGTGTGTACAAGAAAAATGCCGCCGAGTTGACACCAAAGTAGAAAAAGTGACCATTTTATTTTTTTGGTCTCATCCTCTAACAAAATTAGAAAAAAAATTAAAAAGTGACAATTTTCTAATACACCCCTTTTTAAATACCATAAGTGGTCTACTTTACTAAATGGTGTACTTTACTGGCCACTTTTGATGTTTTGGTACCACAGGTTTAGCACAAAGGCAGTGTGGTGTGATAAAATGGTTCATGCAAAAATTGCAAACTGAAAGTAAATGGGGGCATCTGTGATTCTGGATGCTAGAACATGGCGAAAGAAAGGGTTGCGTGAATTTGTTGTACCCTGAAACTTAGGAGAAGTAGCCTACTAGGTTTTAGGCCTTGATTAAAATGTTCTACAAATTTAAAAAGCCAAAAAATATAGCCAAAATAAAAAAAAAAAGATTTGTTTCCCCACTTTTTTGATCAATTGTTTGCTTGTAATATAAAATATGTTGCATATGTAGTAAAACGATATATTTTTTGAAAGTGTGATTTGTTCTAAAACAAACAAACAACCAAAAAAAATTGTTACGGTATCCAAAGTAGTTTAACAGTTATGACAGTTTAAACGAATGTATGCCAAAACGTTAAATTTAGGCCTGGTCATTGAGGCATCGATGACCCTTGTTCCTGAAAGGGTTAAATAAGTCATTTTCTGATGGTACATTCCCTTTAATTCACATGTAAAGGGCACCTAAAAATGTCTTTATAATGGCAATGTCCATGCCAGAGCACTGAATAAATGAACATCTCTTCCTGGCCAGGACCGATGCCACACTGACTGATGCCACACTGACTGATGCCATGAATTTATACCTCCCTCTATAGATTTTCTAGGCAAGCTTAGCTACCACTCACCTTCATCATTTCCCTTGCTTTTACCATTGGCAGCTCTTGGTCAATACTCTCCACCTCCTCGAGGGCAATGCACACCCAGTGCTGTAGATTTAGTAGGTAAAATTCCCTCACTTGCTCCTCTTCTGCGGTGCCACTTTTCACTGACAATTTCAAGCCAGACAGTCGATTCTCAAGCTCCTTCCTCTGCTTATACCTTTAATTAATTTGATATTAATGTCAGTATGTGAAGAGGGAAAGCAAAGTCATTCTTAAAGGGGTATTCCAACAGACAACTAGTCAACAATCAACTGTATTCAGTAGGAAATCAACCTAACTATTGATTTAAATATCCTATTGTTTTACCGCGGTGCCTGCGTTCTCTTCTTCATAGCATTTTCAAGGTCAGCTCACAGCGTTTTTTGGCGCAGATTTTGATGCAGAAACCACATCTGAATCAGCACCAAAAATAAGCCCAAATCGCCCCCCATTGATTTCAATGAGAGGCATTTTTTTCCCGGACGGCTTTTGGCCTCTCGCAGAAAAAAAAAAAGCAGCATTTCCTTTCTTCCAGTGGTTTTCACCTCTGACCTCCCATTGAGATCAATAGGAGGCAGAAAAAAAGCTGCGACACTGGTTTCCGGAATTTTTTTTGCCCGCCGTCCTTGCTTTAGATTCAACGGACGTGGGCAAGAAAACATGAAGGAATTTTGAAGCAGATTTTTTCTGCATGCAAAAACTGTGTGAGCAATGCCTTAGTGGACAGAATGTTTTAAAGCACCCACGTGACAAGCACTGCTCACAGAAACTACGTGTCCGATGGTTCTTTTATCTTTGGCATTGTGCAACCGTGGGCATGGACAGTGGGTGATATGCAGATACATACTAGTGGTAACATGCATACACAGAACTACTTTAGGCACCAATGTGAAATTATGCAATATACATGTGGGTCCCAGGGTGCGCCCTGAAATGGTATTACACACGGCACATGCGTTGTGGTTCGCCAATGGGAGCCATTAAAAAACATAAAATCTACACTGTGCATGCTCAGTCACCTCTTGGCAACATGGAATAAACAAGACCATAGGGGGAAGAGTTTTGCTATGTATTTCTAAAAATGTACACAATTTTTACATAATTTATACTGCAAAAAGTATTATATATGCAAACACTGCGATTGTACATAGACGTCTTATATCTGGAATACCCCTTTTATTTGTACCCATAATGTTTAACTGTCCATATATCAGAGGAGTAGCGATTATGGGAGCAATTTATTAAGGCTGCAATTTCATACGCCGGTCTTAATAGAATAAAAAGTTGGAGGTAACTGACAAATTTATGAAGAGGAAAAAGCCTCTTAATAAATGTATTGCTTCTTTCAGCTGGGCCGTGCGCCACACAGAAGAGGAGCGGAGAGGTTACATAGTTACATAGTTAGTACGCTTGAAAAAAGACATGTCCATCAAGTTCAACCAAGGGACGGGAAAAGGGAAGGGATGAAATAAAAATTCTACACATTGACAAAGGAGCTAATATTTTTTTGTTCTAGGAAACTATCTAAGCCTTTATCAAAGCCATCTACTGTCCCTGCTGTGACCAGCTCCTGCGGTAGGCTATTCCATAGATTCACAGTTCTCACTGTAAAGAAGGCTTGTCGCCTCTGCAGGTTGAACCTTTTTTTCTCCAGACGGAGGGAGTGCCCCCTTGTTTTTTGAGGGGGTTTTACAAGGAACAGGATTTCACCATATTTTTTGTATGTGCCATTAATATATTTATATAAGTTAATCATGTCTCCCCTTAGTCGTCTCTTTTCAAGGCTAAATAGGTTTAAAGGGTTTATCCGGGAACCAATAATTGCATTGTAACAATATATTTATGTAAAACTAAGTAACTTACTAATCAACTTTAATTAAAAATTCTGTACTAAATGGTGCAGTTCAAACCTCATGAATTATTCAGGAAGTGCTGGAGCTTTTCTAATAACAATGATGGCGCTCAGACACGGCCCCACGTGACAGACCTCCTGCTTCATGTGTGGTCATGTTCACGGCACATGCAGCAAGAGCTCAGTCACGTGGGGCCGTGTTGGAGCTTCATTGTTATTAGAAAAGCTCCAGCACTTCCTGAATAATTCATGAGGTTTGAACTGCACCATTTAGTACAGAATTTTTAATTAAAGTTGATTAATAAGTTACTTAGTATCACATAAATATATTATTACAATTATTGGTCCCCGGATAACGCCTTTAATTCTTTTAATCTTTCCACATAACTTAGATTCTCCATGCCCCTTATAAGTTTAGTTGCTCTTCTTTGTAGAATGATTTGTTTTCCCCATTATTTGACTTTTCAATGGGGGTGCACGGGTTAGTCTGGTCGGAAGGGGGCAAATAAGAGTGAAATCTACACCAGCCAGAAGCCGGCGTAAATTTCCACCAGTATTCTGGCATAAATTATAATAAATCTGTTGGGCCATAGTGGCCACTCCTTTACAAGAGGCCACGTCCCTTTCCATGAACGCGGTGAGGGTGTTGCAAAAAGGCCAAAAGTCACAATACAGCAAACTGCAACCTTTGGGCACTTTTGCAATTTTTCTACACCAGAAGACTGCCGTAGAAAGGTTGATCAATTACCCCCTAGGTTTCTTTCACTTACAGAGTAATTAGGTTTTTTTAGATTTAGTAGCGGCGGTCTATTTTGCAAGAGTGAAAGAAAGTGCGGCCATACTGTTACCTTTGAATTAGCTGCTTCTTCTAGTAAAGTGTAAGTGAAAATCCTGACAAAATGACAGTCGGTCGTCACGTCAGTTACTAAGAAGCGAACTTAAAAATGGCAAGTAATATGGCTGCGCTTCCCGTTGACACTTTTGCCAAAATTTCCACAGCAAATGAATGGAAAGATGCCAAAATCCCTGTAATTAACACAAACTGAACTTTGGCTGCTGCTCTAACTTCAGATTTACTAAGATATGGCCATTTTTACGTTTTGGGATCCTCTTTAACACTTTCTCACAGACGAGGACAATTGTGTTCATTATAACAAGGCATGTTCTTTACCTTTCAATCTTGGCCTGCCTTTGCATTGCCATGGCAGTCAAACTGGGTGGTAGTCCAGTACGGGCAATGCCTGCTGGCTCATGTTCTCCTTGCTTTGCTGCATCTTGTTCTCCAGGAAGGTTGAAAGTGGAAACTTTGTAGTCATGGGACCTTTTCAGGAAGTCTAGAAAATAAGAGCGGGCCGCCTCAAGGTGCCGCAGCCTATGACTGAGATCCACCTGCTTTAGTGTTAATGCTCCAAGAAGAGCAGGGAGCAGAAGATACCGAATATCTGTAGAGGAAATCTCATCCAGATCCTCATTAGAGCTACAAGAAAAAATAGAAAACCAGTCATTAGATTGGAAGAGAAGGAAAAAAAGGGGAATCCGCTGCTATTATAGCTACAGTATGGTAAATTGATAAACCTCGTCTTCGGGGCAGAATTATACATACGTCAGCTGCTGAGAACATCTGTGAAGAGGAAAGGGGCAGCTTCTTAATGATTTAGATCAGACTGCCAGGGCCAACCTAGTGCCTAAGGTTTTACTGGTGAAGCTGCCGTTGATCTTCAATCCCAAACTTTTTTTTAATCAACATTAAAACATACTTCATAGAGATTTAGACTACAATGTGAACAGTCTACAGCAGGGGGCACAACCTTCGGCTCAGGAAGCCATTCACTGCAGCCCCAGGCGCCACTGTTATGCAGGAGTCAGTGTGGCTGGCCCTAGCTGGGGCACTGTTTGGATTGCACACTTGTTATGCCTAGTACACGCCTGAGGGGGCAGTGTATGACTGGTATTCTTTCTTTGGTGCCCTTTGAATCCCTCCTATTCACTGACCCCTCAGACTGCACTAGGCCTAATGCAGAGCGTCAGTTTTACCCAGAGTAAAGCTCCTATTCGGCACTTCATAGAAAACAAGATGGCGTGGAGATGTGACCACACATATATGCTGTTCTCACCTTTGTAGTTTATGGGAATTGCGAAATTCCCCCAAATTTGGAACACCAACTTCCAGACATCTATGGCACATACAGTCGATGTGCCATGAGTGTCCCAAATCGCGATACCTTTAGGTTTTATTGCAGCCTTTGAGAGTGTTAATCTGACAATATGGCCCTCGGACTAGGAAAGGTTGTCATCCTGGCACATTATGGGCACTTCAAAAATATCCCTGGATTCCATCAGAACGCCAGGTTTGGGATATCGGGGAAGCGTGAACACTCATATATAGAGCTTGTTACATGGTCATATGTAGTCTGTGCTCCCTCCTTTTTCTCTGCCAAGATCCGCTCTAGTTTTTAGCAAGAAATATAGAAAAGGAGCAGAAACCAAAAATACAGCAATGTAAAAAGTCCTAAAGCGTGTGCGTTTCCTAGTGCCCCATAAGAGTGCACCACAGAACCCCCATAACCGTGCATGTTACACAGGTACACTTGACAGAACAGTCAGTGGGAGCTTTAGGCAATTCCCTCTGCCTGTGCCAGCTTATGCCACTTCCCAGCTCTAGTGCAACATGCCTCAATTCCCCACGATATCATGACCAATTATTGATGGGATATTAATCTAGCAGTAATTTCCAAGAAGGTGATACTCAATGTTGACACCAAGAAAACGCCTCCCGCCAGGCGTGAAGTATCACTTGTTGCCTATAGCAATGGCTCTAGGGAGAACCGTACACTAGGGAGAGAGCCTTGTGCGACACGGACGATCATTTTAGCTGTATCGTTTGTCTTCGATGACCGTTTATAGCAATAATTGCTGAATGTAAATGTGCCTGTCGGCCTATGGGCAGGCATTGGGGTCGGCGGGAAATTCTAATTCTCAACCGCTTCTACATAGACAACGTCAGCATTGAAGTGACAGACTGTCATAAACAGCATCTGTAACCTGCCGACAGCGCCTACAGGGAAGTAGAGGAGAATTCCAGCAACGTGTGGCCCCTGGTCCCTGTTTTCAGTGGAGTCGTCCATGTGTTGTCACCTCCATACTGGGACGAATGGTGGTTCTGGGAACCCATAAGTGGCAGAGGTAGGGGGACATACTAAAAAGAATGAACATTATTACTAATGGGAAGAAAATATAAAAAAGGGCAGAATTATTTTTTTATGTTTGGTAGACATGGCATGAACAGATTTTCTTTGTGGTGAATGAGGAAATAAACACAAATTCCATATAAAGACACCTTTGGAAATTCCTGTGCTTGATAGACCTGGAATGAACAGGATCTATGTGTAGTTTATAATGGAATGAACACATATTCCATAGAGACAGATGTGTAATTATTTTCCTGTGGTTTGCCCATTACATAAAGGCACACAATGTCTGGTTACTGACAGATCTTCTCTTCTCAAGAAAGACTGGTCAGTGTGAACCCTGCCCCGATGCAAACAACTTTCAGAAGACGTGTTAGAGAGGCATAAAACTGGAAAAGGCAACAAAAGTTAAAGGGAAACTGTCAGCTCGGATTGGGACACTAAATCACCAGCATGAATTTACACAGCTGGGGTTTAGTGTCCCAAAATTGGCACTATTAAGCCCGCCCAGCCCCGCTATACACTATTTACTTACTGGGATCGGAGTCCAGGCTCCCTCCCCTGGCTTAGGATGCTTGCGCACTGCGCCAATGAAGCCGGGGAGAGTACACCTCGCTTCATTATGCATTTGTGTAAAGAAGCGGGGTGTTCTCTCCTCGACTTCATCCATATGCTGGTGGTTTAGTGTCCCAAAATTTGCTGACAGGTTCCCTTTAAGGCCATGTTCAGACGGGGCAGAATTTTCCGCTGCAAATGTTGGTGCAGATTGGAGGCAATTACGCAATGAATCTGCACCAACATTTACATATTTGACAGGTAATTCAGACGTTGCAGATATCACAGCGGACTTGCCACAGATTTCAGTTTTTGCATTGCAAAGGCTGAAATCTGCAGTGAAATTCTGCTGCTTCTCCGCAACATAATGTGTATGCTGCGGAGGGAAAATTCTGCACCGCAGCCTAAATTCCGCACAGTTATTTTCCGCAATGTCTGAACCAAGTTGCCTAGAAACAAATGTAAAAAACGGCTGCTGCAGAATTCCACTGCGTACTGTCCGCAGCGGAATTCAACAGCAATTACGCCACGTCTGAACGTCAGCCGTGGCAGGATTGCTGTTGAATTCCGCTACATACAGTACGCAGTGGAATTCTGCAGCAGCCGTTTTTTACATTTGTTTCTATACAATTTTAGGAACTTTAGTTCTGACGTTGAGGAAAATAACTGTGCGGCATGCTCATTATGCTGCGGAGAAGAAGCGGAATTTCACCGCGGATTTCAGCCGTTGCAATCCAAAAACTGAAATCTGTGGCAAGTCCGCTGTGATATCTGCAACGTCCGAATTACCTGTCAAATATGCAAATGTTGGTGCAGATTCATTACGTAAATGGGCCAAATCTGCACCAACATGTGCAGCGAAAAAATTCTGCCATGTCTGAACATGGCCCGACACATCTGTTTCTATGGAATACGTGTTCATTCTACTATAATAAACTACACATAGATCCTGCTCATTCCAGGTCTATCGAGCACAGGAAACATTTTTACACATTTGTTTCTCTGGAATTTGTGTTTATTTTCTCATTAACTACAAAGAAAATCTGTTCAATTCATGTTTTCAAAACATAAAAAACTCATCTTTTTTTTATATTTTCGCCCATTACTAATATTGTTCATTCTTTTTAGAATGTCCCCAGAGGTAGCACCCAGTTTAATGCCCATTTCTGTGCCCAGGAAGAACATAGCATAGGATTACTGGTCATCTTCATACACTCTGTGAGAAGGCAGGAGTCACAAGAGCAGGCCGGACCACCGAGCGCACCTGTCTGTACGAGCAGACGGTGACGCCGCCTCCAGCAGTACACTACCTGAAGAGCTGCAGCTGAGTGACCATCCGTGTGGCTTGTTCCAGCATCCCCAGCCCTCGCTTCACCTTGTCCTGGACTTCCCGCACCCCCGCCGGCTGTCTGCTGTCTTCCACCTCCTCTAGTATCTGCCATCCTTTATCCAGTAGCTCTGATAGTTTAGGCTGCTCAGGTTCAGATTCGGTCGCCATGTTTGTTGAGCATGTCTGAACTGAGCAGCTTCCGTACTCAGGAACAGACGTTGAAAAGCCGCCATGTTGCGCGTGTCCGCAGTACACGGCAGTAAAAACGAGCCATCTTAGGTGTGGCAGAAGATGTTTGTATGCTGGATTGTCGGTAGAGGGCGCCACGTTGATACTGTAGCTAATTCATATTTAGCATTATGTGTCCAGTCGTTGACCACCTGGAACTTTACGGCAACTTTCATTGTTATTATTAAACTTACATTAAGAACTTCTTTATTCCTCTCCATCCTCCATCCCTGATGTGTCTTCATTTGTCTGTTCCTAGCCCAATTGTTGTCGTTTCTGCCTGTAAAATGTGGACAAACTGAAACAAAACTACGATGCTGAAGTTGGTTTCTTATTTAGCAGTTTCTTTTCGCATTTTAAGTATTTTAGTTTTTTTTACGAACATATTAACCCCTTAATGACCAGCCTATTGTTTACATTTCTCCATCGTCTCATTCAAAGAGCTATAACCTTTTTATGTTTGCGTCGACATAGCTGTATAAGGTCTTGTTTTTTGCGGGACAAGTTGTAATTTTTAATAGCGCCATTTTGGGTTGCATAGAATTTATTGATTAACTTTTATTAACTTTTATTTGGGGGGGGGATAGAAAAAAACCAGCAATTTTGCTACACTTTTTTGCGTCCTAAATCTACACCATTTACCGCGTGATATAAATAACACAATAACTTTATTCAGCGGGTTGCTGTGATTGCAACGATACCAAATTTGTATCGTTTTTGTATGTTTTACTACTTTTACACAGTAAAAACACTTTTTTTCAAAATTATTTGTTTTTGTGTCTCCATGTTTGAAGAGCCGTAACGTTTTTATTTTTTCGCCGATGCGGTTGTATGAGGGCTTGTTTTTTTCGGGACAACTTGTAGTTTTTATTGGTACCATTTTGCAGTAGATGCGACATCTTTATCACTTTATCACATTTTTTTTAAGGCTGGATTCAAAGAAAACAGCAATTTTTGCATTGTTTTTTATTTTATATTTGACGACGTTCACTGTGAGGGTTAAATGATGTAATAACTTTATAGTTGGGGTCGTTACAGATGCGGCGATACCAAATATGTGTAATTTGTTCACTTTATTT
Source organism: Rhinoderma darwinii (assembly GCF_050947455.1). Taxonomy (NCBI): domain Eukaryota; kingdom Metazoa; phylum Chordata; class Amphibia; order Anura; family Rhinodermatidae; genus Rhinoderma; species Rhinoderma darwinii. The sequence goes on along the minus strand of NC_134694.1, from coordinate 61,382,185 downwards.
TATTTTTTTTAATAATAAAGCAGTTTGTAAGGGGAAAAAGTGGGTTTTTATTTTTTTTTCACTTTTTTTTTACTAGTCCCACTAGGGAACTTCACTATCCGATCGCATTTATAATACACTGCAATACTTCTGTATTGCAGTGTATTAGTGCCTGTCCATGTAAAATGGACAGGCATCTGCTAGGCATACACTACAGGCAGACCTAGGTTCCTTTATTAGGCCCCCGTCTGCCATAGAAGACGCCGGCACCTGGCGATCTTATCGCCGGGTGTCGGTGGGAGAGAGAGGGTGCTCCCTCCCTCTCTACAAAACCACTCAGATGCCGTGCTCGCTATTGAGCGCCACATCTGAGGGGTTAAACGGGTGAGATCGATACTGATATCGATCTCACCCGTTAGAGCAGGGAAGCCCCCAGCCCTCAGCTGCCTCTGGCAGCCGAGAGCAGGGAGATTTAACAGCTCCCTGCTGTTTATTTATTCTGATGCAGCGCCGTCAAAAGCCTATTGCATCGGAATAAAGCCCGCTAGTGGCCGCCATAAAAACACTATGTGGCAGTCACTAACGGGTTAAAGGGAAATATTACATTAATAATAAAATATGTTGCACTGAGCTGCCCAGAAGTGAAAACACTATAAACCTAAAAACAGAAAAAGCTGGCACAAAAATGGGCATCAAAGTCGGCACTACTGACTTCAGCCTGGCCCAAACATGTTCCAGCAGGAAAGCTGGCATCAATGTGGCCAAATTCACCATTTTTACAGATTTGAATAAGTAACTGATGTTTTAAAAGGGTTAACCCCTTCCTGACATATGACATACAGTTACGTCATAGCCAGGTAGGGGAAGTATTGAGCGTGCTCACGGAGTGAACCCGCTCCATACGATGCGGGTGTCGGCTGTTTGTTCCAGCCGACACTTCAGAGTAACGAGTGGCATCGCACTCAAGCGCGATCCCGCTCGTTTAACTCGTTAAATGCTGCGGTCAATACCGACAGCAGCATTTAAATCGTTAGAATGAAGGGGCCGACCCCCTCTAACAGCTCACCGTGCCCCCCGCAATGCAACCGCGGGGGGGGGGGGATGGTTGCTATGGCTGCCTGGGGGCCCCCAGGTCCGCCATCTTTGTGCACCTATTAAGCATACCTCCCAACCGTCCCAGATCTGGCGGGACAGTCCCGGTTTCTCACCGCTGTCTCGCCGTCCCGGGCGGTCCGCACAATGTCCTGCCAGGCGCTGCAGCTGTATCAAAACAGCTGATTGCTGCTGACAGGCGCCCTGCATGCCAGACGACTGCAGCAGCGATCAAAAGAAGGCAGGAGTCTTGCGGCGGTGTTCTCACTGGGATCGATTCCGGCACGGGAGTGGACCAGTCCAGTCACCAGATCTGTCATCTGACACCAGTGAGAACGCCGCTGCAAGACTCCTACCTTCTTCTGACGGTGAGTGAAAGCAGAGCGGAGAGTGGCAGCAGTAGGGTAGGCTACCTCTTATAAGTGGGTTGTGTTGCGCTACCTACAGGGAGCTATCTACAGGGGGGGCTGTGTCTGGCGCTATGTACAGGGGAACTGTGTGGAGCAATCTACAGTAGGGTTGTGTGTGGAGCTATCTACAGAGGGGCTGTATCTGGCGCTATCTATAGGAGGGCTGTGTGGAGCTATTTACAGGGGGGCTGTATCGGGAACTATCTACAGGGGGCTGTATCTGGCGCTATGTACAGGGGGCTGTGTGGAGAAATCTACAGGGGGGCTGTATCTGGAGCTATCTACAGGGGGGCTGTATCTGGAGCTATCTACAGGGGGGCTGTGTCTGGTGCTATGTACAGGGGGGCTGTGTCTGGTGCTATGTACAGGGGGGCTGTGTCTGGCGCTATGTACATGGGAGCTGTGTGTGGTGCTCTCTACAGGGGGGCTGTGTGTGGAGCTATCTACTGGGGGGGGCTGTGTGTGGAGCTATCTACAGGGGGGGCTATGTGTGGAGCTATCTACAGGGGGGCTATGTGTGGAGCTATCTACAGAGGGGCTGTATCTGGAGCTATCTACAGGGGGCTGTGTCTGGCGCTATGTACAGGGGGGCTGTGTGGAGCAATCTACAGGGGGGCTGTGTCTGGCGCTATGCACATGGGGGCTGTGTGTGTGTCGCTATCTACAGGGGGGCTGTGTGTGGAGCTATCTACAGGGGGCTGTGTGTGGAGCTATCTACAGGGGGGCTGTGTGTGGAGCTATCTACAGGGGGGCTGTGTGCGGAGCTATCTACAGGGGGGCTGTGTCTGGCGCTATGTACTGGGGGCTGTGTGTGGAGCTATCTACAGGGGGCTGTGTGTGGAGCTATCTACAGGGGGCTGTGTGTGGAGCTATCTACAGGGGCTGTGTGTGGAGCTATCTACAGGGGGCTGTGTGTGGCACTATGTACAGGGGGCTGTGTGTGGAGCTATCTACAGGGGGCTGTGTCTGGCGCTATGTACTGGGGGCTGTGTGTGGAGCTATCTACAGGGGGCTGTGTGTGGAACTATCTACAGGGGTCTGTGTGTGGAGCTATCTACAGGGGGCTGTGTGTGTGTTAGGGATCTGCCAGGTACTTCATCTAGGTATACTCCTGGGATTAATCAATCCACACCTGAGGTCAGACCTGTTCGACTGACACCATCTCCCACCAACCAGGGTGGCAGTCTCAGGAGTGGGAGAGCCTATCGCGGCCTGGTCTGTCGGAGTTAGCTCCGCCCCCTGTCCTTTATTACCTGCCCTGTTCTCTCCCTCAGTGCTTGTAATTCTTTTGGATTCCTGGCCCCACTGCTGCTTGCTCCAGCCTGCTTCTGCCGTGCTTCTGCCTTGCTGCAGTTCTGCTTGACCTGCTTTGCTTTGCCCCTGGCTTGCTTCTGTCTCCGTGCCCGCTCGGGTGTACTCACTTCGTCCTGGTCCTGACTGTTCGTTCGCCGCTCCGTTTCCTCATGGCGTTCCGTGGCTACTGCCCCTTCCCTTGCGTGTTCCCTGTTTGTTTTCCTGTGCACTTAGACAGCGTAGGGTGGGTAGATTAGGGCTCACTTTCCCTTCACCTCCTTCCTGCCATTACATAATTACAAGCCCTTACCTAGTCTACCATTTCTCCTACGCTGACGCTATCATGGACCCCCTTGAGACCCTGACCCAGCAGATGCAGGGCCTCTCCCTACAGGTCCAGGCCCTGGCCCAAAGGGTCAATCAGGGTGACGCTGCTTTAGTAGTACCCCTCACCTCACCTCTAGAACCCGACCTCAAGTTACCTGACCGGTTCTCAGGGGACCGTAAGACGTTTCTCTCCTTCCGGGAGAGTTGCAGACTGTATTTCCGCCTAAAGCCCCACTCCTCAGGTTCCGAGAACCAGCGGGTGGGTATCATCATATCCCGACTCCAGGAAGGGCCCCAAGAGTGGGCCTTCTCCTTGGCTCCTGACGCCCCTGAACTTTCCTCTGTTGATCGTTTTTTCTCTGCCCTCGGACTCATTTACGACGAGACTGACAGGACTGCTTTAGCCGAGAGTCAGCTGGTGACCTTACGTCAGGGTAGGAGACCGGTTGAGGAATACTGTTCTGATTTTAGGAAGTGGTGCGTAGCTTCTCAGTGGAACGATCCGGCCCTAAGGTGCCAGTTTAGGTTAGGATTATCTGACGCCCTGAAGGATCTGCTGGTTAGCTACCCCTCGTCTGACTCCCTTGACCAGGTTATGGCCCTAGCAGTACGACTTGACCGACGTCTCAGGGAACGTCAGCTAGAACGCTAGAACGCTTCAGTGTGCTCCCCTCTGACTTTTCTGCGATCCCCCCCGAGGTCCCGTCTCCTCGCCCCTCCACGGAGGACTCGGAGGCACCTATGCAACTCGGGGCCTCCATGTCCCCTCGACAACGTAGGGAGTTTCGCAGAATGAATGGTCTCTGCTTCTACTGTGGGGACGACAAGCATCTACTGAACACCTGTCCCAGGCGCAAGAATAAGAAGCCGGAAAACTTCCGCGCCTAAGTGATCATCGGGGAGGTCACTTGGGCGCACAGGTATTTCCCGTTAATGTGAAACGCAATAAAATTTTGCTTCCCTTTCAGGTCTCGTTTGCTGGCCGGTCTGCCACGGGCAGTGCTTTCGTGGATTCTGGCTCATCTGCTAATATCATGTCTGTGGAATTTGCTATGTCTCTAAAGATGCCTTGTATTGATTTACCTTATCCTATCCCTGTAGTAGGAATCGACTCAACTCCCCTTGCTAATGGTTATTTTACTCAGCATACTCCTGTTTTTGAACTCCTGGTTGGCTCCATGCATTTGGAGCAGTGCTCTGTACTGGTGATGCAGGGATTATCGTCTGATCTGGTTTTAGGCCTTCCCTGGTTGCAGTTGCATAATCCCACGTTTGATTGGAATACTGGGGATCTCACCAAATGGGGTAATGAATGTCTTATGTCATGTCTTTCTGTTAACTCTATTTCTCCCCGGGAGGAGGTAAACACGCTTCCTGAGTTCGTTCAGGACTTCGCCGATGTGTTTTCTAAGGAGGCCTCCGAGGTGTTGCCCCCCCATAGAGATTACGATTGCGCTATCGATTTGGTGCCTGGTGCCAAGCTTCCTAAGGGTAGGATATTTAATCTTTCATGTCCTGAACGTGAAGCTATGAGGGTGTATATCCAAGAATGCCTGGCCAAGGGTTTCATTCGCCCCTCGACTTCTCCTGTAGGTGCTGGCTTCTTCTTCGTGGGGAAGAAGGATGGTGGTCTTAGGCCGTTCATTGATTATCGTAACCTGAATAAGGTCACCGTAAGGAACCAGTACCCACTTCCTTTGATTCCGGATCTTTTTAATCAGGTTCAGGGAGCCCAATGGTTTTCTAAGTTCGATCTACGGGGGGCATATAACCTTATCCGCATCAAAGAGGGGGATGAGTGGAAAACTGCGTTCAACACACCCGAGGGTCATTTCGAATACCTGGTCATGCCCTTTGGGTTGTGTAATGCCCCTGCTGTCTTCCAGAATTTTATTAATGAAATCCTGAGAGAGTACCTGGGTAATTTTCTTGTTGTGTACCTTGATGACATACTGGTGTTTTCCAAGGACTGGCCCTCCCACGTGGAGCATGTCAGGAAGGTGCTCCAGGTCCTTCGGGAGAATAATCTGTTTGCTAAGACTGAAAAATGTGTCTTTGGGGTACAGGAGATACCATTTTTAGGGCAAATCCTCACCCCTCATGAATTCCGCATGGACCCTGCCAAGGTTCAGGCTGTGGCGGAATGGGTCCAACCTGCCTCCCTTAAGGCGTTACAGTGTTTTTTAGGGTTCGCCAACTATTACAGGAGATTTATTGCCAACTTCTCGGTCGTCGCTAAGCCTCTTACGGACCTTACCCGCAAGGGTGCTGATGTCCTCCATTGGCCCCCTGAGGCCGTCCAGGCCTTTGAGACTCTCAAGAAGTGCTTTATCTCGGCCCCCGTGCTGATTCAGCCCAACCAAGAGGAGCCATTTATTGTGGAGGTTGACGCTTCCGAGGTGGGAGTGGGGGCCGTCTTGTCCCAGGGTACCAGCTCCCTCACCCATCTCCGCCCCTGTGCTTACTTCTCTAGGAAATTTTCGCCCACGGAGAGTAACTATGATATTGGCAACCGCGAACTTCTAGCCATTAAATGGGCTTTTGAGGAGTGGCGGCACTTCCTGGAGGGGGCCAGACACCAGGTAACGGTCCTTACGGATCACAAGAATCTGGTTTTCCTAGAATCGGCCCGGAGGCTTAATCCTAGACAAGCTCGGTGGGCACTATTCTTTACCAGATTTAATTTCTTGGTTACCTATAGGGCTGGGTCCAAGAATATTAAGGCTGATGCTCTGTCACGTAGTTTCATGGCCAATCCTCCTTCCGAGAAGGATCCTGCTTGTATTTTACCCCCTGGTATAATCGTCTCTGCCACGGATTCTGATTTAGCTTCTGATATCGCGGCTGATCAGGGTGCAGCTCCCGGGAACGTCCCTGGGGACAAACTGTTTGTTCCCCTGCAATACCGGCTGAGGGTACTCAGGGAAAACCATGACTCCGCTCTATCTGGTCATCCTGGCATCTTGGGCACCAAACACCTCATTACCAGAAACTATTGGTGGCCTGGGTTGCCTAAAGACGTTAGGGCTTACGTCGCCGCTTGTGAGGTTTGCGCTAGGTCCAAAACCCCTAGGTCCCGACCTGCGGGCCTACTACGTTCCTTGCCCATTCCCCAGAGACCTTGGACCCATATCTCCATGGATTTTATCACCGATTTGCCTCCATCTCAGGGCAAGTCGGTGGTGTGGGTGGTAGTCGACCGCTTCAGCAAGATGTGCCACTTTGTGCCCCTTAAGAAGCTACCTAACGCCAAGACGTTAGCTTCTTTGTTTGTGAAACACATCCTGCGTCTCCATGGGGCCCCAGTCAATATAGTTTCTGACAGAGGGGTACAATTTGTTTCCTTATTTTGGAGAGCTTTTTGTAAAAAGTTGGAGATTGATCTGTCCTTCTCCTCCGCCTTCCATCCCGAAACTAATGGCCAAACGGAAAGGACCAACCAATCCCTGGAACAATATTTAAGGTGTTTCATCTCTGACTGTCAATTCGATTGGGTCTCATTCCTTCCCCTTGCTGAATTTTCCCTGAATAACCGGGTCAGTAACTCGTCAGGGGTCTCCCCGTTTTTCTGTAATTTCGGGTTTAACCCAAGGTTCTCCTCCATCTCCCCTGGTTGTTCCAATAATCCTGAGGTAGAGGATGTTCATCGGGAACTGTGCACTGTCTGGGCCCAGGTTCAGAAGAACCTAGAGGCGTCCCAGAGCGCACAAAAGATTCAGGCGGATAGTAGACGTTCTGCTAACCCCCGGTTTGTCGTCGGGGATTTGGTCTGGTTGTCGTCCAGGAACTTGCGCCTTAAGGTCCCGTCCAGGAAGTTTGCTCACCGATTTATTGGACCTTATAAGATCATTGAAGTCCTCAACCCTGTATCCTTCCGTCTGGAGCTCCCCCCATCCTTTCGCATACATGACGTCTTCCATGCCTCCCTCCTTAAACGCTGCTCCCCGTCCTGGTCCCCCTCGAGGATACCTCCTGTTCCCGTTCTCACCCCTGAGGGGGTGGAATTCGAGGTGGCCAAGATTATGGACAGTAGGATGGTCCAGGGCTCCCTCCAGTACCTGGTCCATTGGAGAGGATACGGGCCGGAGGAGAGGACTTGGGTACCTGCCCGTGATGTTCACGCTGGGGTATTGATCAGGAGGTTCCACCTTCTCTTCCCCACTAAACCGGGTCCCCTTAGTAAGGGTCCGGTGGCCCCTCATAAAAGGGGGAGTACTGTTAGGGATCTGCCAGGTACTTCATCTAGGTATACTCCTGGGATTAATCAATCCACACCTGAGGTCAGACCTGTTCGACTGACACCATCTCCCACCAACCAGGGTGGCAGGCTCAGGAGTGGGAGAGCCTATCGCGGCCTGGTCTGTCGGAGTTAGCTCCGCCCCCTGTCCTTTATTACCTGCCCTGTTCTCTCCCTCAGTGCTTGTAATTCTTTTGGATTCCTGGCCCCACTGCTGCTTGCTCCAGCCTGCTTCTGCCGTGCTTCTGCCTTGCTGCAGTTCTGCTTGACCTGCTTTGCTTTGCCCCTGGCTTGCTTCTGTCTCCGTGCCCGCTCGGGTGTACTCACTTCGTCCTGGTCCTGACTGTTCGTTCGCCGCTCCGTTTCCTCGTGGCGTTCCGTGGCTACTGCCCCTTCCCTTGCGTGTTCCCTGTTTGTTTTCCTGTGCACTTAGACAGCGTAGGGACCGCCGCCCAGTTGTACCTCGTCGCCTAGGGCGGGTCGTTGCAAGTAGGCAGGGACAGGGCGGTGGGTAGATTAGGGCTCACTTTCCCTTCACCTCCTTCCTGCCATTACAGTGTGGCACTATGTACAGGGGGCTGTGTGTGGAGCTATCTACAGGGGGCTGTGTGTGGAGCTATGTACAGGGGGGCTGTGTGTGGAGCTATGTACAAGGGGGCTGTGTCTGGCGCTATGTACATGGGGGCTGTGTGTGGCGCTATCTACAGGGGGGCTGTGTGTGGCGCTATCTACAGGGGGGCTGTGTGTGGAGCTATCTACAGGGGGGCTGTGTGTGGCGCTATGTACAGGGGGCTGTGTGTGGAGCTATCTACAGGGGGGCTGTGTGGAGCTATGTACAGGGGGGCTGTGTCTGGTGCTATGTACAGGGGGGCTGTGTGTGGAGCAATCTACAAGGGGGCTGTGTGTGGAGCTATCTACAGGGGGGCTGTATCTGGAGCTATCTACAGGGGGATGTGTCTGGCGCTATGTACAGGGGGCTGTGTGTGGAGCAATCTACAGGGGGGCTGTGTGTGGAGTTATCTACAGGAGGGCTGTGTCTGGTGCTATGTACAGGGGGGCTGTGTCTAGCACTATGTACAGGGCGGCTGTGTGTGGCGCTATCTACAGGGGGCTGTGTCTGGCGCTATGTACAGGGGGGCTGTGTCTAGCACTATGTACAGGGGGCTGTGTGTGGAGCTATGTACAGGGGGCTGTGTCTGGCGCTATGTACAGGGGGGCTGTGTCTAGCACTATGTACAGGGGGCTGTGTGTGGCGCTATCTACAGGGGGCTGTGTGTGGAGCTATGTACAGGGGGGCTGTGTCTGGCGCTATGTATAGGGGGGTTGTGTGTGGAGCAATCTACAGGGGGGCTCTGGTGGATGATTTTTCCATTGACCGGTAGCAGAGTTAAACAACTGGAAAAAAAAATCCCCATCATGTAACTCTACTACCTGTCAATTGAAAAGTCATCAACCACAGGGTCTCCCTCTTGACTTTCATTGTTCTCAGCCTTTTGGTTTGTCCTGCAGCTGCTGCCGCCGTGATGAGCAAATGTTATACCCAAGATAGGGAAAGTAACATAAAGACGATATAACCGGATCCATAATATCTGTGATATCCAGACAGTCTAGAGATCCGCAGTGCTTAATAGATGCCTGTCAGAATCATGATATACTGCAATACATTAGTATTGCAGTATATCGTGCAAGCGATGTAACGATCGCTGGTTGAAGTCCCCTAGGGGGACTAATAAAAAAAGTAAAAATGAGTTATATAAAGTTTTTTTTACCGTGTAAAAAAAATAAATAAATAAATATTAAAAGTTTAAAAAAAAAACTTTTCCCATTTTCCCCCTAGAGCATAGTAAAAAAATAAATAATTAAACATAATTGGTATCGCCGCGTCCGTAAAAGTCTGAACTATTACAATATATCATTATTTAACCCGCACGGTGAAAAAAAATAAATTGTAATCGTCAGAATCTCTATTTTTTGGTCACCTCATCTCCCACATAAAATGAAATAAGAAGTGATAAAACCGTTACATGTACACCAAAATGGTATTATTAAAAACTACAGCTTATCCCGCAAAAAATAAGCCCTCATACCACTTAAGATGGAAAAGTAAAAAAGTTATGGCTCTCAGAATTTGGCGACACAAAATAAATTTTCTTTTTTACACTTAGGTTTTTACTTGTAAAAGTAGTAAAATATAGAAAAAAAACTATATATATTTGGTATCGCCGTAATCGTATTGACCCACAGAATAAAGTTAACATGTTGTTTTAATTGCACAGTGAATTCCGTAAAAACGGCGCGCAAAAAAACCATGGAGGAATCGCTGTTTTTTTAATTTTCTATAAAACTAATTTTTTTCCCGTTTCCTAGTACATTATATGGCAAAATAAATGGTGCTACGAAAAACTACAACTCGTCCCGCAAAAATCAAGCCCTCATAGGACTATATCGAAAAAACGAAAGTTAAAATCTGAACAGGATATGTCATAAATGTCATGTAGATGTGGGTCCCACCTCTGGACCTCCACCTATCTCTACAACGGGGCCCCCTAAACCCCATTCTGCGGTTCTGTGTTCAGGTGAATGCTGACCATGAATTAGGAAACAGCATATCTCCCTGAGCTACGCTGTTTTCGTAAGTCCCATAGTAGTGAATGGCAGTTTCGGAAGCAGCGTAGCATGCGAGCTACGCTGTTTCCGTAGTGACTATTCAGTTCTATGGGACTTACGGAAACAGTGTAGCTCAGCTAATTCATGGTCGGAATTCACCTGCTTCTGCTGCAACTTAGAACCGCAGAATGGGGTTTAGGGGGCCCCGTCTTAGAAATAGGTATGGGTCCAGGGGTGGGACCCACATCTATCTGACATCTATGACATATTGTGTGGATATGTCAGAAATGTACCTCAAGGAAAAACCTCCTTAATTCTTCAGTACAGCCCACTGTACTTCGACTGTCTAGCATTGTGTGTGGTTGAAATGACTGAACCAACTAATTAAAATGGATGTCCACATATTCTCTGCGCACGCTCCTGATGCTGCTATATACTCTAGTACTAGCATCACTGGGAGTAAACCCCGCTCTCCGCTCGTCCCAACCTTGCATTATAAGCATTGTTGAGACGAACCCCCCTCGTCCTCTCCGCAATCTTTTTTTATCCCCACCTTTTTTTTAACCTATTCATCCCCCATTTCAATCCTACTCCAACCGCCCCCCATTCTAAAGTTTGCACTGTTATCTCTATATTTACATATAGCGATAACAGTACCTTTAGAGCAAGCGCAGTTTACAATCCCTAATAAAGGCTCGACAGCTACTTGCTGTATGCTGTCTGCAGTTTGACAAGAGAAAGGTGGCCGGGCCAAGAACTACCGCACCTGCGCCGGAGGGTCCGCTCCAAAGGTCCCGGCCATCCTCTACATTAGGGGAAGGGGTAAAAAGTACACAAATGTGGCCACCACTGCAAAACCCCAGCAGTAGCCGCAACCCTAGGCAACAAGATAAAAACAAGGTGGGAGACTTGGCATGTTGCTAAAGGAATATCTAGTGAACACTACAGAATTTAAAAATGAAGGCTTACTAAAGTGGCAATCTTTAGGTGGCCCTTAATTTAAAATATGATTAGGTAGATGGGAATACCCCTTTAACTGTATTTACCTTTTTTACTAGTCCCCCTAGGGAATTTGAATTTGAACCAGCGATCGTTGGGTCGCTTTCATAATATACTGCAATACTATATACTGACAGTCTCCCTTCATAGGAGAACAAAGATAGCAGACCTGGGGTCCTTAATCAGGCTACCAAGCTGCCATGCCAACTATCGGCACCCCGCGATCGTGTCGCGGGGAGGGGGCCGATTCAAGGTCACAGGTGACTGCCTCTTTTTTCTAACCGCTTAGATGCCATGGATGCTTTTGACCGCGGCATCTAAGGGGTTCTACTAGTGGGATCCCACTCATTACACTAAAGTGTCGGCTCTTACACACATGCTCATTCTATGGAGCGGGCTCAGCCTGTTCCATGTAAAGACCCCTTAGGGTATGTGCACACGGTAGTAGGCTTTTACGTCTGAAATGACAGACTGTTTTCAGGAGAAAACAGCTGCCTCGTTTCAGACGTAATTCCTCCTCCTCGCATCTTGCGAGGCTTCTCTGACAGCCGTAAATTTTGAGCTGTGCTTCATTGAGTTCAATGAAGAACGGCTCAAATTACGTCTGAAAGAAGTGTCCTGCACTTCTTTTGACGAGGCTGTATTTTTACGCGTCGTCGTTTGACAGCTGTCAAACGACGACGCGTAAATGACAGGTTGTCTGCACAGTACGTCGGCAAACCCATTCAAATGAATGGGCAGATGTTTGCCGACGTATTGTAGCCTTATTTTCAGACGTAAAACGAGGCATAATACGCCTCGTTTACGCCTGAAAATAGGTAGTGTGAACCCAGCCTTAAAGGGAAGGTGTCGTGATTTGATTTTTTTTATTATTATTAGGGCAGATTCACACGAGCGTTGCGTTTTTGCGCGCGTAAACAACGCGGCGTTTTGCGCGCGCAAAAACCATTTGATAGCTGCGTGTGTCATCCGTGTCTGATGCGCGGCTGCGTGATTTTCGCGCAGCTGCCATCATAGAGATGAGACTAGTCGACAGCCGTCACTGTCCAAGGTGCTGAAAGAGCTAACTCTTTCAGCACCCTCGACAGTGAATGCCGAACACAATATCGCAAAACCTGTAGAAAAAAAAGAAAAAGTTCGTACTTACCGAGAACTTCCCGGCCGTTTCCTTGGTGACGCGCCTCTCTTGACATCGGGCCCCACCTCCCTGGATGACGCGCCAGTCCACGTGACCGCTGCAGCCTGTGCTTGGCCTGTGATTGGCTGGAGCTGTCACTTGGACTTAATTGTCATCCCGGGAGGTCAGACTGGAGGAAGAAGCCGGGAGTTAGCGGTAAGTCAGAACTTCGTTTTTTTTTCTACAGGTTCATGTATATTGGGATCGGAAGTCACGGTCCATGGTGCTGAAACAGTTTAACTCTTTCAGCACCATGGACAGTGACTATCTCCTGACGTCGCGTACCGATAATTTTTTTGCCGGGTTCGGCCAAAACGAGTTTGGCCGAACCCGGTGAAGTTCGGTACGCTTGTCCGGCTTCGCTCATCGCAAAGACACTCCGTTTGGATGTTCGGAAACAGAAAAGCACGTGGTGCTTTTCTGTTTTCATTCATCCTTTTCACTGCAGTTGCGCGAATCACGCTCGTCCCACGGAAGTGCTTCCGTGTGGTGCGCGTGATTTTCACGCACCCATTGACTTCAATGGGTGCGTGATGCGCGAAATACGCAGAGTTATTGAACCTGTCGCGCTTTTTGCGCAGCAGACAAACGCTGCGCAAAAAGCACGGACTGTCTGTACTGCCCCATAGACTTGTATTGGTCCATGCGTGCCGCGTGAAAACCACGCGGCCCGCACGGACCGAATACACGCTCGTGTGAATCCCCCCTTATATTGCTTTTAATATAATGTAAACAAAAATTTTATTTATTTGTGTTGTCACTTTCTACTTTTTAATGTATTCATACTTTTAACGACACATACACAGATGGAATATGGCAGCTACAAGGTATAGGGCACAATGAACGTGAGCCGTTCATTGCTTCTGCTAGCTGGCTCTGTACTGCGCAGACGCAGGTCTGAGTCACTCAGCAGAGAAGCCGGTTTGTAGGGAGATAGCAGGCGCCATTATGAAGACCAGCTGCACTGCAGGTAAGGTGTGTGTCTCTGTCTGTCCCTCTCTCTCTCTCACAGACCCCTGCTCTCGTGACCCCCGATGGGCCCCCCACCCGACGGGCCGCCCCTGGCGGGCCGCCCCGCCCTGCCCTGTCGCTAGATCGCTAAATGTATTCTCAGTGTGGACGGTGTGCGGAGCTAGGCTTGTGAGATGTAGTAGAGCTGAGTGTGTGTGTGTCTGTGTCTGTGTGTGTGTGTGTATGTATGTAGCAGTGCTGAATGTGAGATGTATTCTAAGTGTGGACACTGTGCGGAGCTAAGCTTGTCAGATGTAGTAGATCTGAGTGTGTGTGTGTGTGTGTCTGTGTAGTAGCGCTGAGTGTGTGTTTGTGTATGTATGTAGTAGTTCTGAGTGTGAGATGTATTGTTAGTGTGGACGGTGTGCGGACTGTGATCGGGTGAGGAGGTGAGGTATCTGTCAGCAGGAGGTCGTGGAGGAGACTGTCAGCAGCAGATGGTTATTCCTTTTACAGAGTGGTGTGACAGTATCCTCTATTGCGGAGGAGACTGTCAGCAAGATTGTATGGAGATGCTGGAGGAGACTGTCAGCAGTATTGGGTGGTAATGCTGGAGGAGACTGTCAGCAAGATTGTATGGTGATGCGTCCCCACCCAATCTTGCTGACAATCTCCTCTATCATCACCACCACCTAATCTTGCTGACAGTCTCCTCCAGCGTCACCATACAATCCTGCTGACAGTCTCCTCCATCATCACAACCCAATCTTGCTGACAGTCTCCTCTAGCGTCGCCATACAATCCTGCTGACAGTCTCCTCCATCATCACCACCCAATCTTACTGACAGTCTCCTCCAGCGTCACCATACAATCCTGTGACAGTCTCCTCCATCATCACCACCCAATCTTGCTGACAGTCTCCTCTAGCATCACCATACAATCCTGCTGACAGTCTCCTCCAACATCACCTTACAATCCTGCTGACGGTCTCCTCCAGCATCACCATACAATCCTGCTGACAGCCTCCTCCAGCATCACCACCCAATACTGCTGACAGTCTCCTCCAGCGCCACCATACAATCCTGCTAACAGTCATGCTGGAGGAGACGGTCAGCAGGATTGTATGGTGACGCTGGAGGAGACTGTCAGCAGGATTGTATGGTGATGCTGGAGGAGACTGTCAGCAGGATTGTATGGTGACGCTGGAGGAGACTGTCAGCAGTATAGGGTGGTAATCCTGGAGGAGACTGTCAGCAGAATTGTATGGTGATGCTGGAGGAAACTGTCAGCAGTATTGGGTGGTGATTCTGGATGGGACTGTCAGCAGGATTGTATGGTGACGCTGGAGGAGACTGTCAGCAGTATTGGGCGGTGATGCTGGAGGAGACTGTCAGCAGGATTGTATGGTGACGCTGGAGGAGACTGTCAGCAGTATTGGGTGATAATCCTGGAGGAGACTGTCAGCAGAATTGTATGGTGATGCTGGAGGAAACTGTCAGCAGTATTGGGTGGTGATTCTGGAGGAGACTGTCAGCAGGATGGAGGGATAAAGACATTTAGCAGGAGAGGCATGTAAAATGCGCAAAAAAAAAAAAACGTGTCAAATACACGCCATGTGAACCTGTCAACTGAAAAGTCATTCACTTCACTATCATCATTCTAAGGGCAGATTCACACGAACGTTGCGTTTTTGCGCACGCAAACAACGCAGCGTTTTGCGAGCGCAAAAACCATTTGACAGCTGCGTGTGTCATGCGTGTCTGATGCGCGGCTGCGTGATTTTCGCGCAGCCGGCATCATAGAGATGAGGCTTGTCGATGCCCGTCACTGTCCAAGGTGCTGAAAGAGCTAAATCTTTCAGCACCCTCGACAGTGAATGCCGAACACAACAGCGAAAAACATGTAAAAAAAAAGATAAAGTTCCTACTTACCGAGAACTTCCCGGCCGTTGCCTTGGTGACGCGTCCTTGGTGACGCGTCCATGGTGACGCGCCTCTCTTGACATCGGGCCCCACCTCCCTGGATGACGCGGCAGTCCAAGTGACCGCTGCAGCCTGTGATTGGCTGCAGCCTGTGCTTGGCCTGTGATTGGCTGGAGCTGTCACTTGAACTGAAGTGTCATCCCGGGAGGTCGGACTGCAGGAAGGAGACAGGAGTAATCGGTAAGTTAGAACTTCTTTTTTTTTTTTACAGGTTCATGTATTTTGGGATCACAAGTCACTGTCCATGGTGCTGAAACAGTTTAACTCTTTCAGCACCATGCACAGTGAATGTCTCCCGACGTCGCGGACCGGAAATTTTTTGGCCGGGTTCGGCCAAAACGAGTTTGGCCGAACCCGGTGAAGTTAGCTTCGGTTGTCGGGGTTCGCTCCTCGCAAAGACACTCCGTTTGGATGCTTGGAAACAGAAAAGCACGTGGTGCTTTTCTGTTTCCATTCATCCTTTTGACAGCTGTTGCGCAAACACGCAGTTCGCACGGAAGTGCTTCCGTGCGACATGCGTGGTTTTCACGCACCCATTGACTTCAATGGGTGCGTGATGCGTGAAATACGCAGAGTTATTGAACCTGTCGCGTATTTTGCGCAGCGAACAAACGCTGCGCAAAATACACGGACTGTGTGTACTGCCCCATAGACTTCTATAGGGCATTGCATGCCGCGCGAAAACCACGCGCCCTACACGCTGCCAAATCACGCTCGTGTGAATCCCCCCTAAGGGTATGTTCACACACAGTGTTTTCAGCCATTTTTCGGGCCGTAAACGTCCCGAAAAACGGCTGAAAAATCGGAAGCGTTTTTTTTACGCGGCCATTTTCCAAAAACGCCATGTAAAAAGACACCCGCTAAAAAGAAGTGCATGTTACTTCTTGGGACGTTTTTGGAGCCGTTTTTCATTGACTCTATAGAAAAACAGCTCCAAAAACGGCAGTAAAAAATGCTGCTAAAAATGCGAGTTTGATTAAAAAATGGCTGAAAATCAGGAGCAGTTTTCCCTTTGTTTAGTAAGTTTGTGAACATACGCTTAGCCTTTTGGTGTGTCCTATAGCTTCTGCGAGCTACATTTCAACAATCACACTCAAAATGGCAGCCGGACACTGCTTAGCAATTTGAAGACACCTTTTCCTGGCTTGTAGGAGGGGGGGGGGGTGATTCCCTCCCACATTTACGGCAGCTGTGAGTCAGGTTGCTTTGCCTTATTCACCTTGCTGTAATTCTGGGAAGTGCTCCCTCTGGTGGCCAACAGGAAAACTTGTCAAATTATTATTTAATTTTTAATACTTTCCACCATGTGGAGGAAAAAAAAATACAGCAAAAAATGTAAAAAATATAATAGAAATAAGTAACTTACTTAAAAAAAAAAGGTTTAATTCGCGACACATTCCCTTTAAAAGAAAAGGGGACGCTCCCTACGGCTGGAGGAAAAAGATTCAATTTCCAGATGCAATAAGCCTTCTTTACTGTAAGAGCTGTGAAGTCCGATCTCAGTCTCTCACCATACAGTACACTGTTCGTTACAATGCATGGAAAAAAGGCGACACAACAAAATCATAGCAAAGTAAGTAGCTGGTTATAATAAATCAGCCACTAAGTGTATATTGACACCAGTGGCGCCGCTAGCACCGGGTTTTTGGGGCCCAAGCCCTGGACTTTTCGCCTGCTGCCCCGGTTCCCCAGGCGACTGCCACATTAGCTATAGTGGTTGCAATGGTCACAGCCCCCTGTACCACGTGTATAAAAAGTTACTATAGTAACTAGGGCCCATGTACTAATATGTAATATATCCGGTCTGCTGGGCCCTGTATCTCAGCCTACCACATGGTAGGCTTAGATACATGGCCCATGTGTGATTCTGTCTGCTGGGCCCTGTTTCTAAGCCTATCACATTCTAGGCTTAGATACATGGCCCATGTGTGATCCTGTCTGATGGGCCCTATATCTAAGCCTACGATATGTTAGACTTTGATACAGGGCCCCAGCACACAGTAATCTTATGCTGGGGCCCTGTAACTTAGCCTAACTTGTGGTAGGCTTAGATACAGGGTCCAACAGACATTATCACACATGGGCCCTGTATCTAAGCCTAACACATGTGTTACTAATGGGGTTTTTGTTTTTTTGGGTGCTTTTTTTGCATGTTCGGTTGTTAGACTACGTCAGATTCGAGGACTGATTTGATGGCGGCTTTTTTTATTTTCATTAAAACGGTAAACGATGGTAGTGTGTTTTTTTTTTATTTGATTTGATTTTTTATTTTAATTTTTAATTTGATTTTTTATTAGCCTGATTGTGATACGCTAAGCAGCAGCACCATCGTGTGGTCAATGCTGAAAAATCTCACTAAATTGAATGTAATGTAGGCAGCCTAGTGATACGCTGAGCAGCAGCACCATCGTGTGGTCAATGCTGAGAAATCTCACTAAATTGAATGTAATGTAGGCAGCCTAGTGATACGCTGAGCAGCAGCACCATCGTGTGGTCAATGCTGGCAAATGCATGCTATATTCTATTATATATTTTCGGAAGAAACATGCAGTCCTAAATCAACACTATATAAATCTGTAATGAATATATTGCTTCATTTAATTTCTTTTATGCTTCCAATAACATTATTTACACTCTCTAGCAATTAAATTCATACTGAGAGGTATTTAAACATGATATAACACAAATAATAATACAATACAATTACATGTACATTAATACAAAGTATTAACCTGTAAAAATATTCATATTAATACTGCACAATAGTATAAATGGTATTACCATACAATAGTATATATAGTAATGCCGAACAATAATATATATGGTAATACCATACAATAATATATACATTATTCCATACAATAATCTTTACAGTAATACCATACAATAATATACAGCATATGGTAATACCATATAAAGTATTCCATACAATTATATATACGGTAATATCCTACTATAGTGTATACAACAAGAAAGGTTTCTTGACGTTTACTGTACCTCCATTGGAAGCCTTCAATGGATGCAACCGTAAAGGCATACAATGGCATCCATTGCTCATAATCTTCCATGTTAAAAAAAACACTACCGCACAGTATAGTTGTTGTTTTTTAGTGGAAGCCTTTTATCGAATAGCTCAGCAGACTACTCATAATAATATAAATACTTACACCTCACTATAATATAAGAGAAGCCATATATGAAAAGTGATGTCAGGGGCGCTAAACTATAAAGTCTCCAACCAGAGCATCAGTAGTGCTCTGTCCAGGAACTACAAGACTGAAGAAGCCCCTGACGTCACTATCCGTACATGGACTCCTTAAAGGCATGGTGTCGCCCCAAAAACATGTTTTTTTTTAAAAATTTAAACATTTAGTGTGTGGGTGATTAAACATTGTTCAAATTTTTTTTATTTTTTTCGCGAGTCAGGAAATATTATAAATTTTTTCAAATTTATAATACTACCCATTTTTGGTCACTAGATGGAGCTGTTTGGAGCTAGTTCCCAAAATTGCAGCATTGCAACATTGGGTTAAAAGCTATCGCTCTAGTGAGCTCTCAGCATCCCCCCCTCCTTTATCCTGGCTAGTGCCGGGATAAACGAGGGGTTTGAAAGGTTTAACCTCCTACACTGTGTGTCGCCATTTTTTGAGGTAACCCACAGTGTAGTAGGTTTACATGCAGTAGTAAACACACACAAACACTAACATACATTGAAATCGCTTACCTGCTCCTGCCGCCGCGGCCCGTCCGCTCCCTTTGCTGCCGCTGTTCCATGTGCACTTGTCCGGAAGCCGCGACCGGAAGTAGTAATATTACTGTCCAGCCGCGACTTCCGGTCCACAGGAAAATGGCGCCGGACGGCGCCAATTTCGAATAGGACTGTGTGGGAGCGGCGCATGCGCAGTTCCCACACAGACGCCGTACACGGCAGTCAATGGGACGGGAGCCGTTCGCAGTCCCTATGGGACTGTGGCTGCCGTATTCCATGTCTGTGTGTGTCGTTAATCGACACACACAGAAATGGAACAAAAAATGGCAGCCCCCATAGGGAAGAAAAAGTGTGAAAATAAGAAACAGTAAAACACAAACACACAAATGTAAATAAACGTTTATATTAAGGCACTAACATCTTTAACATATAAAAAAATTATTTGTGATGACACTGTTCCTTTAAGGGGTGAAATCTCTGGCTAGAGCGTTGCTTGCACTCTGGTCGGGGATTCCAGCATCTTAAACTTTGTAATGTCACTTTTCATATATGTACAGTGATGTCAGGGGCTCCTCCAGGAGTAGAATCCCAGGCCGGAGCGTTGCTGAATCTCTGGCCAGGGAATCTGGCATCTCAAAGTTCCTAACGTCACTGTTTATTTACGGACAGTGACGTCAAGGACTTTTCCAGGAGTGGAGTTTCCTGCCATAGCATTGCTAAAGCTCTGGCTGGGGATTCTGGCATTTTAAAGCTCTTAACGTTACCCTCCAGACATGGACAGTGCTCTCTGAAGCTCCTCCAGGAGCAAAATCCCCAGCCAGAGCATTGCCGCCGCTCTGGCCGGGGATTTAGGCATTTTAAAGCTCCTAACGTCACTGTCCATATATGAAAAGTGATGTTGGGGCCCCTCCAGGAGCGGAATTCCCAGCCAGAGCATTGCCGGTGCTCTGGTAGGGGATTCTGGCATCTTAAAGCCATTATGTGAAGGATGCCACTGCTTGGCATTCGTTAGAGACATACGTTAAACGTATATCTCGGGTCAGTAGCGTAACTACCGCTGTAGTAGTCATAGTGGCTGCTATGGGGCCCTGCTACGGGGCCTGCGGCTGCTACGGGGCCCGCTATGGCTGCTACAGTATTATCAATGCCACATTCAATAGTATCTGCATCCTTAGGACGCAGATACTATTGAACACTAAGGCAGAGCAGGGAGGAACAGGGGGGGGGGGGTGGCTGTATAGCAATGTCTTCAGGAGGAGGCTGTATAGCACTGTCTACAGGGGAGGCTGTATAGCACTGTCTACATGGGGAGGCTGTATAGCACTGTCTACATGGGGAGGCTGTTTAGCACTGTCTACAGGGGGGCTGTATAGCACTCTCTACTGGGGCTGTATAACACTGTCTACTGGGGGCTGTATAGCACTATCTACAGGGGGGGCTGTATAGCACTGTCTATGAAGGGGGCTGTATAGCACTGTCTATGGGGGGCTGTATAGAGACAGTAGACAGTGCTATACAGCCCCCTCATAGACAGTGCTATACAGCCCCCCTGTAGATAGTGCTATACAGACCCCCTGTAGACAGTGCTATACAGCCCCCCCTGTAGATCGTGCTAAACAGCCCCCCCTGTAGACAGAGCTATGCAGCCCTCTGTAGACAGCGCTATACAGCCCCCATAGACAGCGCTATACAGCCCCCCATACACAGCACAATACATGGGGGCGGTATAGTGATGTCTATGGGGGGGGGGTCTGTATAGATCTGTCTATGGGGGGTCTGTATAGTGCTGTCTACAGGGGGGCTGTAAAGTGCTGTCTACAGGGGGCTGTATAGTGCGGTCTACAGGGGGCTGTATAGCGCTGTCTACAGGGTGGCCGTATAGCTCTGTCTACAGGGGGCTGTATAGAGCTGTCTACAGGGGGGCTCTATATACCATCTACAGGGGGGGCTGTATAGCACTGTCTACAGGGGGCTGTAAAGCACTATCTACAGGGGGCTTTATAGCACTGTCGATGGGGGGCTGTATAGCACTGTCTGCGGGGGGCTGTATAGCACTGTTTACAGGGGGAGGCTGTATAGCACTGTCCTCAGGGGGGCTGTATAGCTCTGTCTACAGGGTAGCTGTATAGTGCTATCTACAGGGGGGCTGTATGGCACTGTCTACAGAGGGGGCTGTATAACACTGTCTACAGGGGGGCTGTATGGCACTGTCTACAGGGGGGCTGTATGGAAAAATCTACAGCGGAGCACTATCTACCAAGGGGGCTGTGTGTACCACTCAAGGGAGGGAAGGGGGCCCCCTGAAAAGTTTGCTATGGGCTCCAGTGTTTCCTAGTAACGCCCTGCCTCAAAGAGCTTCCCCTGGGCCGGAATCCCAAGAATTAGTATCAGTTAGAGCTCTGCCTGCAGGTTTCTAGCCTTGGGGAAGCCCCTGATGACACCGTTTAAATATGGACAGTAATGTCAGGGGCTTTCAAATACGGAGACCCCAGCCAGAACTTCTGAAGTGCTCTGGCCGTGGATTCTGGGACTACAGAAGCACTTGACATAACTGTCCATATATAAACAGTGATGTCGGGGGCTTTCAACTAGAGAGTCCACAATGAGAGCATAGGAACCGCTCTGGCTGGTACTGGAGAAGCACCTGACATAACATGTATGGACAGTGATGTCAGGAAATTCTTCAGGAGTGAAGTTCCTGGCCAGAACGTTGCTGGCGCTCTGGCTGGGGATTCCGGAATCTCAAAGTTTCTAACATAATTTTCCATATATGGACAGTGATGTCAGGGGCTCCTCAAGGAGTGGAATCCCAGGCCAGAATGTTGCCCATTCTTTGGCCAGGGAATCTCCTGCCTGGAGGAATCTAGCCCTGGGGAAGCCCCAGATGTCACTGTGAACAGTGATGTCAGGGGCTTTTAAATACAGAGTCAAAAAACCAAAGAATCGGAACCGCTCTGGCCGGGTACTCTGGTACTGGAGAAGCCCCTGAAGTAACTCTCCATATATGGACAGTGAAGTAAGGGACTCTCAACTATGGAGTCCTCAGCCAGAGCATCGGTAGCGCTCTTACTGGGGACTACGGGACTGAAGAAGCCCCTGGCATCACTGTCCATGTATGGACTGTCACGATGCGGGGTGTGGACCCACTGGGCCGTACCGCGTAGCCAAACATCGTACAGAGTCTATAGTCCAGAAAGGTTACCTGAGGCAATGTAGACAGTAGCAAGGCAGGCTCGGCTGAGACCAGGCAGCAGGTAGACGTCAGGCGTAGAGTAGCAGAGCAGGCATGGAAATGCAGCACAGCACCACAACAGCTCAGCACGGCAGTAGATCTGGATAGCACAGGATACAGGATACATGTACGGGGAACACTGGGAAGCTGGAAGACACTTAGGAGACCATTTGCAAGACAGACTTTGGGAAACAACAACAACGCTCAGGCAAGGCTCAGAAGGGAAGTGGCCTTCTTATAGTCCAGGAAATCATGTGTTGATGATGATGATTTCATGTGCGCGTGCTGGCCCTTTAAGTGAGGACACGAGCGCCTGCGCACACCCTCCGGGAGACAGTCTCGATACCCGGAAGTGAGTGCCAGCGCCTCACAGGGGGTCGACACAGCACAGCAGCAGGATGTCCATGGCCGCGGTCGTCGAGGGGTAAGTTAGAACGACGGACCGCGGCCATATACGTTACAGTATCCACCCTCTTACGCCCCCACTTCTTGGAGCCAGAGCGGGAGAGAAACTTCCTCATGAGGACAGGGGCATCGATAGTCTCCTCTGGCTCCCAATGACCTCTCTTCTGGACCGAATCCCCTCCAATCCACCGAAAGTTCTTCCTCCCTCCTTCTTGGTGGATAGAATCTCCCTTACCTCGAAAGTCCCTGACGAGCCGCCAGGAGCCACTGCGGAACTAGGAGTCCTAGAGTAGTGGTTCAGGACCACGGGCTTCAGCAAGGAGACATGGAAGGAGTTAGGGATCTTGGTGGTGGGAGGCAGCCGCAGTTAATTAGTAGCAGGATCTCGAAGCGTCCGAGGAACCTGGGAGCAAATTTGCAGGACGGCATCCTCAGCCAGATATTCTTTGAGGACAACCAGACCTTCATACCTGGAAGAAACTGAGGAGGATCCTGTCTTCTAGTATCTACTTTTTTCTTCATGCGGTCAACTGCCAGCAGAATAGAAGATCGGGTCTGTTGCCATATTTGCAGAAAGCCCCTGAAGGTCGAGTCAGCTGCAGGCACCTGGGACATAGTAGAGACGGGAAGAGGTATTCGAGGATGTTGGCAGTAGACTATGAAGAACGGGCTGAAGGCGGTAGACTCACTAGTATGGTTATTGTAGGAGAATTCTGCCCACGGGAGCAGCTGCACCCAATCATCATGTCGCCTGTAAACAAAGTGACATAGATAGTTCTCCATAATTTGGTTAATCCTCTCGACTTGCCCATTGGACTGGGGATGATAGGCCGAAGAGAAGTCCAACTTTACACCGAGGAGGCCACAGAGAGCTCTCCAAAACCTTGAGGTGAACTGGACCCCTCGATCTGAGACAATATGCAGAGGCAAGTCGTGCAGACGGAAGATGTGTTGTATGAAGAGGTCAGCCAGTCGAGCAGCAGAAGGCAGACCTGTCAGGGGAACAAAATGAGCCATTTTAGAGAATCGATCCACTACCACCCAGATCACACTGCATCCCGCAGAGAGAGGCAGATCTGTGACAAAGTCCATTGCAACATGCCGCCAGAGGGCATCGGGCACAGGCAGTGATTGGAGCAGACCGGCTGGTTTGGAGTGGGCAACTTTGTTTGCTGCACACACCGTACAGGAGGAGACAAAGTCCATGACATATTTGGGCAGCGTGGGCCACCAGAACTGACGGGCGATTAGGTCTCAGGTCTTACGGGCACCCGCGTGACCTGCCAGCTTGGAACTGTGACCCCAGCGAAGGATTCTTCCTCTGACTGCTAGACGTACAAAAGTTCTTCCTGGAGGAATGTCACTAACCTGCAGAGGGTTAACAGAATAGATGCAGGAAGGGTCGATAATATTCTGTGGGGACTCCACAGTGTCCTCTGTTTCAAATTACCTAGACAAGGCATCGGCCCTCACATTCTTGTCGGCAGGTCGGAAGTGGAGTTCGAACCGGAACCGAGCAAAGAACAACGACCACCTGGCTTGACAAGGGTTCAACCGTTGAGCCGTCTGTAAATAGGTCAGATTCTTGTGATTTGTGAAGACCAGGATAGGATGGACTGCGCCTTCCAGTAGATGTCTCCACTCCTGCAGGGCCAGCTTGATGGCCAGTAACTCCCGATCCCCAATCGAGTAGTTGCGCTCTGCGGAAGAAAACAGTTTGGAATAGTAGCCTCATACCACAGTCTTGCCTTTAGAACCTCTCTCGAAAAACAGTGCACCCGCACCAACAGAGGAAGCGTCCACCTCTAAAGAAAACTGTAGGGACACATCAGGATGGTGAAGAATAGAGGCTGACGCAAAGGCTTTTTTTTAAGGTCTCAAATGCGGATTCTACCTCCGGAGTCCACATTTCGTCATTTATACCCTTTTTTGTGAGGGTAGAGATGAGGGCTGTCAATGACGAGAAGTTGGGGATGAACAGCCGGTAGAAGTTGGCGAATCCCAGGAAACGTTGTATGGCCCTTAGGCCTTGGGGGCGTGGCAACTCCAGGACAGCTTTTACCTTCTCAGGGTCCATCTTGAGGCTCTGATCGGAGATGATATAACCCAGGAAGGGAAGAGATCTTTTTTCAAACATGCACTTCTCCAGCTTGGCATAAAGATAATTCTCCCTTAAACGAGGCAACACCTGGTGGACATGACTCTGATGGGTTACCGGATTTGGAGAAAAAATCTAAATATCATCGAGATACACCACAACACAGACATAGAGGAGATCACGATAAATGTTATTAACAAATTCTTGAAACACCGCGGGGGCCTTACACAGGCCGAAGGGCATAACTAGGTATTCATAGTGCCCATGACGTGCATTAAATGCGGTGTTCCACTCATCACCGTGACGAATCCGAATCAGGTTGTAGGACCCCCGCAAGTCCAGTTTAGAAAAAAAAATGTTGCCCCCGTATGCGATCAAACAGTTCCGAAATCAAAGGCAATGGGCACCTGTTCTTCACCGTGATCCGATTGAGGCCCCGGTAGTCAATGCAGGGTCGGAGGGATCCAACCTTCTTCTTGACAAAGAAGAACCCAGCTCCGGCCAGGGATGAGGACTTACGAATGAAGCCCCTCTCTAGATTCTCCTTGATGTAGGTCAACACAGACTGAATCTCTGGCAGGGAGAGAGGGTATACTCTACCGCGAGGAGGAGATGAATCAGGAACCAAGTCGATCGGACAATCGTATGCTCGATGTGGCGGCAAGGTCTCCACTTCCCTTTTATTGAAGACATCAGAGAACATAGAGAAACAAGAAGGCAACCCTGCCAATGACTGATGCGGCAAAGACTGCGGTGGATGGATATGACCCAGACCACGGTTGAGATACTTGGGACCCCATTGGAGAGCCTCTCTAGAGTTCCAATCCAGGACTGGAGTGTGCAAACGGAGCCAAGGCAAACCCAGCATCACGGGGTTGACGGCCTTGGGCAGGACAAACAGGGAGATGAGCTCAGTGTGAAGTGCTCCCACTTGAAGTCTCAATGGCTTGGTCACAGACAACACTGGGTCAGGCAATGGCAGTCCATCTACCGAGACGACAATCAACGGCCTTTCCAGATGGACAGCGGGCAACTGGAGAAGATCCACAAGGTCGTGACAGATGTCCACGTAGGCAGAGGCTAGATGGGGTTTCTCGACAACAATGATGGTCACGGGAATAAACAGTTTGGAGGAGAGTTCACGATCAAATGCAGTGGCGCCCATGGTTGTCTCTCCAACCAAACCTAGGCGTCGTTTTTTTTGGGCTTTTGTGGACACAGACGCACGACATGGCCAGCGAGGTCACAATACAGACAGAGTCCAGATGTGCGCCTGCGCTGTTTCTCTTGTACAGACAATTTTAGTCCATCCACCTGCATTGGAAACTCGGGCAAGGCAGTAGAGGACGGCAAGAGGGGTTGCTGGAAGTTGGGCGCCAATCTAGGAAGCCGTCTCTCCTGTCGAACCTCATGAGATCTCTCCCTGAGCCTTATATCCACCCGGGTAGCCAGCAGAATCAGGTCGTCCAAGGCAGGTGGTAGATCTCGGGCAGCAAGTTCGTCCTTGATCTCGGGCGATAGGCCATACCAGAAGGATGCTACCAAGGCCTCATTGTTCCAGGACATGTCTCCTGCCAGGGTCCGGAACTGGATGGTGTATTCGCCCATGGAGGTGTCCCCTTGGCGCAGGTTAAAGATAGCAGTGGCTGCCATCGAGACACGTCTTGGTTCCTCAAAAACAGTACGGAACAACCGCACGAACCCCTGGAAGTCTTGAGTCTCAGGTCCCTGACGTTTCCAGATTGGGTTCGCCCATGCCAGGGCCTTGCCAGCAAGTGGAGACACGATGAAGGCGATCTTGGTTCCGTCCGACGGTAATGCTTGGGCATGCAGGGAAAAATGGATATAGCATTGGTTCAGAAATTCCCTGCACGAACTTGCGTCTCCATGGAACCGAGAAGGTAATGGCAGCGAGAACCGAGGATCCGAACCGGAACCGCCAGCAGGTGTAGCAGGAGGGTCGGTCGGATGAGCTTGCATAGAAGCAGGAAGTAAAGCAGCCAGCTCCCCTAGCTGCTGCTCCTTGGAGTCCACTGCCACAAGAAGTTGATTCTGTCTTGCTCGGAGGTCCTGCAGGTCCGCCTGCATCGGTTGGGAGGATAACATGCCTTTACATTGACCAGCGGGGTCCATGGCCTGAGCGTACTTTCACGATGCAGGGTGTGGATCCACTGGGCCATACCGCGTAGTGGGATGGAAGCTGGCCAAACAGGTATGGTACAGAGTCTATAGTCCAGAAAGGTTACCTGAGGCAATGTAGACAGTAGCAAGGCAGGCTCGGCTGGGACCAGGGGGCAGGTGGACGTCAGGCGTGGAGTAGCAGAGCAGGCGTGGAAATGCAGCACAACGCGACAACAGCTCAGCACTGCAGTAGATCAGGATAGTACTGGACAGCACGGGATACAGGATACATGTACGGGGAACACTGGGAAGCTGAAAGACACTTAGGAGACCATTTGCAAGACAGACTTTGGGAAATAACAACAATGCTCAGGCGAGGATCAGAAGGGTGGTGGCCTTCTTATAGTCCAGGAAATAAATGTGAGTTGATGATGATGATTTCATGCGCGCGCGTTGGCCCTTTAAGAGCGGGCACAAGCGCGCGCGCACCCTCAGGGAGACAGTCCCGATAGTGAGTGCTGGCGCATCACAGGGGGACGACGCAGTACAGCAGCAGGATGTCCATGGCCGCGGTCGTCGAGGGGTAAGTTAGAACGACGGACCGCAGCCATAGACGTTACATGGACAGTGACGTTAGGGCCTCCTTATGAAGTGGAATTCCCAGCCAGAGCATTGCTGACGTTCTGGCCGGGGATTCCGGTATTTCAAAGTCTCTAATGTCACTGTCCATATATGGACAGTAATGTCAGGGGCTCTTTCAGGAGTGGAATCCCAGGCCAGAGCATTTCCGATTCTCTAGCCGGGAATTCCAGCATCTTTAAGCCTATATGTGACAGATGCCACTACATTAAACATATACCTTAGAGAGCTTCCCCAGGGCTGGAGACCCCGAAAAGACCATAAAGTAGTAGGGAATTCCCTAATGTCACTCTGTCCATATATGAGCAGTAATGTCAGATGCTTTCAATTATGGAGTCTCCTGCCAGTGCATCGGAAGCGCTTTGACCATGGATTCTGGGACTGGACCAGCCACTGACGTAACAATCCATATATGGACAGTGATGTCAGGGGCTTTGAACTACAGAGTCCAAAACCAGAACTACGGAGTCCTGACCTAGAGCATCGTAAGCATAGTTGAAAGCCCCTGACATCACTGTCTATATATGGAATCCCTAATCAGAGCATTGCCGATGCCCTGGCCAGGGATTCCGGCATCCCAAAATTCCTAGCCACGATGTACCTATATGTACAGTGACGTCAGAGGCTCCCGCAGGAGCAAAATGCCCGGCCAGAGCGTTGTTGCTGCTCTGGCTGGGGATTCCAGAATCTTAAAGCTCCTAATGTCAATGTCAATATTTAAACAGTGACGTGAGAGGCTCCTCAAGGACGAAAATCCCAGCCAATGCTTATCTGTGATGGATGCAACTGTATGGTATCTGTCAGATATATATACGTTAAACACATATCTCGGCAAGCTTTTCCAGGCCTGAAATCCCAGAGGAGAGCATCAGGTAGCGCTCGACCTTAGAATTCCGTCCCTAAAAAAGTGCTTGCTGTCACTGTCCATACATGGACAGTGAGGTCAGGGGCTTTCAACTACTTAATCCCCGGCCAGAGCATCAGATGTACTTTGGCTGGGTATTACAGGACTGTAGAAGCCCCTGACGTCACTGTCCATATAAGAACAGTGACATCAGGGGCTCCTCCAGAAGTGGAATCTCCAGCTAGAGCATTACGGACGCGCTGCCTGGGGATTTTGGCATCTTAAAGCTCTCAACGTCCCTGTCCAGCTAGAGCACAGACTATGTTTGGCCTGGGGAATCTGGCCCTGGGGAAGTCCTTGCTGTCATTGTCCATATATGGATAGTGATGCCAGGGCCTTTTAACTACGGAATCCCCAACCAGAGCATCAGAAGCGCGCTGGCCAGGGACTCCGGCACTGGAGAAGCCCCATTTGTAACTGTCCATATATGGACAATGATGTCAGGGGCTTTCAACTACGGCGTCTTCAGCCAGAGCAGCAGTAGCGCTCTGGCTGGATACTACGCGGCTAAAGAAGTCCCTGATGTCACTGTCCATCTACGGAGAGTTATTCCAGGGTCTCCTCCAGCGGTGGAATCCCAGTCCAGAGTGTTGCCAATGCTCTGGCCAGGGATTTTAGGGACTCATCCAGGAGCGACTTTCCCAGCCAGAGAATTGCTGCCCCTCTGGCCGGGGAGTTCAGTATCTTAAAGCTGCTAATGTCACTGTCCATATATGGACAGTGACGTCAGGGGCTCTTCCAGGAGCGGAATTCCCGGACAGAACGCTGCCGCTGCTGTGGCCTGGAATTCTGGCATCTTTAAGCCTATATGTGACGGATGCCACTGTATGGCGTCTATTAGGATTATACGTTAAATATATACCTCTAGGAGCATTAGGTAGCACTCTGTGTGAGTATTCGGGCTTTGGGCAAGTCCGTAATGTCACTGTCCATATATGGACAGTGATGTCAGGGACTTTCAACTACGGAGTCTCTGGCCAGAGGATCAGAAGCGCTCTGGCTGGGACTCTGGAGAAGACCCTGACGTCACTGTCCATACATTGACAGTGATGTTAGGGCTTTTAACTATGGAGTTTCTGGCCAGAGCACTTCCGATGCATTTGCTAAGGACTCCGTAGTTGAAAGCCCCTGACATCACTGTCCATATATGGAAAGGGACATCAGGGGCTTCTCCAGCAGTGGATTCCCTGTTGCCGCTGCTCTTGCCGGAGACTCCGTAGTTAAAAGCCCCTGACATTACTTGTCCATATATGCAGTAACGTCAGGAGCACCTCCAGAAGCAAATTCCACGGCAAGAGCATGGCTGACGCTCTTGCCAAGGATTCCGGCATCTTAAAGCTCCTAACTTCACTGTCCATATATGGACAGTAAGTAGAAAAACAACAAGGCAGCACTTCCAAAATAAATAGCAGCTTTATTCACCCATGCGACATTTCAGTCCAACAGGACTTTTCTCAAACATGATTGAGAAAGGTCATGTTGGACTGAAACGTTGCATGGGTGAATAAAGCTGCTATTTATTTTGGCAATGCTGCCTTGCTGTTTTCCTTCTTGCCTACCCCAAGGGACCGTGGATCAAGTCCCGTAGTGGCGTGCACCCACATTAAGTCCAGTGCTGAGATATTTTTTGATTTTGACATATATGGACAGTGACTTTAGGGGCTCCTCCAGAAGCGGAATCTGTGGCTATAGCGTCGCCGATGCTCTGGCTGGGGATTCTGTATCTTAAATCTCCTAACGTCACTATCTATATATGGACTTCTCAGGACTAAAGTCCCTGGCCAGAGTGCTTGCTGCGCTCTGTCTGGGGACTCCAGCAGCGGAACTCCTGACATCACTGTCTATACATGGACAGTAACGTCAGGAGTTTCCCCGGAAACAGCGCTTTAAGTAGCACTATGCCCGGGGAGTTCGGGTGATGTATCGCACTGTTTGACACTTCTGGGGAGGGCCATAGATCTAGCTGCTTGTCTAACAGACTAATCAACACGGCATCATAGAGGAAGTCAGATGCTAGGGAGAGAAAAACAAATGGGCAGAGGCAGCACTTCCAAAAAGCATCAGCAATTTATTCACCCGTGCGACCTTTCAGTCAAGCAGGACCTTTCTCAAGCTGGACTGAAACGTTGCACGGGTGAATAAATTGCTGATACTTTTTGGAAGTGCTGCCTCTGTCCATTTTTTTTCTGCCTGATATTGAGGAGCGTTGACCAGGTCCAATTGAGGCGTGCACCCAGTTGCAGTCCAGTGCTGTGGAATCTATTTGTTTTGAGATGCTAGAGAGAGACATCTAAATGTCTTTAACCCCTTCCCTCTTTGGCCACTTTTGAACTTCCTGACAGAGCCTCATTTTTCAAATCTGACATGTTTCACTTTATGTGGTAATAACTTCGGAATGCTTTTACATATTCAAGCGATTCTGAGACTGTTTTCTCGGGATACATTAGACTTTACGTTACTGGCAAAATTTGCTCGATATATTCAGTATTTAATTGTGAAAAACAACAAAATGTAGTGAAAAATTAAAAAATTTAGCATTTTTCTAAATTTAAATGCATCTGCTTGTAAGACAGGCAGTTATACCACACAAAATGTTTGCTAATTAACATCCCCCATATGTCTACTTTAGATTGACATAGTTTTTTGAACATGCTTTTATTTTTCTAGGACGTTACAAGCAGTGGCGTAACTACCGCCGTAGCAGCAGTAGCGGCTGCTACAGGGCCCGCGGCATGAGGGGGCCCGTGTCGCCCGCCGGCACGGGCCCCCACCATGGCCGGAGGCTCCGCTAGCAGCCGCTATGGCTGCTACAGCGGGACGCCACTGAACACTATGGCAGAGCAGGGAGGTATCTCCCCGCTCTGCCATTAACTGGTTCCCGACCGCTGGCTGTATTTTTACGGCCAGCGGTCAGGGTCCTTAAAACCCGAGCCATAGACTTTCTACGGCTCGGGTTTTAACTTGCTGCCCGCGCGATTGGGCAGCTGAATGTTGGGTCTCCGGCTGTCAGTGACTGCCGGGGACCCTGAGGAGAGGATAGAAGCAGCTTTCGCTGCTTCTGTCTTCTCTGATCACTTGTACACAGCGCTCAATGAACGCTGTGTATAGGAATAGAGGCAGCAGCAGCGGCCTGTCTCTATTCCTCCCGGTGATCATGTGACTGGTCACATGATCGCCGGGTGCCGTTACTAGACCCAGCACAGCCCTATTAGTGACAATCGTCACTATGAGAGGGCTGATTTCCCCTGTAACTGGGGCTGCTGTGCATCTCCAGTTACAGTGGAAAAACATGGTGTAAAAGAAAGAAAAAAAATATATAAAGTTCCCCAAAGGTCTTCTTTGACCTTTGGGGGACAGACCATAGTAATAAAAAAATAATAAAGTAAAGTGCAAAAAAATTGAAATAATAAATACACATAAAATACCCACCCCCAAAAAAAAACGTTCCCCCCCCCCCCGCCAATCATTGTTGTAACGCTAGCGCTGACCCAATTACCCTAATATAGACATGTAATATATAAAAATTTACGGTAGACAATGGCGATCACAAATAAAAGGTCTATTTTAGGGTAAAACTATGTTATTACCAAAAAAAAAATAGCTGAATTGTAATAAAGCTTATTTTTTTACTATTATTTTCAAACTTTCTGAATAAAAATTCTAAAATAGCAAAAAAAGGTGTGTATAAAAACGATAAAAAACGAAACCTGCATTGTCTACGGAAAAAACGTCGCAAAAATCACGTCGTTAGCCCAACAAATAAAAAAGTTATACCCATTTAACTAACACGTGCTAAAAATGGCTAAACGGTGTCTTGTCCTGAAGGCGCAAAATAGAGCAAAAGACATGTATCCCCTCTCCACAGGATCTCCACAGGACAGGGGATACATGTGTGATCGCTGGCACTGATAGGGAGAACGGTGGACTGAAAGTCCCCTGAAGTTCTCCATCACAAACCTCGGACTTCCGGGGTCTGTGTCGGCAGCTCCGTAGAAATGAATGGAGCGCCGGTCGTGCTTGTGCGCATGCGTGACCAGCGCTCCTTTCATTTTTATTGAGCTGCGCAGACGCCGGAAGTCAGAGGTTAGTCATGGAGAAGTTCAGGGGACTTTCAGTCCCCCGTTCTCCCCATCGCTGCCAGCGATCACACATGTATCCCTTATCCTGTGGAGATCCTGTGGAGAGGGGATACATGTATTTTGTTGGACACACTGTAGGTCGCATTTTTTTGGGAGGGGGGACGCTGTATGGCGTTCCCTACAGGGGGGGACGCTGTATGGTGTTCCCTACAGGAGTGGTGGCTGTATGGCGTTCCCTACAGGGGGGGAGCTGTATGGCGTTCCCTACAGGGGGGGGGCTGTATGGCGTTCCCTACAGGGGCGGGCTGTATGGCGTTCCCTACAGGGGGGGCTGTATGGCGTTCTCTACAGGGGGGGGGCTGTATGGCGTTCTCTGCAGGGGGGCTGTATGCCGTTATCTACAGGGGGCTGTATGGCGTTCTCTACAGGGGGATGTATGGTGCTATCTACAGAGGGGGGGGGCTGTATGGCGTTATCTACAGGGGGGGCTGTAAAAAAGGCACTATCTACAAGGGGGGGTTGTGTGACACCCAGGGGAGGGGGGCCCCAGTCAAAAGTTTGCTATGGGGCCCAGTTTTTCCTAGTTACGCCCCTGGTTACAAGGCTTAAAACTTTAGCAGCAATTTCTCACAGTTTCAAGAAAATGTCAAATGGCTATTTTTTTCACGGACTAGTTCAGTTGTGAAGTGTCTTTGAGGGTCTTATATATTAGAAACCCTTAATAAGTCACCCCATTTTAAAAACTTCACCCCTCAAAGTATTCAAAACAGCATTTAGAAAGTTTCTTAACCCTTCAGACTTTTCACAGGAATTAAAGCAATGTAGAGGTGAAAATTACAAATTCCATTTTTTTTTGCAGAAATTCATTTTTAATCCATGTTTCTTGTAACACAGAAAGTTTTACCAGAGAAATGCAGCTCAATATTTATTGCCCAGATTCTGCAGATTTAGGAAATATCCCACATGTGACCCTAGTGTGGTAATGTACTGAAGCACAGGCCTCAGAAGCAAAAGAGCACCCAGAGGATTTTGGGGCCTTCTTTTTATTAGAATATATTCTAGGCACCATGTCAGGTTTGAAGGGCTCTTGCGGTGCCAAAACAGTGGAAATCCCCCCAAAAATACACCATTTGGGAAACTAGACCCCTCAAAGAAATTATCTAGGGGTATAGTGAGCATTTTGACCCAACAGGTTTATTGCAGAAATTATTGGAAGTAGGCCATAAAAATTAAAATCTAAATTTTTTCAAAGAAAATGTAGGTTTAGCTAATTTATTTTCATTTCCACAAGGACTAAAGGGGAAAAAGCACCACAACATTTGAAAAGCAATTTCTCCCGAGTAAAACAATATCCCATATGTTGTAATAAATGGCTGTTTAGAAGGGAGAGAGCGCTACTTGGCTTTTGGTGCTCAAATTTAGCAGGAATGGTTTGCGGAGGCCATGTCGCATTTGCAAAGCCCCTGAGGGGACAAAACAGTGGAAACCCCCACACAACTGACACCATTTTGGAAACTACACCCATTGAGGAAATTATCTAGAGGTATAGTGACCATTTTGACCGGACAGGTTATTTGTAGAAATTATTGGAAATAGGCCGTAAAAATGAAAATCTACATTTTTTCAAAGAAAATGTAGGTTTAGCTTTTATTTTTTTCACTTCTACAAGGACTAAAGGGGAAAAAGCACCACACAATTTGTAAAGTAATTTCTCCCTAGTAAAACAATATCCTACATGTGCTCATAAATGACTGTTTGGACACAAGGCAGGGCTCAGAAGGGAAAAAGCGCTACTTGGCTTTTGGAGATCACATTTAGCAGGAATGGTTTGAGGAGGCCATGTCGCATTTGAAGAGCCCCTGAGGGGACAAAACAATGAAAATGCCCAAAACGTGACTCCATTTAGGAAACTACACCCCTTGAGGAATTCATCTAGGGGTGTAGTGAGCATTTTGACACCACAGGTGTTTCATAGAATTTATTAGAATTGGGCACTGAAAATAAAAACAATTCCTTTTCTTCAATAATTTTTCATTTTCTCAACAAATAAAGGAAAAAAAGAACCCCAGCGTTTGTAAAGCAACTTCCCCCGAGTACGGCAATACCCCATATATGGTCATAAACTGCTGTTTGGGCACATGGCAGGGCTCAGAAGGGAAGGAGCAGCTTTTGGAGTGCAGATTTTGCTGGATTGGTTTCTGGTCGCTATGTCGCATTTGCAAAGCCCCTGTGGGACCAAAACAGTGGAAACCCCCCAAAAAAGTGACCCCATTTTGGAAACTACACCCCTCAAGGTATTCACCTAGGGGTGTAATGGGCATGTTAACCCCGCAGGTGTTTTGCAGAAATTAGTGTGCACTCGACCTTGCAGAGTGAAAATGGTATTTTAACCATAGATATGCCAATATGTGGTGCCAGCTTGTGCCACCATAGCAAGACAGCGCTCTAATTATTATGCTGTGTTTTCCAATTTTAG
The DNA here is from genome assembly GCF_050947455.1 of Rhinoderma darwinii. Taxonomy (NCBI): domain Eukaryota; kingdom Metazoa; phylum Chordata; class Amphibia; order Anura; family Rhinodermatidae; genus Rhinoderma; species Rhinoderma darwinii. The sequence goes on along the minus strand of NC_134694.1, from coordinate 61,347,468 downwards.
AAACACCCTATGTGTGGCCCAAATCTTTTGCATGGACATTTCACAGGGCTCAGGAGTGAAAGAGTACCATGTAAAATTGAGGCCTAATTTGGTGATTTACCAGAGGCTCTGATGTGAAATAATAAAAAAAAACCCTGAGAAGTGACCCTATTTTGGAAACTACACCCCTCAAGGTATTTATTAAGGGGTGTAGTGAGCATTTTCACCCTACCAGACTTTTCCATAAATGATTGCACTGCGGATGGGGCAAAGTAAACATTTAAATTTTTTCCTAATTATGCAATTTCAGTGGCAAATATGTCGTGCCCAGCTTATGCCACTGGAGACACACATCCCAAAAATTGTTAAAATGGTTCTCCCGGGTATGGAGATGCCATAGATGTGGAAGTAAACAGCTGTTTGGGCACGCTGTAGGGGAGGGAGGACCATTTGGCTTTTGGAGTGTGGATTTCCTTAGAAGTAATTTTGTTTGAGTTTTGCTGGTGTTTCCGTTTATAATGTGGGGCATACGTAAGCTGGGCAGAGTACATCAGGGGCATAGTCAGGTGGTATAATAATTGGGTTAAAAAAAACTGTAAAATAATCCATAGATGTGTGTTACGCTGTGAAGCAATCCTTTCTGCACAGGCCAGTGTTGCACTGATAAATGTCCTTCCTTATCCGCCATCTAGTCCACACTTCGCACCTTTGCAGTTTGGGGAATTTTTCTGAGAAGTGTTGTCCTGGTATAATATGGGCACCCTCACTTCCAGCAGATATGTTTGGGCCCTCCCCTTCCTGGTTCCCTAATTTTAGGGGCTTGATAATTTGCCTCTTGAAACAGGAGAAATGTTCCCCTCGGGCCTGCACAACTGCATATTTTTTTATTTCCTGACTTATGGAAGCCTTAACCAATTTTATTTTTTCATAGACGTAGTGGTATGGGGGCTGTTTTTTTTCTGGACGAGCTGTAGTTTTTATTGGTACAATTTTTGGGTGCATGCGACTTTTTGATCACTTTTTATCCTATTTTTTGGAAGGCAAGGTGACCAAAAAACTGCAATTCTTTTTTAGATTTTTTTACACAGCGTCAACCATGCGTTATAACCTACATGTCCACTTCATTCTACGAGTCTGTACGATTCCGGCGATACCAAATTTATAGCACTTTTTTATGTTTTACAACTTTTTGCACAGTAAAATTACTTTTGTAAAAAGAATGTATTTTTTCTGTCACTAAGTTTTGAGAACCATAACGGTTGAATTTTTTGTCGACGGAGCTGTATGATGGCTCGTTTTTTGCAAGACGAGCTATAGTTGATATAGGTACCATTTTTGGATAATTGTGACTTTTTATTCCAATATTTGTAGGGCAGTGTGACCAAAACACAGAAATTCTGGTATAGTTTTTTACGTTTTTTTTTTACGCAGTTCACCGCGTGGAATAAATAACATAATATTTTTATAGTTCAGGCCGTTATGGACACAGCGATACCAAATATGTATGGTTTGTTTATTTTTTTCAATAAAAAGGATTTGATAAGGGAAAAGGGCGATTGTGTTTTTATTTTATTATTGAAACTTTTATTATATGTTTTAAAACTTTTTTTTTTACACTTTTATTACACTTTTTTCAAGTCCCACTAGGGACTATGTACCTATGTAGTGCAATGTATTAGATCTGTCAGTCATCCATTGACAGCAAGCCGATTAGGTTTCGCCTCCCGACAGGGCCTACTTTGCTTCCGTAATGGCAGAGCAAGAGGCCATTGTTAGGTCTCCTGTTGCCATAGCAGCAGTCGCCAGCCCTGATTGCATGGCAGGGCTGGCGATCTGCAAGCAACCTCTACAATGCGGCCATCGCTTCCGATCACTGTATCTAAGGGGTTAATGGAGGGATCGGAACTAGCTTCGGTTCCTGCAATTACAGGTGGATGTCAGTCCTGGAAGGCTTCAATGGCTTCAATGCTAGGCATACCGGGGGCCAGTATTAGTCTTCCGGTTGCCATTGCAGTCACCGGAAACCCTGCAATTCATTGCAGGGGTTCTGATGAGCTGCAAACAACCTAAATGCAGCGATCGCTTTTGACAGCTGCATTTCAGGGGTTAATGGCGGGGATCAAAGCAAACTTCGGTCCTCGCCATTACCCCAGGGTGTCAGCTATAAGATGCAGCCGACACCCGGGGATGGTGGCCACGACTCAGCTTCTGAGCCGGTGTCCACCATTTGTCGTATGGATACGGCAAAATGCGGGAATCACTAGCTTTCCATGACATATCCATACAACAAATGTCGGGAAGGGGTTAAGGGTATCTTCTATCTTTAATTTTTTAGGCCTGACTGAGGATTCCTGGTCATCATAGGACAGGGAAGGGTGTTTATCCTCCAACCTGACCGCTTTGATGAGCTTATGGATTTTATCTATCGGGAAAAGAAAGACTTTAGAGCCCTCTTCCTCATCTGAAGAAGAGAAGACTTCATCCACAACCCTAAGATTATTGACAGTGGATATCTTCAGCTGATTCTCCTTCTGCTGCACTTACTAGAGGTAGATTGATGGACAGAGGAAGAAGTATGAGCCAAAACATCTCTCAACCTAAAAGAGAGGAGGTACCGTAATTAACAACCATAGAGAGCAATTCTACTTCAAATATACAATGGAGTTCTTACTCTTTCATGAATGATTTAACTAAATCTGGAGCCAAGTTCATAACTTTCTAGGATGCGAACGTGAAATGACCAGAGAAATTTAGTTGTTTTTTTTAACCCCTTAAGGACGCAGCCTAGTTTGGGACTTAAAGTGTACCTAAATGATTGACAAACTTTTGACATGTCAATGTGACATGTTAGAAGTTTGTATTGGTGGGGGTCCGAGCACAGAGACCCCCACCAATCGCTAGAGCGAAGCAGCTGAAGGGTTCGTGTAAGCGCTCAGCTGCTTCGTTTCTGTTCGGCTTTTTCTGGAATGCCAATGTATTGGAGTACGAGCTCATAGACTTTCTATTGAGTCCGTACACCGATACATTTATTTCCGGAAAAAGCTGAACAGAAACTAAGCAGCTGAGCGCGCACACGAACTTTTCAAATCTGACATATTTCACTTTATGTGGTAATAACTTCGGAATGCTTAAACCTATCCAAGCGATTCTGAAATTGTTTTCTCATGAGACATTGGGCTATGTTAGTGGTAAAATTTGGTCGATATATTCAGTGTTTACTTGTGAAAAATTGTAAAATTTAGAGAAAATTTAGAAAAAATAGAATTTTTCTGAATTTAAATGCATCTGCTTGTAAAACGGATGGTTATAACACCCAAAATAGTTACTAGTTCACATTTCCCATAAGTCTACTTTAGATTGGCATCGTTTTTTTGAACATTCTTTTATTTTTCTTGGACGTTACAAGGCTTAGAACATAAACAGCAATTTCTCATATTTTTAAGAAAATTTCAAAAGCCTTTTTTTTAAGGTACCTGTTCAGTTCTGAAGTGGCTTTGAAGGGCCTATGTATTATAAACCCCCATAAAACCCCCCATTTTAAAACCTAGACCCCTCAAAGTATTCAAAACAGCATTTAGAAAACATATTAACCCTTCAGGTGTAGCACAGGAATTTAGAGCAATGTAGAGGTGAAATTTACATATTTATTTTTTTGTCTGAAGCAAAGGAGCACCTAGTGGATTTTGAGGCCTCCTTTTTATTAGGCACCATATCCGGTTTGAAGAGGTCTAGTGGTGCCAAAACAGTGGAAACTCCCCAAAATTGACCCTATTTTAGAAACTACACCCCTTGAGGAATTCATTGTAGTTTTCATGGGGTGCATGTGACTTTGTGATCAGTTTTTATTCTATTTTTAAAAGGCGTGGACATGAGGCCCTGATTGCTATTCTAGTACACTGCACTACATGCGTAGTGCAGCGTATTAGAGCTGTCAGCTAATCGCTGACAGCAAGCATAGTGGGTCCTGACTTAGTCAGGAGCCACTAGGCTTCAATAGATGGCATAGCTGGACGCCATTGTTAGGCGTCCGGTTGCCATAGCAACCATTAATGCCCGCTATCATCTAGCGGGCCTTCTATGGTGGTCTAACCCCTAAGAAGCCGTGATCGCTATTGAACCCGGCTTCCATGGGGTTAATCAGTGGGGACACAGCGATCAGTCCCCGCTGAAGGAGCTGCTGCAACTGCTGTATGAGACGGCAGCTGTCACAGCTCCTGTATGTGTCGGGAAGACGGCCGATATGGCCGTTCCTCTCGTGACGTACTATTCCGTCATGAAGCGCGAACGCTATGGTTACCATGACGGAATAGTACGTCACTGAGTGTGAAGGGGTTAAGAAAAAGAGCTTCTGGAATGAGAAAATCCCTTAAAGAGTCCTCAGAATAATTCAGAGTAGGAATCATTGACCACAACTCTCTGGATACGGTTCTCTCAATCCAATTACAAACTATATTTTCTAAACCTATAGTCTTTAATTTACCCATTAGACGTCTATAAGGGATGGTGTCAAATGCCTTTGCAAAGTCCAAAAACACTATATCCACAGCGGCCCCTCTGTCTAGGCTTTTGCTCACCTCTTCATAAAAATAAATCAGGTTGGTTTGACAACTTCTGTCCTTAGTAAAACCATGCTGGCTGTCACTTATAATACTATTTTTTGTCACATAATCCTGTGTATAGTCCCTCAATAGCCCCTCAAATATTTTCCCCACGATGGATGTTAAAGAAGCTCTGTTACCACATTATAAGTGCCCTATCTTCTACATAATGTGATTGGCGCTGTAATGTAGATTACAGAAGTGTTTTTTTATTTAGAAAAACGATAAATTTTGAGTTATGACCTATTTTAGCTTTATGCTGATGACTTTCTTAATGCCCAACTGGGCGTGTTTTTACTTTTTGACCAAGTGGGCGCTGTGGAGAGAAGTGTATGACGCTGACCAATTAGGGTATGTTCACACAAAAAATCTAAAACATCTCAAAATACAGAGCTGTTTTCAAGAGAAAACAGCTCCTTATTTTCAGACGTTTTTGTACCACTCGCGATTTTCAAAAAATGCTCAGTCGGAACAGAACGCCGTCTTCCAATTGAAATCAATGGGCAGATGTTTGGAGGCGTTCTGCTTCCGATTTTTCTACCGTTTTTCGGGCGTTTACGGCCCGAAAAACGGCCGAAAATAGGCTGTGTGAACATACCCTAAGTGTCATACACTTCTCTCCATTCATGTATTCAGCACATAGTGATCCTGCGTTGTTCACTATGTGCAGTCACATACTCACACATTAACGTTACCGAAGTGTCGGGATTGTGAATAGACATCGCGTCCTGGCTGGAAGCGATATCTATTAACTCTCAAGATACTAGGAACCCAAAGCTTTCTCCTCTAAACCAAGACTTCAGCCATGCATTTAACTCCCTGAGCTCCCGCTGTCTTTCCTGTGCATGGCACAGGCAGTATTCCTGAGAATACTACCTTGGAGGTCCTTCCCTTCAGCTTGTAGCCTAGTTCTTTAAAATTATTCTTAAGGCTCCTCCCACTACCATGTATTCTATCGTTGGTACCCACATGGACCACAACAGCTGGATCATCACCAGCCCCTCCCAGTAATGTATCCACCCGTTCCACCAAATGCTGAACCCTGGCACCAGGGACACAGCAAACCATACGGTTGAGGCGGTCTTGGCGACAAATTATTCTATCCATCTTCCTGATTATAAAATCCCCTACAACTCCCAATTGTCTTGCGTTACCTGCCTTACCATCCTGCCGACTACTAGCTGGGCTGTTCTCCCGGCTGTTAGGTCAGTATCCACTAGGGCTGCCATTTCTGAGACTGACACCCTCACACCATCATCCAACTTGGCAATTTTGCTTGGAATATCAGAAACAGGATTGGTCTTCCTTTTCTTGGACCCCTTTCAACTGCCCCTAACTACATTAACCCAGCTACTTGCCTGATCCTGCTGACCCATGTCTTCAACCTCCAATTCTACCCCACTAACTACTTGCTCAACGAGCAGCATGCTCTGCTCAAGATTGTCTATTGCCCTCAGTGTTGCATTTTGCTCCTCCAGATTTAAAATGCCGATCTTCCAGGTGAACAACATGCTCACATCTGCCACTGAGGTATTCACCCTGGAACTCCGGCTCCAGTCGTGCATACATATGGCAAACTGTGCACTGAAGAAAACCTCCAATCTTGCTGTCCATTATCCCAGTTACAAAAAAACAGTGAACAATTGAAAAAGTAAAAGAAAAGAAGAGTACTTACAGGGACTTTAACTCCTCTTTTTAACTCCTATTTAATAACTCCACTTATATCACAATGTACTTAATTCAGCAAGGCCAAAACAGAGCGATGTGTTGTGGGCTGGCTTGGTGGGTAAATAAGATGTGCGATAGGATGTTTGAACACATATCACTCGTTGTTGCCATGGGTAAAAGGGGCGATTTAGCAGAGTTGCAAAAAGGGAAGATTATTGGCTTTCGGGCCAAGGATGGCAGTATTTCTCAAACAGAGCTGTTTGTGAACAGTTTGCGTGCTGCTGTGGTGAAAGTGTATCATGAGTGGACAAATGGCACCATTGGGAATAACCGACGTGGAAACAGTGGAGCACCACCTGCCATTGATGTGTGAGGTGAACGTCGGCTACGAAGGTGTGCGAGGGATGAACGACATGCTACAGTGGAGCAGCTCACAGTGAAAATCAGCCAGAGAGCTACTAGATGTGTGTTTAAAACAACAGTTCAGCGAATCCTACTGCGTATGGGGCTCCGAAGCAGAGGGATGGTCCCTGCTCCTATGCTAAAGGTGCATTGGTAAAAAAGGATTCAATTTGCACGGCAGTATCTGTATTGGACCACCGATAATTGGCAAAGGGTTGCCTTCTCTGATGAGTCACGTTTTCTACTTCATCGAACGGATGGACGTTGGCGTGTCTGGCGAGAAACATCAGAGAACAAACACCCTACAACCATTGCTGGAAGAACACAAGCTGGTGGTGGCAGCGTTATGGTCTGGGGAATTTTTCCATGGCATTCTTTGGGCCGACTCATCCATGTGGAAAGCACTCTGAACCGATTTGGTTATGAATCCATCGTTACAGATCACGTCCACCCATAAATGTTGTTTGTCTTCCTGGGGGCAGATGGAATCTTCCTGGAAGACAATGCAACATGTTGGAAGAGCACGACTAAGACTTCCAAGTAGTTTTCTGGCCCCGTAATTCGTCAGACTTGAACCCAATTGAGAATCTGTGGGACCACCTCAATCATCTTGTTCGCTCTATGGATCCTCCTCCACGCACCCTCCAGCAAATGTTGGATGCACTGCAGTCGGCATGGCTCCAGATACCTGAGACAACCTACCAGCACCTTATTGAGTCACTCCCAGACTGTCTAGCTGCTGTCTATACTGCACACGGCGGTTACTCTGGATATTAGCTGATGGTCATAATAATGTAAATCGACTGTTTATATATTATACATTGGGGCGCAAAACATACGTCTTGGTGCTTGTGCCCCTAATGTCCTCCTAATACCTTAGGAACGCCCCTGGCTGCTAGTGCTGCATTGATGGGTCACTTAGGAAACCTAGCCATGCAGCTGAAAACTGCAGGTCGTCGGCCATAAAGAGAAGTTAGGGGCCCAAGAAGAACTTTTGCACTGGAACCCAGTAGCCTTCAGCAACACCCCTGGTGCCTGTCCCTGATCACTTTATTAGGTATTTTTATGTTCCACTATTATTTTCCTTTTAGTGTTAATAGTGTGGTTTACAAACTTTAGGGAGTAGTGAGGGGCATGACCATGTAAAGCATAATTTGTGCGCCATTATCTTTCTGCGATATGGGGGGGGGGGGCGATATTGTATGTAGGCTAATGTAGTTTGTGTGCCAGTGCTGCTTTTTAGTCCCAATCTAGCCCTGGTTTCCTCTGTCTATACCAACATGAATCCTAGTACTGATTTTACAGCTTTTTTTTGTTCATCCGAATCTATTTATTTGATCACTATTGCATCCCGGCTACTATAACATAACGGACGTTAAAGCTGCTGTCAATAACCGTGTCTAATATACGAATGTGAGAAGCACAGGGGGTAAGTGCAGGTAGGTTTTGTTGGACATGGGCGCATAGGGGCATCTCTGGCACTCCTGGGGGCACCTGCTGGCAGTCATTATGGGTGGCATCTGTGTCAGGCACTATGATAGTTAACTAAGGCTTAGTTGGGATCTCTGGGGCTGGCAATGTTAGAGAAACCTCAGTCGTTTAATTTCAGGAACCTTGTACTTCAATCACTGTCACATTACGTTTGCTCCAACATCGGTGGTTGTACCTCTTTTCAGTTTTCCAGTGTTGGAGGGTATGCTGAAACATTCGATTTTTTTCAGCAGATCCAGTTGATTTCAACTAGATCTGCCAAAAATATACTGTTATGGAGCCTGGCAAATTCAAAGGATGGAGATATGTGGCACAAGAGGCGTACAGCAGCTGTTTGCTTCACTTGTTTGATGAAATAACTTGCATGTTCAGCCTAGCACATAGTGTATATTAATGGGGAATCAGGACTGTTAAGTAACACACATGTTGGCCATGTGATTATACATATATGTCTATGACCAGACACAGTGTAATGACTGATGGCTTGACGCCATGAGAAAACAAAGGTTTGGCAGATTCCTTCGAAGCAAAAAAAAAAAGAACATTGAGAATTTTATTATAGCTTGCTGTAGATAAATGTCTCTATCTAATCTATCTATCTATCTATCTATCTATCTATCTATCTATCTATCTATCTATCTATCTATCTATCTATCTATCTATCTATCTATCTTATATCTCTATTTCATATCTGAGTTCTTTTTTTATCATCTATTAATTAATCAATCAATCATAAAATATATAAAATAACAATTATTACTGAATGACAGAAATTGAACAGATACAAGCTTGCAGGAATATGGATTGGAAAAAATTAATATTGCACTTTGCTTTATTATAATATTTTATCCTACAGCAATTCTTCACACCAGTAAATATAAAACTCTTTAGGCGCTGTTCACACAGAGTATTTTACAGGCAGAAAAAAAAAATCCAGATTTTTACCTGCCTGCACTTTCCTGCCTCGTTTTTTCACTGCTTTTTCGCCGCATTTTTTGCCCGCGGATATTGAACGCCGCAGGCAAACAAACGCTGTGAAAAACACTTTTTCTGCCTCCCATTCTTTCAATGGGAGGTCAGAGGCAGAATTGCGGCAAGAAAGGTCACTAGGGAAAAGAAGTGCCTCCGCCTCCCATTGGAATCAATGGGAGGCGGTTTCGGACATTTTTTGGCGCTGATTCAGACACTGTTCAAAATCAGCAACAAAAAAACTCTGTGAACTGGGCCTAAATTGTCCTCCTCTGTCAAGTTGTATTGATTGGTTTCTTGGTTATATTGGTTTCTGGGAACAACCAATAAAACTACAATGAAGGTTGTTACTCAGCTTTCCTAGACTCCAGAATGAAAATTCTGCCTGCTCCCACATTATTGCATAGATACACAGATACGTCATTCAGGACTCTGGGATAGAAAAAGTTATGGACACTGAAAATCCACTTGAAGCTCTGCCTGATGCCCCCTTGTAAATTGAAGTACATGTGCGCATTTTATGCACATTATGATCCTACTCAATTATAATCCTAGTCACATATTGTGGGCCATGATATTCCATAGATTCCAGCGTCTTACATGACACAATTCGAGGCTAATGTTCGGAAGTGTGTAAGACCCCACAACCGAAACAGAAACTGAGCAGAAACTATTAAATGAGTGACAATGAGCGTCCTGTACCACAGACATGCAGCATTTGGAAATTCATTGGGAAACTTATTATAAGGAGCAGCGTGTAGAGCAATTACATGACACCATAACAAAGCGGCAGGGGAACTGACACCTCAGCTCTGAGGCACAGGCTAGAGGATGTAACCTGCCCTGGTCACCTGTTACCGTCCCCTTCCCTCTCTTTCCTGCACCTGACATCACACAGTATATTTACAAACCTTCACACTTTGCTGACATTTCCTCTGGTGCATTGTCTCACTTGTCAGCTTGCAGTGTAAAGTCCTAACAGGTTGTCCGCAAACAATGTAACATTACTCACTTCCCCACACTCTGCAGACACCTTCTTTATACCAACTTATTTATATTGTTTGTTTAGTCTGACGTCTTTGAACGCGTCTTCACATGTTAGTTCTGTTCACACCATGTCAGAGATCCTCCCTGCCTATACCTCCAACGGAAAACTGTGACATAGTCTACTGCATAGGAATTCAGTGGGATACCTAGCTAACAGGCTCCCACTGTCAAAGAAATGTATACCATGCATTATACTTTTTCAGCCCATACCGTGGTATTGCTAACCGGCCCAAATGGAGGCCTATGCAGAGGCCAACTGTAGAGACTAAACATGATGTTAGCGGACCCTCTCTACTTCTAAATGTCAGCTAGCAATAAATACTAAACTTATTCAGCATCAGTCTTAGGGCTTATTCAGACGAACGGGATATACGTCCGTGCAACGCGCGTGATTTTCACGCGCCTCGCACGGACCTATATTAGTCTATGGGGCCGTGCAGACATGTGCATGATTTTTACGCAGCGTTGGTCCGCTGCGTAAAAGTCCCGACATGTCCGTTCTTTGAGCGTTTTTCGCGCATCACGCACCCATTGAAGTCAATGGGTGCGTGAAAACCACGCATGCCACACGGAAGCACTTCCGTGCGACCAGCGTGATTCGCGCAACAGCTGTGAAAAGGATGAATGAAAACAGAAAAGTACCACGTGCTTTTCTGTTTACAAACATCCAAACGGAGTGTCATAATGATGGCGGCTGCGTGAAAAGCACGTAGCCGTGCATCATATGCTGATGCCACACGGAGCAGTTAAGTGCCTTTTGCGCAGGCAAAATGCCACGTTTTTTGCATGCGCAAATAGCACACGCTCGTGTGAATCCAGCCTTAAAGTCCATGTACACCTTTGAATATGTGTTTTGTTTTTTGTTTTTAAATAAAAATGTCAGAAAGTGTGTTTGGTGCAACTTTCTAATTACTTTTTATCAAAAATTACTTTTACTTTTTGAGATACAGCTGCTTTGTATCCTGTATACAGAATTTAACTCCTTAACGACCGCCCACCGTCTTTTGACGGCAGGCAGTGTAGGTGCTTAGTCTACCGCGACGTCTTTTGGCGTCGCTGTAGAAGAGGCTGATGAGCGCTTCTGTGAGCGCTCATCCTGGTTGCAGGAGCTGTAACATACATCTTAGGGCAGCCTCCCGAACACAGCTGAGGTCGGACAACCCCAGCTGTTTAACTCCTTGATCGCTGCGGTCTGTGACCACGGCATGATGAAAGGGAGCTCCCCTCTTTGATCTCGTCATTGGAAACACTAGAAAGGACCCCAGGGATGTCTGTTCAGTAAGCCTGCCTTTCGGGCCCACTATGTGCTGCCCTAACAGAAGCCTGTGTCATAGTGACACAGTATAATGTATTAGCATACAGGAGTATGCTAATACATTACAAGTAAAAAATAATATTGTAAGTAAAGTTATCCCTTAATGGGATTTAAAAAAAAGTAACAAAAATAAATAAATAAAAAAAATGTCCCAAATAAAGTGTCATTATTTTGCATAAAATATATTTTATTGCCCCTATGTTACAGAAAAACAAAAAACCTACACATATTAGGTATCTACACGACCGGAATAACCTGAAGAATTTATTTAACAGGTTATTTAGTGTGAAACATGAACGGGATAAAAAAATAAACAAACACGATGCCGAGAATCACGTTTACCTATATTCACGACGTAAAAATAATTTTTTTTCTACCCGCAAACTGCGAAAAAAAATAATATTTCTCCCGCATAAAACATGGCCTCATACGGCCACGTCAATGAAAAAATAAAAAAGTTATGGCTGCTGAAATGCAGAGAGGCAAAAACAGAAAAATTTAGTTGGTCATTAAGGCCTTTTCAGGCCCGGTCATTAAGGGTTTAAATCAATAGATTACAAGTTATCCTGCATCTTTTGTCAGACAACAATATATCATTTTGTTCAGCTCCTGCTGCTCGATAACACGCTGCCCGCAGATAGGACAGCATGTTTGACAAGACAGGTTCTGTAAAGGATCTGCCAGGCACAGCTTCGGGGTTAACTCCCATAGGTAATCAGTCTGCACCTGAATCTACGTCTCTGAGACTGACTCCATCTTCCACCACTCAGGATGGCAGGCTTAGGAGTGGGAGAGCCTATCGCAGTCTGGCCAGACGGAGCTAGCTTCCGCCCTCTGTCTATTTATACCTGCCTTTCCTGTTCCTTCTTTGCTTGTGATTCGTTTCGTGTGGTTTCCTGGCCCAGCTACAGCTCCTAACTATTGAGCAGTGCTCTGTACTGTTGATGCAGGGATTATCGTCCGATTTGGTTTTAGGCCTTCCCTGGTTGCAGTTGCATAATCCCACGTTTGACTGGAATACTGGGGAGCTGACCAAATGGGGTAATGAATGTTTGACGTCATGTTTTTCTGTTAATTCTATTTCTCCCCCTGAGGAGGTGAACACGCTACCTGAGTTTGTTCAGGACTTCGCTGATGTTTTCTCTAAGGAGGCCTCCGATGTGTTACCTCCTCATAGAGAATACGATTGCGCTATCGAATTGGTACCAGGAGCTAAGCTTCCTAAGGGTAGGATATTTAATCTTTCTTGTCCCGAACGTGAAGCCATGAGAGAGTATATTCAGGAATGCCTGGCCAAGGGTTACATTCGCCCCTCTACTTCTCCGGTAGGTGCTGGCTTCTTCTTCGTAGGGAAGAAGGATGGTGGTCTTAGGCCATGCATTGACTACCGTAACCTGAATAAGGTCACTGTAAGGAACCAGTATTCCATTCCTTTGATTCCTGATCTCTTTAATCAGGTTCATGGGGCCCAATGGTTCTCTAAGTTTGATCTACGGGGGGCGTATAACCTTATCCGCATCAAAGAGGGGGATGAGTGGAAGACTGCGTTTAACACGCCCGAAGGTCATTTCGAATACCTCGTCATGCCCTTTGGGTTGTGTAATGCTCCGGCGGTCTTCCAGAATTTCATAAATGAGATTTTGAGAGATTACCTGGGGATATTTCTTGTAGTGTACCTTGATGACATACTGGTGTTATCCAAGGACTGGTCCTCCCACATTGAGCATGTCAGGAAGGTGCTCCAGGTCCTTCAGGAAAACAGAATGTTTGCAAAAACTGAAAAATGTGTGTTTGGGGTACAGGAGATACCATTTTTGGGTCAAATCCTCACTCCTCATGAATTCCGCATGGACCCCGCCAAGGTTCAGGCTGTGGCGGAATGGGTCCAACCTGCCTCCCTGAAGGCGTTACAGTGTTTTTTGGGGTTCGCTAATTATTACAGGAGATTTATTGCTAACTTCTCGGTCATCGCTAAGCCTCTTACGGACCTCACTCGCAAAAGTGCTGATCTCCTCCACTGGCCTCCTGAGGCTGTAGAGGCTTTTGAGGTCCTTAAGAAGTGCTTTATCTCGGCCCCGATGCTGGTTCAGCCCAACCAAATGGAGCCATTTATCGTGGAAGTTGACGCATCCGAGGTGGGAGTGGGGGCTGTCTTGTCCCAGGGTACCAGGTCCCTCACCCATCTCCGCCCCTGTGCCTACTTCTCCAGGAAGTTTTCGCCCCAAGAGAGTAACTATGATATTGGCAACCGCAAACTCTTAGCCATTAAATGGGCATTTGAAGAGTGGCGCCACTTCCTGGAGGGGGCTAGGCACCAGATAACGGTCCTTACCGACCACAAGAATCTGGTTTTCCTAGAATCTGCCCGGAGGCTAAACCCGAGACAAGCTCGATGGGCGCTATTTTTTACCAGATTCAACTTTTTGGTTACCTATAGGGCTGGGTCTAAAAATATTAAGGCCGATGCACTGTCGCGTAGCTTCATGGCCAGCCCTCCTTCGGAGGAAGATCCTGCTTGTATTTTGCCTCCCGGTATAATCATTTCTTCTATTGATTCTGATTTAGTCTCTGAAATTGCGGCTGATCAAGGTTCAGCTCCCGGGAACCTTCCTGAGGACAAGCTGTTTGTTCCCCTGCAATACCGGCTAAGGGTACTTAGGGAAAATCATGACTCCGCACTATCTGGTCATCCAGGAATCCTGGGTACCAAACACCTCATTGCCAGAAACTATTGGTGGCCTGGGTTGCCTAAAGACGTTAAGGCCTACGTCGCCGCTTGTGAGGTTTGTGCTAGGTCCAAGACTCCCAGGTCCCGACCAGCGGGCTTACTACGTTCGTTGCCCATTCCCCAGAGACCTTGGACACATATCTCCATGGATTTTATCACCGATTTGCCTCCATCCCAAGGCATGTCGGTGGTGTGGGTGGTAGTAGACCGCTTCAGTAAGATGTGCCACTTTGTGCCCCTCAAGAAACTACCCAACGCCAAGACGTTAGCTACCTTGTTTGTCAAACACATCCTGCGTCTCCATGGGGTCCCTGTCAATATTGTTTCGGACAGAGGGGTACAATTTGTTTCTTTGTTTTGGAGAGCCTTCTGTAAAAAGTTGGAGATTGATCTGTCCTTCTCCTCTGCCTTCCATCCTGAAACCAATGGCCAAACTGAGAGGACTAATCAATCTCTAGAACAATATTTAAGGTGTTTTATCTCTGACTGTCAATATGATTGGGTCTCATTCATTCCCCTCGCCGAATTTTCCCTTAATAACCGGGTCAGTAACTCGTCAGGGGTCTCCCCCTTTTTCTGTAATTTTGGGTTTAATCTACGGTTCTCCTCCGTTTCACCTGGTAGTTCCAACAATCCCGAGGTAGAGGTCGTTCATCGGGAACTGTGCACAGTCTGGGCCCAGGTTCAGAAGAACCTAGAGGCGTCCCAGAGCGTACAAAAAACTCAGGCTGATAGAAAACGTTCTGCTAACCCCTTGTTTATGGTCGGGGATCTGGTGTGGTTATCGTATAGGAACTTGCGTCTTAAGGTCCCGTCCAAGAAGTTTGCTCCCCGGTTTATTGGGCCGTACAAGGTCATTGAAGTCCTCAATCCTGTCTCCTGGCTGGAGTTACCCCCATCTTTTCGTATACACGACGTGTTTCATGCCTCCCTCCTTAAACGCTGCTCCCCGTCCTTGGCTCCCTCGAGGAAACCTCCTGTTCCCGTTCTCACCCCTGAGGGGGTGGAATTCGAGGTGGTCAAGATTGTGGACAGCAAGATGGTCCAAGGCTCCCTCCAGTACCTGGTCCATTGGAGAGGATACGGGCCTGAGGAGAGGACTTGGGTACCCGCCCGGGATGTTCACGCTGGGGTATTGGTCAGGAAGTTCCACCTTCGTTTCCCCAGTAAACCAGGTCCCCTTAGAAAGGGTCCGGTGGCCCCTCATAAAAGGGGGGGTACTGTAAAGGATCTGCCAGGCACAGCTTCGGGGTTAACTCCCATAGGTAATCAGTCTGCACCTGAATCTACGTCTCTGAGACTGACTCCATCTTCCACCACTCAGGATGGCAGGCTTAGGAGTGGGAGAGCCTATCGCAGCCTGGCTAGACGGAGCTAGCTCCCGCCCTCTGTCTATTTATACCTGCCTTTCCTGTTCCTTCTTTGCTTGTGATTCTTTTCGTGTGGTTTCCTGGCCCAGCTACAGCTCCTAACTATTTGATCCTGCTCCATACTGACCCTGGCTTACTGACTACTCTCCTGCTCTGCGTTTGGTACCTCGTGCTCTCCTGGTTTGACTTGGCTCGTTCACCTCTGGTTGCTCACGGTGTTTCCGTGGGCAACTGCCCCTTTCCCTTTGCTTTGTATTCCCTTGTTTGTTTGTCTCGTGCAATTACTGAGCGTAGGGACCGCCGCCCAGTTGTACCCCGTCGCCTAGGGCGGGTCGTTGCAAGTAGGCAGGGACAGAGTGGCGGGTAGATTAGGGCTCACTTGTTAGTTTCCCTACCCCCGTCGTTACAGGTTCCCTTTATGCTAACTGGCCTGTAGTTGTTTTCATTGCACACTCAGGACATACTGTATCATCAGTAATATCTAATAGGTTATTAGGGGTATCCTTTGGTACTCGGCTGGGCCAGTCCAACCCTGCTTCACTAATAGAATTGCAATAGTTACGCTTCCATCATATCAGAAAACATGTTAAATGAACTTCTTAAAAAGAACTCTGCACTCACTCTTTCCAAATGGTATGCGATTCCCGCTCACATTATGAAATGTTTTACACAATTAAAGGGTACTTAATTTTTAATAACAATTTGAACCGCAAGGCAATTTCAGAGTTCAATGGGTCTGCCGGAGATAGCTTAGCACTATCTCGGGCAGCACCATAGAAAATGAATGGAGCGGTTGTCGAGCATGCGCAGTACCGCTTCATTGATATAGGGCGCACAGGGACAGCCGGGTAAGCCCGTTCTCAGAATTAGTGGGGGCCCCAGCGGTCGGACCCCAGTGATCAGATATTAACACTTATCCTGTGGATTGTGATAAATATCCATTAGAGGAAAACCCCTTAAAGAGGCTCTGTCACCACATTATAAGTGCCCTATCTCCTATATAAAAAGATCGGCGCTGTAATGTAGGTGACAGTAATGCTTTTTATTTCGAAAAACGATCTATTTTAAACCACTTTATGAGCGATTTTTAGCTTTATGCTAATGAGTTTCTTAATGCCCAAGTGGGCGTGTTTTACTTTAGACCAAGTGGGCGTTGTACAGAGGAGTGTATGACGCTGACCAATCAGCGTCATGCACTTCTCTCCATTCATTTACACTGCACTAGCGATATAGTTATATCGCTATGTGCAGCTACACACACAAACACTGACATTACTGCAGTGTCTTGATAATGAATATACATCACTACCAGCCTGGACGTGATGTTTATTCAGAATCCTGTCACTTCTGAATCTTTTCTGTGAGATTCCAGAAAGCCAAGAGTAATCTCGCGAGATTACGATGTAACCTGTCATTTCAAACGAGATTTACGCTCCGTAAAAAAATGTAAAACCCACTTTTTCCCCTTACAAAATTATTTTTTATGAAAAAAAGTGAAAACTTACACATATTTGGTATCGCCGTGTCCGTAACGACCCCAACTGTAAAAGTGGTAAAACATAAAACAACTATATAAATTTGGTTATAAAAAAGTTATAGCTCTTTTAATGCGAAAATGGAAAAATGTAAAAAATTGCTTTGTCAATAAGGTTTAAAATGCCTTCGGTATTAAGAGGCCTCCTTCACACACCTTTTTTTTTTGTGTTTTAAAACGCATGTATAAAAAGCTTGTGTTTGAAGCTTTTCTATGGTGTTTTTTTGCATGTGTTTTTGGTGGCGTTGTTTTATTTTGGGACAGACAAAAATAACCTGTCCTTCTTGAAGTTCAATAGTGAAGCCTATGGAGAAAAACCCTACTAAAAACGCCATATCTACGGCATGCTTCATTGTGATAAAAATGTCACTGACCCCCCAAAACACTATAAAAACAGCAAAAAGCAAAACTCTGTGTATTTAGTTATTGTCACATCTGGCCGCAGCGTTTTTGCCCCCAAAAAACTGATTAAAAAAAACAGACGGAAAATGGCACCAAAAATTCTGCAAAGCACTGTGTGTGAAATCAGCCTAAATAGTTTGAGTTGCATGTGTTAAACTTTCCTCCAAACACATGTGTAACTTCTTTTTGTTTTCAATGTTTATATTTTTAAGGAAGGGTTTCAATTACAGGAGAGGTTTAGGATTAATCCTCTCAGATGTTAACAATTACAATCTCGCATGTAACTAATGCATTTGTACAATGCAATAAGGTCACATAATCTGCAATGTAATGAGTCTATGGTGAAGATCAGCGAAAGCTCTCACAATCACAGTCATAAACTACATTTAACAACAGGCATATTTCACTACAATACAGCACGGACAGGTGCAAGAGAACAATAGAAATCCAGGCAGGAAAAGCTTCATACTGTACAGGTAGTAAAAGGATATATAGTACTTTTCTGATGATTAATACAAGAGGGGGACAACAACTGTTGAAAAAAGTTAGAGGTCCAGCAACGATATAATGTGAATAAATACAAAACTGTCTATTTAATTCAAAATAAAAACAAGAAATTAAAAAATCCCGGGAGAGAACGCCGACGCGTTTCAAACTTTTCATTTCTTAATCATAGCAACAACTGTTCCTGTTACTGAAACAACAAATAATTATTGACTCCACTATCCACAAGGAGAGTTTCAATTCGAATTTACTTATGTAGTTATTTATGGATTGTGTCAGTCAATGATATCATACTGATGATCTGTGCTAAACCAATGAAAATCCATTGCATCATTATCAATCATATCATCATTTGTGAGTAATTTGCACCTAATTTCCAACATTATTATTATTATTATTATTATTATTATTATTATAGCTATACTAGTAGTAAACATTGTTCTGATCAAGGAAAAAATAGAGAAGTCATAGAAAAAATATTATGTAAAGATAACTGTGATCTGGGGCTGTAGTTTGGGTCAGTTACTATAAAGAATGCAGATGTTTTCTGCCATATCTTGATTTATAAGTATAAAATTATGGGAAATAAATATGGGATAGAGGGTAGCATGGAGGATTGTATTGCAAGATGAAAACCCTGGCATTCCATAATACGACAGTAGATTATTCGGCCTAAGCTCTGGTCACAGCGCCAATGATTTCATTTGTTGTTTTTAGTTTTTTGTCATATGAGCATAAAAACAGAATTCAATGCTGTGACGGATCCGTCACATGACGGACACTTTTGGCGCCCGATGGACCTTACTGGCTTTGATTGCGTCCATCGGGTTTCTGTCATGTGTCCATCATTTCACTGAAAAAAATAGTGCAGCATGCTGCGCTATTTTTTCTAAAATTTTTGATGGAATCAACGACAGAGGCTACTAAGGCTGGATTCACATGAGCATCTTTTGTAAAGCTACTTACTTTTTCTACATTCACATCTGTGTTGGATTATCCATAAGGCTGGATTCACACGAGCATGTTCGGTTCCGTAAAGGACATAAGGAATTTCGGCCGCAAGTCCCGGACCGAACACACAGCAGGGAGCCGGGCTCCTAGCATCATAGTTATGTACGACGCTAGGGAGTCCCTGCCTCGCTGCAGGACAACAGTCCCGTACTGTAATTATGTTTTCAGCACGGGACAGTAGCCAGTAGTTCCACGGAGAGGCAGGGGCTCCTAGCTTCGTACATAACTATGATGCTAGGAGCCCGGCTCCCTGCAGTGTGTTCGGTCCGGTACTTGCGGCCGAAATACGTTCCGTCCTTTACGGACCGAACATGCTCGTGTGAATCCAGCCTTATGGATAATCCAACACAGATGTGAATGTAGAAAAAGTAAGTAGCTTTACAAAAGAAAAAAATAATTACCACTTTGTATTGGATGGGGAGCAAGAGAGGGATGTAAAATTAATTGAGCATAGCTGCTTTTTTTTTTAAATGTCCTGGATCTGATATTACAGTATTTAACCCCTTAGTGTCTAAGCCTGTTTTGGCCTTGTGGACACAGCCGATTTTTGCAAATCTGACATGTGTCACTTTATGTGGTAATAACTCCGGAATGCTTTTACTTATCCAAGCGATTCTGAGATTGTTGTCTCGTGACATATTGTACTTTATGATACTGAAAAAATTTTGTCGTTAAATTCAATATTTATTTGTCAAAAACACCAAAATTTAGAGAAAATTAGCAAAAATCTGCATTTTTCTAAATTGTAATGTATCTGCTTGTAAAACAGATAGTAATACCACACAAAATAGTTACTAGTTAACATTTCCTATATGTCTACTTTATGTTTGCATTGTTTTTTGAACGTGCTTTTATTTTTCTAGGACGTTACAAGGATTAGAACTTTAGCTGCAATTTCTCGCATTTTCAAGAAAATGTCAAAAGGTTATTTTTTCAGGGACCAGTTCAGTTCTGAAGTGGCTTTGAGGGCCCTATATATTAGAAAGTCCCCAGAAGTTACCACATTTTGAAAACTGCACCCAACAAAGTATTCAAAACAGCATTCAGAAAGTGTTTTAACCCTTTAGGCGTTTCACAGGAATTAAAGCAAAGTAGAGGTGAAATATACAAATTTCATTGTTTTTCTTCGAAAATTAATTTGTAATAAATTTTTTCTGTACCACTGAAGGTTTTACCCAAGAAATGCAACTCAATATTTATTGCCAAGATTCTGCAGTCTTTAGAAATATCCCACATGTGGCTCTAGTGTGATAATGGACTGAAACACAGGCCTCAGAAGCACAGAAGCACCTAGTGGATTTTGGGGCCCCCTTTTTTTAGAATATATTTTAGGCACCATGTCAGGTTTGAATAGGTCTTGTGGTACCAAAACAGTAAAGACCCCCCAAAAGTGTCCCCATTTTGGAAACTATACCCCTCAAGGAATTTATCTATGGCTATAGTTAGCATTTTGAAGCCACAGTTTTTTTGCTAAATTTATTTGAATTAGTATGTGAAGATGAAAATCTACTTTTTTTGTGAAAAAACATAGAAATTTAAAATTTTTACAAGTAATAAAGTAGAAAAAAAACAACAACATATGTAAAGCAATTTCTTCCGATTATAGCAATACCCCATATGTGGTAATAAACTGCTGTTTGGACCCACAGCAGGACTCAGAAGAGAAGGAGCACCATTTGGATTTTGGATTTCTGATTTTGCTGGAATAGTTTTCAGTGCCGTTTTGCGTTTGCAATGCACTGGAGGGATGAAAAGCGTGGAAACCCCCCAATAGTGACCCCATTTTGGAAACTACACCCCTCAAGGAATTTTTCTAGGGGTAAAGTTAGCATTTTGACCCCACAGTTGTTTTGCTGAATTCATTGGAATTAGTCTGTAAAGGTAAAAATCTACTTTTTTTCTGTAAGAACTTAGACATTTTTAATTTTTACAAGGAATAAAGGAGAAAAAGCACCCCAACATTTGTAAAACAAGTTCTCCTGATTACGTAAATACCCCACATGTGGTAATAAACTGCTGTTTGGACCCACACCGGGGCTTAGAAGGGAAGGAGCGCCATTTGGCTTTTGGAGCACAAATTTAGCTGGAATAGTTTTTGGGTGTCATGTCGAATTTGCAAAGCCACTGAGAGACCGAAACAGTGGAAGCCCGCCAAAAGTAACCCCATTTGGGAAACTACACCACTTAAGGAATCTATCTAGGGGTATAGTGAGCATTTAGGCCCCACACGTCTTTTGCAGAATTTATTAGAATTAGGCTGTGAAAATTAATATCCACTAAAATGTTGAATTTTTTCAATTTCACGGATAAAGGAGAAAATGCCGCCCAACATTTGTAAAGCTATTTCTCCCGAGTACGGCAATACCCCACATGTGGTCATAAATGTTTCTTCATTAGAAAGTAATTAACCCTTTCCGAACTGATCCATGTTTTGCTTTTTCGTTTTTCCTCCCCGCTTTCCGAGAGCCACAACTTTTTTATTTTTCCGTCAATAGAGTGGTGTGAGGGCTTATTTTTTGCGGGACGACCTGTAGTTTATTGGTACCATTTTTTGGTACATAAGACTTTTTGAGCACTTTTTATTACATTGTTTGGTAGAGCCAAGGTGACCAAAAAACTGAGATTTTGCCGTTTAAAATTCTTTATTTTTCACGGCCTTCACCGTGTGAGTTAAATAATGGTATATTGTAATAGCTTGGACTTTTACGGACTCAGCGATACCAATTTTGTGTATTTTTTTTATATTTTGACATTACTTTAGAGAAAAAATGTGAAAAGGGTTTCTTTTTGGACTTTAAAATATAAATTAAATTTTTTCCACTAATAATAACTATTTACTTTTGGTTTTACATATTTTATTAGTCCCCATAGGAGACTTGAACCAGCAATCGTTAGATCACTGGTAGAATACACTGCGATACTAATGTATTGCAGTATATTGTGATTTTTACATGCTCCTGTAACAGCGTGATCGCTGTTTCTGTCCGTTAGTCCCGGGTATCAGCTGTAATACACAGCTGACACCCGCAGCGTATGGCGCGGGCTCAGCGTGTGAGCCCGCTCCATATATCACCCCCCACACCACGACATGCTATTAAGTCATGGTGCGCGAAGGGTTTAATGCGCAGCGGATGGTGCAGAGTGAAAATTAAAATTTTCCACTGATGTGCCATTTTAGTGCACTATATGTTGTGCCCAGTTTGTGCCACAAATACCACATAAAATATTAACCGGGTTCTCCCGGGTATGGCGATGCCATATCGGTGGACGTAAAAGGCTGTTTGGGCACGCTATAGGGCTCAGAAGGGAGGGACGCCATTTGGCTTTTGGAGCGCATATTTTGCTTGGTAGTAGCTCTGGCGTTTTGCTGGTATTTCAGTTTATAATGTGGGGGCACATGTAGGCTGGGCAGAGTACATCAGGGCATAATAAGAGGGTATAATAATGCGGTAAATAAATAATAATCCACAGATATGTGGCCAGTGTCGCACTTATAAATTGCACCTGATCCTAACCGCTTTTGGAACGCTCTGCACATTTTGCATCGCCATAATCTGGGAGCCGGAACTTTTATTATTTTTTCACCACCGGAGCTGCGTGAGGGCTTATTTGTTGCGGGACAATCTGTAATTTTCATTGGTACCATTTTGGGGTACATGCGATTTTGTTGATCACTTTTTATGCCATTTTTCGGCAAGCCAGGTGACCAAAAACAATAAATTACGACAATGATTTTTATTTATTTTTGACGGCGTTTACCCTGGGCTATAAATGACCATCATACTTTATTCTGCAGGTCGGTACGATTACGGCGATACCATATGTATTTAGTTTTTTTTACATTTTGCAGTGTTTGCACAATAAAATAACTTATTTAGAAAATAAATTATTTTTTGTGTCACTATATTCTGAGAGCGATAACTTTTTTATTTTTCAGTCAAAAAAGCTGTGCAAGGGCTTGTTTTTTGCGGGACGGGTTGCAGTTTGTATCGGTACTATTTTGGCGTACATGCGACTTTTTGATCACTTTTTATTGCATATTTTGGGAGGGGTGGTGACCAAAAATAGTGATTCTGGCATTGTTTTTCATTTATTTTTTTTGCCGTGTTCACCGTGCGGGAAAAATAATATTATAGTTTTATAGTTGAGGTCGTTACGAACGCAGTGATACCAAATATGTGTATTTTTTTTTAAATGTTCATTTTTTTCCTATAATAAAAGACTTATTATAGGAAAAAAAGCAGTTCTTGTTTATATCACTTATAACTTTGATTTTTTAGAGTTTTTTAAAAACATTTTTATTCTTTTTTTTACTTTTTTCACTTGTCCCACTAGGGGACACTTAGACTTGCAGCTCTGATCGCTGCTGGAATACATTACACTACACACGTAGTGTAATGCATTCCAACTGTCAGTGTGACGTCACAGTCACACTGACAGGAAGCCTACGACGACCACCCTCCGTCCGGTTGCCATGGGTACCATCGCCAGCCCCCGTGATTTCATGTGGGGGCTGCCGATTGGCGCTAAACACCTTAATTGTGGCGTTCAAAATCGAACGCCGCAATTAAGGGGTTAACTGCCGAAATCAGCGGCGATGGGCCGCTGATCGGCAACGGGGAATGCAGGGCAGACACACTGCACAGTTAACCGCCGCTGTGGTGTAGCGCCGTGCAGCGGTTAACTGTCAAAGCACAAACGTAACTGCACGTCAAGGTGCGCGAACTTACTGCTCACCTCGACGTACAGTTACGTCAAGGTGCGTTAAGGGGTTAAAGTGGAACTCTTGCCTCAATCTATTTACTTTAATCCCTTTCCGCCGCAGCAATATTTCGGACTTTCCTTTTCGTTTTTTTTTTCTGCACCTTTCAAAAACCATAACGATATAGCCGTATGAGGGCTTGATTTTTGTGGTTTTTGAGTTGTAGTTTTTCATAGCACCATTTATTGTATCATGTAATGTACTAGGAATGTACTAGGAAATGGGAAAAAAAATCTTTGTGGGGTGGAATGGGGAAAAAACAGTGATTCCTCCATTGTTTTTTGCACTTGTTTTTACGGCGTTTACAGTGCAATTATAACGACATGTTAACTTTATTCTGCTAGTCAATATTATTATGGCGATACCAAATTTATATAGTTTTTGTTATATTTTTCTACTACGCCATATTCTGTGAGCCGTAACTTTTTTATTTTTCAGTCAATTGAGTGGTATAAGGGCTTATTTTATGTGGGATATGCTCGTTTTTAATGGTTCCCTTATGAGGTACATGCAAGCTTTTCATCACTTTTTATTCAATTTTTTGTGGCCGATGAGGTGAACAAAAAACAGCGATTCTGGTGTTTTACTTTTTTTTACGGTGTCCATCAAATGGGTTAAATAACGTTATATTGTAATAGTTCAGACGCGACGATACCAATTGTTTATTTATTTATTATTTTTACAATGCTTTAAGAGAAAATGGGAAAATGTTTTTTTTTTTTTTACTTTTAATATTTTTTTGTACATAAATAAAAACTCTATTTTACTAGTCCCCCTAGGGGACTTGAACCAGCAATTGTCAGATCGCTTGCACTATATACTATATACTGCAACACTAATCTATTGCAGTATATTGTGTTTCTGACAGGTTTCAATTAAGCCCTGCTGGAGGCAGGTAAAATTTTTACGGACATATTACAAAATCATTGCCTGTGCACTGTGCAGTGTGCTAGGAGTAACTCACCAATCACAGCCCCGCTTGTAGTTTTCCCGCGCTAACTTAGGTGATGTTTTCTGAGTCGTTCACTTTCTCTTTTTTTCTCAATCCGGCCCAGACCACTGTGACGATTCCAGCCCCCGACTCGTCTCTGCAGAAGTTGACACACAGACATGTTGGTTTCTCGCTTTTCTAGCACCCTCCACACCTATACCCCCATCCTCTAAACAAACTGGTAATCCACAGTGTTCCAGATGGTAATAATGATCCCTCAGTGCACGACACAATAAAAGTGCCCCCTCAGTAACCATGCCCCCTGTAGATAGCGGCACACACAGCACCACCTTCTAAGTAGCGACACACAGCCCCCCTTCTAGATAGCGCCACACAGCTCCCCCTTGTAATTAGTGCCACACAGCCTCCCCCTTGTAAATATCACCACACAGCTCCCCCTTGTAAAAAGTGCCACATGGCCACCCCTTGTAAACAGCGCCACACAGCTCCCCCTTGTAAATTGAGCCACACAGCTCCACGTTGTAAAAAGTGCCACACGGCCACCCCTTGTGAATAGCTCCACACAGCCCCCTTGTAGATAGCGCCACACAGCTCCCCCTTGTATATAGCGCCACACAGCCCCCCTTGTAGATAGCGCCACGCAGCTCCCCTTGTATATAGCTCCACACAGCCCCCCTTGTAGATAGCGCCATACAGCTGCCCCTTGTAGATAGCACCAAACAGCTGCCCCATGTATATAGCGCCACACAGCCCCCCTTGTAGATATCGCCACACAGCTCCCCCTTGTAGATAGCGCCACACAGCTCCCCCTTGTAGATAGCGCCACACAGCTCCCCCTTGTATATAGCGCCACACAGCTCCCCTTGTAGATAGCGCCACACAGCTCCCCCTTGTAGATAGCTCCACCTTGTATATAGCGCCACGCAGCCCCCCTTGTAGATATCGCCAAACAGCTCCCCCTTGTATATAGCGCCACACAGCTCCCCCTTTTATATAGCGCCACACAGCTCCTCCTTGCATATAGCGCCACACATCCCCCTTGTAGATAGCGCCACACAGCTCCCCCTTGTAGATAGCACCACACAGCTCCCCCTTGTAGATAGCGCCACACAGCTCCCCCTTGTAGATATCGCCAAACAGCTCCCTCTTGTATATAGCGCCACACAGCTCCCCCTTTTATACAGCATCACACAGCTCCCCCTTGTATATAGCGCCACACATCCCCCTTGTATATAGCGCCACACAGCCCCCCTTGTAGATATCGCCAAACAGCTCCCCCTTGTATATAGCACCACACAGCTCCCCCTTTTATATAGCGCCACACAGCTCCTCCTTGCATATAGCGCCACACATCCCCCCTTGTAGATAGCGCCACACAGCTCCCCCTTGTAGATAGCACCACACACCTCCCCCTTGTATATAGCGCCACACAGCCCCCCCTTGTAGATAGCGCCACACAGCTCCCCCTTGTAGCTATCGCCAAACATCTCCCTCTTGTATATAGCGCCACACAGCTCCCCCTTTTATATAGCGCCACACAGCTCCTCCTTGCATATAGTAAGCCACCCTGCAAACAGCGCCACACAGCCCCCCTTCCGAACAGCGCCACACAGCCCCCCTTCTGAACAGTGCCACACAGCCCCCCTGTAAACAGCGCCACACAGACCCCTTGTAGATAGTGCCACACACAGTCCCCTTGAAAAGAGTGCCACACAGCCCCCCTGTAAACAGTGCCACACAGCCCCGCATGTAAACAACGCCACACAGACACAGCCCCCTGTCAACAGCGCCACACAGCCCCCCTTGTAGATAGCGCAACACAGCTCTCCCTTGTATATAGCGCCACATAGCTCCCCCTTGTATATAGCGCCACACAGCCCGCCCTTGTATATAGAGCCACACAGCCCCCGTTGTATATAGCGCCACATAGCTCCCCCTTTTATACAGCATCACACAGCTCCCCCTTGTAGATAGTGCCCCACAGCCCCCCCTTGTAGATAGCACCACACAGCTCCCCCTTTTAGATAGCGCCAAACAGCCCCCTTTGTATATAGCGCCACACATATCCCCCTTTTATACAGTGCTACACAGCTCCCCCTTGCATATAGCGCCGCACATCCCCCCTTGTATATAGCGCCACACAGCCCCCCTTGTATATAGTGCCATACAGCCCCACTTGTAAACAGTGCCACACAGCCACCCTGCAAACAGCACGACAGCCCCCCTTGCAAACAACGCCACACAGCCCCCCTGTAAACAGCGCCACACAGCCCCCCTTGTTGATAGCGCCACACAGCCCCCCTTGTAGATAGTGCCACACACAGTCCCCTTGCAAACAGCGCCACACAGCTCCCTGTAAATAGCGCCACACAGCCCCGCTTGCAAACAACGCCACACAGACACAGCCCCTTGTAAACAGTGCCACACAGCACCCCTTGTAGATAGCGCCACACAGCCCCCCCTTGTATATAGCGCCACATAGCTCCCCCTTGTATATAGCGCCACACAGCCAGCCCTTGTATATAGAGCCACACAGCCCCCTAGTATATAGCACCACATAGCTCCCCCTTTTATACAGCGCCACAAAGCTCCCCCTTGTATATAGCGCCACACATCCCCCTTGTATGTAGTGCCACACAGCGCCCCTTGTATATAGTGCCATACAGCCCCCCACTTGTATACAGTGCCACACAGCCCCCCTGTAAACAGCGCCACACAGCCCCCTTGTAGATAGTGCCACACACAGTCCCCTTGCAAAGAGTGCCACACAGCCCCCTGTAAACAGTGCCACACAGCCCCGCATGTAAACAACGCCACACAGACACAGCCCCCTGTCAACAGCGCCACACAGCCCCCCTTGTAGATAGCGCAACACAGCTCTCCCTTGTATATAGCGCCACATAGCTCCCCCTTGTATATAGCGCCACACAGCCCGCCCTTGTATATAGAGCCACACAGCCCCCCTTGTATATAGCGCCACATATCTCCCCCTTTTATACAGCATCACACAGCTCCCCCTTGTAGATAGTGCCCCACAGCCCCCCTTGTAGATAGCGCCACACAGCTCCCCCTTTTAGATAGCGCCAAACAGCCCCCTTTGTATATAGCGCCACACATATCCCCCTTTTATACAGTGCCACACAGCTCCCCCTTGTATATAGCGCCACACAGCCCCCCTTGTATATAGTTCCATACAGCCCCACTTGTAAACAGTGCCACACAGCCACCCTGCAAACAGCACGACAGCCCCCCTTGCAAACAGCGCCACACAGCCCCCCTGTAAACAGCGCTACACAGCCCCCCTTGTAGATAGCGCCACACAGCCCCCCTTGTAGATAGTGCCACACACAGTCCACTTGCAAACAGCGCCACACAGCTCCCTGTAAACAGCGCCACACAGCCCCGCTTGCAAACAAGGCCACACAGACACAGCCCCTTGTAAACAGTGCCACACAGCACCCCTTGTAGATAGCGCCACACAGTCCCCCCTTGTATATAGCGCCACATAGCTCCCCCTTGTATATAGCGCCACACAGCCAGCCCTTGTATATAGAGCCACACAGCCTCCTAGTATATAGCACCACATAGCTCCCCCTTTTATACAGCACCACAAAGCTCCCCCTTGTATATAGCGCCACACATCCCCCTTGTATGTAGTGCCACACAGCGCCCCTTGTATATAGTGCCATACAGCGCCCCACTTGTATACAGTGCCACACAGCCACCCTGCAAACAGCGACACACAGCCTCCCCTTGTAAACAGCGCCACACAGTCCCCCCTGTAAACAGCACCACACAGCCCCCCTTGTAGATAGCGCCACACAGCCCCCTTGTAGATAGTGCCACACACAGTCCCCTTGCAAACAGCGCCACACAGCCCCACTTGTAAACAATGCCACACAGACACAGCCCACTGTAAACAGCACCACACAGCCCCCCTTGTAGATAGCGCCACACAGCTCCCCCTTGTAGATAACTCCACAAAGCCCCACTTGTAAACAATGCCACACAGACACAGCCCACTGTAAACAGCACCACACAGCCCCCCTTGTAGATAGCGCCACACAGCTCCCCCTTGTAGATAACGCCACACAGCCCGCCCTTGTATATAGAGCCACACAGCCCCCTTGTATATAGCGCCACATAGCTCCCCCTTTTATACAGTGCCATGCAGCTCCCTTTTGTATATAGCACCACACATCCCCCTTGTACATAGTGCCACACAGCCCCCCTTGTATATAGCTCCATACAGCCCCCCTTGTAAACAGTGCCACACAGCCACCCTGTAAACAGCGCCACACAGCCCCCCTTCTAAACAGCACCACACAGCCCCCTTGTAAACAGCACCACATAGCCCCCCTTGTAGATAGTGCCACTCACTGCCTCCCTTGTAAATAGCACCATACAGCCCCCCTTGTAGATAGTGCCACACACAGTCCACTTGCAAACAGCGCCACACAGCTCCCTGTAAACAGCGCCACACAGCCCCGCTTGCAAACAAGGCCACACAGACACAGCCCCTTGTAAACAGTGCCACACAGCACCCCTTGTAGATAGCGCCACACAGTCCCCCCTTGTATATAGCGCCACATAGCTCCCCCTTGTATATAGCGCCACACAGCCAGCCCTTGTATATAGAGCCACACAGCCTCCTAGTATATAGCACCACATAGCTCCCCCTTTTATACAGCACCACAAAGCTCCCCCTTGTATATAGCGCCACACATCCCCCTTGTATGTAGTGCCACACAGCGCCCCTTGTATATAGTGCCATACAGCGCCCCACTTGTATACAGTGCCACACAGCCACCCTGCAAACAGCGACACACAGCCTCCCCTTGTAAACAGCGCCACACAGTCCCCCCTGTAAACAGCACCACACAGCCCCCCTTGTAGATAGCGCCACACAGCCCCCTTGTAGATAGTGCCACACACAGTCCCCTTGCAAACAGCGCCACACAGCCCCACTTGTAAACAATGCCACACAGACACAGCCCACTGTAAACAGCACCACACAGCCCCCCTTGTAGATAGCGCCACACAGCTCCCCCTTGTAGATAACTCCACAAAGCCCCACTTGTAAACAATGCCACACAGACACAGCCCACTGTAAACAGCACCACACAGCCCCCCTTGTAGATAGCGCCACACAGCTCCCCCTTGTAGATAACGCCACACAGCCCGCCCTTGTATATAGAGCCACACAGCCCCCTTGTATATAGCGCCACATAGCTCCCCCTTTTATACAGTGCCATGCAGCTCCCTTTTGTATATAGCACCACACATCCCCCTTGTACATAGTGCCACACAGCCCCCCTTGTATATAGCTCCATACAGCCCCCCTTGTAAACAGTGCCACACAGCCACCCTGTAAACAGCGCCACACAGCCCCCCTTCTAAACAGCACCACACAGCCCCCTTGTAAACAGCACCACATAGCCCCCCTTGTAGATAGTGCCACTCACTGCCTCCCTTGTAAATAGCACCATACAGCCCCCCTTGTAGATAGTGCCACACACAGCCTCCCTTGTAAATAGCGCCACACAGCCCCCCTTGTAGATAGCGCCACACAGCCCCCCTTGTAAATAGCGCCACACACAACCCCCTTGTACTTAGCGCTACCCCTTCTTGTACTTAGCGCCACACTGTAAACAGAGCTGAGAGCGGTAGTGGTAGCCTACCGCTACCACTCTCCACTCTGCCTGACTCACTGGAGGAGCCGAGGAGGTAATGCAGAGTTCCTTCTGACTAGGGTCAGTGGCGGGCCGGGAGTGGACCAATCCAGTCACCTGACCTGAGTCACCTGACCTCATGTCGCTGACGTGAGGTCAGGTGACAGGTCAGGTGACTGGATTGGTCCGCTCCCGGCACCTACTCCACTTGGCAGCGGTCTGCATATTTTCAGATTCCGCGGCCTACTATTCCTTTGCGCTGGGCATGTACATTTTGGCGCATGTGCAATGCAAAGTTTCGGGAGAATAAACAAAAATCCCAGAAGGTGCCTTTGTTCTGCCGGACGGTACGGACGGCTGAAAAAAACACCCATTTTTGCGGGCTGTCAGTAAATTTACGGACTGTTGGCAACCCTGTCTAACGTCTTATATGCCGTGGTCACTATTGACAGCAACATCTGAGTGGTTAAATGAGTAGGATCACGCTCGAGCGCAATCTTGCTCGTTACAGTGGAGTGTTGGCTGTAACATACAGCCGACAACCTAGTTGTATGGAGTAGGCTCAGCCGGTGAGCCCGCTCCATACTTCCTACCCAGCTCTGACGTAAGTATACGTCGGGAAGGGGTAAAGCAAGTTGTGATAAAGCAAGACATAATTGAATAATAGAATTGTTTTTTAAATTCAAGGTAATTTCAAAATTCCCAGAAGTAATCTGATTCCTGCGATACCCAGAACCAACCGGGCGGGACAATTCCACCTATAGCACCCCATTTCCCACAACTTCGGTTAGGGTCGAGGTACTCAGCTGGCCCCAGGACATGACTCTGATTATTCTGGTGGTGTCGACATTCTGGTAGTGTAGCCACATGTCAGTAGATCATTCCTTATACAGTGCATATCTATACTAAGAGCATTCACCAGTGGTTTGAAAGAATCTAATATCTGAGTATTGTGGAACACAGGATGTATTTCTAAATATATCTCATGTCCATCTATTTTTTTAGGAGCAGCATGTGGATTATACTAGTGGGAAAAGTGACCAGCAGATATTTAGCCAAGTATGCTTAAGAAACTGAGGAACGAAGTACTGAAGGCTTATGAATTATATTGAAAAAAGGCTTCTAATGATATCTCCTGCTGCTTTCTACACAGATCATTATAACAGGGGGTATCCTTTAAGCCGTTGTTTATTTTACTAGTTCTTATTACGTATTGAAATAAAAGCTGGCTTTTTTTGTTAAAAATAACTCAGAAAACCAAACAATATGAAACTCCTAATAAGAAAAAAATATTGTCTATTCCAGATACTTAAATAGTACATCCTCCCCCCTCAGTGGTAAAAGGGATAACCTCCCATGACTATGGAGACCACATTAAGAGCAGGGTCATGAAAGCCAGAAATGTGATTGGTCACTGTTCTTGTAAGTAAATGGGAACATGAGAAACCTCCCAGCAGGAGACAACAAGGATGAGAGGCATAGTTGTGTTATGAATGAAGCACTTTAAAGAGGGTCTTTCCTAATGGATAGTGCAGGGCGTCTTCTCTTTACCAGATATTTGCTACTGTATTTTTGACATATGTTTGTGTTTGTCACCTTGTGGTGAATCGGTCAGACTTAAGATTCTCTCTCATGTCAGACCCCTGGCCGTGCTAGGATGGTCACTTGAGCTTAGACCTTCTGGCCTCCTACAGTTCTGACCAGCACTAGTCCTGGTGCCTGAAAGCTGAGATGCTGTCGTGCCTGTTAGATCTTCATAATCAAAGACTGAAGAGGTTGACTTAGTTCCGTGATGACCGACAGGTGCCGTGTCTAAACCAAAGAGAAAGTAGTTCTTAAAAACAAATTGTGTATAAACAGAATTTCACATTTGGGGTGTATTTTAAACTGTTGGGTGGAATAGCTGTAAACCATACATCAACCTATTAACATTTCTGAAATTTCACAGTTGAATAAGGGATGGCAAGTTAACCTTTATAAATTTAGCATATGAAGCCATAACATTATTTTTAATATTTTCAAACACGTTGAGCAAATATTGAGGAAATCACTCATTGTGATTCTCCACTAATAGTTAAAACTGAGAGTCGTTAATACCCGCGATCAGCTTAGCTCAATGAGAGCCACAATCTGAGCCAGATTGACCATACCAGGCCCTCCTCTGTTATAGCGTTTGCCAACTCTTGTTACTTGTTAGTTGTACCTAGACCTAATCCTTTGATGCTTTATTTAGGTGCTACAGGACATTATTTTTTATGCAGGCCTTGGGGCAACTACGTGCTGGTAATCAAATCCATGATAAAAGAGCCTGCTATAGGTGAATGATATATTAAAGGAGAACTCAAACAAAATTTTTTATTCTCTGTCCCATTAGAGAGGCGCATTATGTAAATTGTGGTGAAGGTAATTTTCCTACCGGTGACTGTAATTGTGAGTTATCCGCTCCCTTCTGGTCCTCGGCTGTGTCATGTGCGCTGCAATAGGACTCTCCAACTGCGTCTCATGTGTAAACAGGAAGTCAGTTTCTCCATTCATTACTATCACAGCCTCGATGTGAGTCTTATAGGAATGAATGGAGAAACTGACTTCATAGTAGTTACATAGTTACATAGTTTGCACGGTTGAAAAAAGACACATGTCCATCAAGTTCAACCAAGGGATGGGAAAGGGGAAGTAAAAAATTTCTACACATAGCAGTTAATATTTTTTTGTTCTAGGAAATTATCTAAGCCTTTTTTAAAGCCATCTACTGTCCCTGCTGTGACCAGCTCCTGCGGTAGGCTATTCCATAGATTCACAGTTCTCACAGTAAAGAAGGCTTGTCGCCTCTGCAGGTTGAACCTTTTTTTCTCCAGACGGAGGGAGTGCCCCCTTGTTTTTTGAGGGGGTTTAACATTGAACAGGATTTCACCATATTTTTTGTATGCGCCATTCATATATTTATATAAGTTAATCATGTCCCCCCTTAGTCGTCTTTTCTCAAGGCTAAATAGGTTTAGTTCTTTTAATCTTTCCTCATAACTTAGATTCTCCATGCCCCTTATTAGCTTCGTTGCTCTTCTTTGTATTTTTTCCAACTCCAGGGCATCCTTTCTATGAACTGGAGCCCAGAACTGGACTGCATATTCTAGATGAGGCCTCACTAATGCTTTGTAAAGTGGTAGTATTACCTCCCTGTCCCGCGAGTCCATGCCTCTTTTGATACACGACAATATTTTGCTGGCCTTTGAAGCAGCTGATTGACACTGCATGCTGAAATTTAGTTTATGATTTACAAGTACACCCAGATCCTTCTCAACAATTGACTCCCCCAGTGTAGCTCCCCCTAGGACATATGATGCATGCAGGTTGTTGGTACCCAGATGCATAACCTTACATTTATCTACATTAAACTTCATTTGCCAAGTGGACGCCCAAACACTCAGTTTGTTTAAATCTGCCTGCAATTCACAAACATCTTCCATAGTCTGAACTATATTACATAGCTTGGTGTCATCTGCAAAAATAGAAATAGTGCTATTAATCCCATCCTCTATATCATTAATAAATAAGTTGAATAATAGTGGTCCCAGCACTGAACCCTGGGGTACACCACTTATAACTGGGGACCATTCAGAGTAGGAATCATTGACCACAACTTTCTGGATACGGTCCTTGAGCCAATTCTCAATCCAATTACAAACTATACTTTCTAAACCTATAGTCCTTAATTTACCCATTAGATGTCTATGAGGGACAGTGTCAAATGCCTTTGCAAAGTCCAAAAACACTATATCCACAGCGGCCCCTCTGTCTAGACTTCTGCTTACCTCTTCATAAAAACAAATCAGGTTGGTTTGACAGCTTCTGTCCTTTGTAAAACCATGCTGGCTGTCACTTATAATACTATTTATTGTCACATAATTCTGTATATAGTCCCTCAATAGCCCCTCAAACATTTTCCCCACAATTGATGTTAAGCTTACTGGTCTATAATTACCCGGCGAAGACCTAGTGCCCTTTTTGAAAATAGGCACCACATTTGCCCTGCGCCAGTCCCTTGGCACTATACCACTCATGAGAGACTCTCTAAATATTATGAAGAGGGGGACAGAAATAACTGAACTAAGCTCTTTAAGAACTCTAGGGTGTAACCCATCTGGTCCCGGGGCCTTGTGTACATTTATTTTATTTAATTTAGCTTGGACCATATCTACATTCATCCAATTCAGTATATCAACTGATATATTAACAGCACTGGCACCGGCTACATCAGCTGCTCCTTCTTCTGTTGTATATACAGAGCGGAAGAACCCATTTAGTAACTCTGCCTTCTCTTGATCCCCTGTGACCAACTCCCCATTACCATTATCTAGGGGTCCTACATGTTCAGACCTTGGCTTTTTTGCATTTATATGCTTGAAGAATTTTTTAGGATTTGTTTTACTATCCTTGGCCACCTGCCTTTCATTTTGTATTTTTGCTGATTTTATTACATTTTTACAGATTTTATTAAGCTCTTTATATTTTACAAAGGCTACAGCTGTACCCTCAGATTTGTATTTTTTAAATGCCCTTTTTTTGTCATGTATTGCCCCTTTCACAGAAGGTGTAAGCCATGTGGGGTTTAATTTTAGTCGTTTATACTTGTTACCTGTAGGAATACATTTTGCACTATAATTACCCAAGGTAGATTTGAAAATCTCCCATTTATCATTTGTCCCATTATTTGACATTAGTTCTTCCCAGTCTATATCCTGAATTGCAGCCCTCATCCTGGGGAAATTGGCTTTCTTAAAATTAAATGTTTTTGCCCTCCCAGCCTGCGTTTGTTTTTTACAGTATAGGTAAAATGTAACTATATTATGATCACTGTTACCGAGGTTTTCACGAACATTGACATTCCCAACAAGCTCTGCATTATTAGAAATGACCAGATCCAACAGAGCTTCACCTCTAGTCGGGTCTTCCACAAACTGGCCCATAAAATTTTCCTGTAACAGGTTGAGGAAATGTCTCCCCTTTGCAGTTGAAGCCGAACCATGACACCAATTAATATCCCGGAAATTAAAATCTCCCATTATCACAACAGTACCCGCCTGTGCAGCCCGCTCCATCTGTTTATATATTTGACCTTCCATCTCCTCAGTTATATTGGGGGGTCTATAGATTACACCAAAAGTAATTTTTTCAGTGTTTACTTCCCTTTGTAATTCCACCCACAAGGTTTCAACCTCCTCACAGTATTCACCCTCTAATGTCTCATTTACACTCACCTTCATATCGCTTCTCACATACAGACATACACCACCACCTTTCCTATTTGCCCTGTCTTTCCGAAACTTCCTGTTGGGGAGTCCTATTGCTGGTCACATGACACAGTTGAGGACAAGAAGGGAGCGGATTACTCACAAATACAGCCACCGGTTAGCATATGACCTTCACCACAATTTACATAATGTGCCTTTCCAACGGAACAGAGAATAAAACATTTTATGGGAGTGCTTCTTTACCATCCAAACCACTGTGTGTCAGTGCTATAGGAAAAAAGGGCACCTCTAACATCTATTTTCTGTATAGACCCTATGGGTTGGTGTTATATGCTGGTTTTGGCCTATGTTTGACAAAATATCTACTACTAGTCACAAGCATACTGTAACGTCTATGTCCGCGGTCCGTCATTCTAACTTACCCCTCGACCATGGACATCCTGCTGCTGTGCTGCGTTGTCCCTCTGTGAGGCGCCGTCACTCACTTCCAGGTATCGAGACTGTCACCCGGAGGGTGTGCGCTCATGCCCGCTCTTAACTGGCCAGCACGCGCGTGAAGATCATCATCATCAACTCACATGATTTCACGGACTATAAGAAGGCCACCGCCCTTCTGATCCTCGCCTGAGCGTTGTTGTTGTTGTTTCCCTAAGTCTGTCTTGCAAATGGTCTCCTAAGTGTCTTCCAACTTCCCAGTGTTCCCCGTACCTGTATCCTGTATCCCGTGCTATCCAGTACTATCCTGGTCTACTGCCCTGCTGAGCTGTTGTCGTGCTGTGCTGAATTTCCACGCCTGCTCTGCTACTCCATGCCTGACGTCTACCTGCCGCCTGGTCCCAGCCGAGCCTGCCTTGCTACTGTCTACATTGCCTCAGTTAACCTTTCTGGACTATACACTCTGTACCATACCTGTTTGGCCAGCTGCCATCCCGCTACGCGGTATGGCCCAGTGGGTCTACACCCCGCATCGTGACACATACGTACCATAAAGTTGACCATACAGCTGCTATGGGGCCACAGGAGAGAGGAGGGGTCCAGCCCAGGTTGGCCTCATCCCTTTTTAATAGGAGATAAGAACCTGTTTAAGGATCTCTTCTTCTCAGGCCCTACAACATTAGCAAACAAGTGTGTGGGAAAGCACACCAAGAATCATGTAAAATAAATAGGGGGTAAACAAGCATTAAAGAGGCTCTGTCACCACATTATAAGTGCCCTATCTCCTACATAAGGAGATGGGCGCTATAATGTAGGTGACAGTAATTCTTTTTATTTAAAAAACCGATCTTTTTTCACAACGTTAGGAGCGATTTTGGTTTATGCTAATGAGCTTTCTTAATGCCCAAGTGGGCGTACTTTTACTTTTGACCAAGTGGGCGTGCGTACAGAGGAGTGCATGACGCTGACCAATCGGCATCATGCACTCCTCTCCATTCATTTACACTGCACTAGCGATATAGTTATATCACTATGTGCAGCTACATACACAAACCCTAACGTTACTACAGTGTCCTGATAATGAATACACATGACCATCCAGCCTGGACGTCATGTGTACTCAGAATCCTGACACTTCTGACTATTTTTTTGTGAGGTTCCGGCAAGTGAAACCAAATCTCGCGAGATTACGGAGCTAAACGAGATTTGGTTTCACTTGCCGGAATATCACAAAAAAAGAGTCAGAAGTGTCAGGATTCTGAGTACACATGACGTCCAGGCTGGATTTCATGTGTATTCATTATCAGGCGACATGTTCAATAAAGCGCGACATGTTCAATATCTCCGCGTATTTCACGCATCACGCACCCATTGAAGTCAATGGGTGCTTGAAAATCACGCAGGTCGCACGGAAGCACTTCCGTGCGAACCGACTGAAACAGCGCACCAGCTGTCAAAAGGATGAATGTAACCAGAAAAGCACCACGTGCTTTTCTGTTTCCAAACATCCAAATGGAGTGTCTTTGAGATGAGCGAACCCAGACAATCGAACCGAACTTCGGCCGAACCCGGCAAAAAAATTTCCGGTACGCGACATCAGTTCAACTGTTTTAGCACCATGGACAGTGACTACCGATCCCAATAAACATGAAACTGTAAAAAAAAACGAAGTTCTGACTTACCGATAACTCCCGTCTTCTTCCTCCAGTCTGACCTCCCGGGATGACAATTCAGTCCAAGTGACAGCTCCAGCCAATCACAGGCCAAGCACAGGCTGCAGCGGTCACATGGATTTGCCGCGTCATCCAGGGAGGTGGGGCCCGATGTCAAGAGAGGCGCGTCACCAAGGACGCGTCACCAAGGCAACGGCCGGGAAAGTTCTCGGTAAGTATGAACTTTTTCTTTTTTTTAACAGGTTGCTGTATATTGTGTTCGGCATTCACTGTCGAGGGTGCTGAAAGAGTTACTGCCGATCAGTTAGCTCTTTCAGCACCTTGGACAGTGACGGGCGTCGACTAGCCTCATCTCTATGATGGCGGCTGCGCGAAAATCACGCAGCCGCGCATCATACACGGATGACACACGCAGCTGTCAAATGTTTTTTGCGCGCGCAAAACGCCGAGTTGTTTGCGCGCGCAAAAACGCAACATTCGTCTGAATCTGCCCTTCAGGCTGTAGGACATGCCCTCTGTTAATGTATTGGCTGGAACTGTAAGAGGCTCTGTCACCAGCTTATAAGTGCCCTATCTCCTACCTAATCTGAAAGGCGCTGTAATGTAGATAACAACCGTTTTGTTTGTTTTTTTAAAAACGTTTATTTTTGACCGAGTTATGATGATTTTTCATTTTATGCTAATTTGTTCTAAATGCCCAACTGGGCGTTTTTTTTACTTTTGACCAAGTGGGTGTTGTAAAGAGAAGTGTGTCATGACGCTGACCAATCAGCGTCATACACTTCTCTTCATTCATGTCCAGCTGTACTCACAGCACAGCATGATCTCGCGAGATCACGCTGTGCTGTCACTCCCACAGTAACTTTACCGGAGTGTCGGGAGAATGAAAAGACATCGCCTCCAACAGCAAAGTTACTGTGGGAGTAAGTGACAGCACAGCGTGATCTCGCAATCTCACGATCTTTTTGATCGGTCAGCGTCACACACTTCTCTTTACAACGCCCACTTGGTCAAAAGTAAAAAAGCGCCCAGTTTGGCATTAAGTACAAATTAGCATAGAAGAAATAATCATCACAACTTGGTCAAAAATAAAAGTTTTTTAAAATTAACCAAAAACTGTTGTTATCTACATTACAGCGCCTTTCAGATTAGGCAGGAGATAGGGCACTTATGAACTGGTGACAGAGCCTGTTTAAAATTAGGCCAATGAACTGAGGTAACCTGGGACCATGTGATGCAAACTAACCAATGACAGCTTAGAGCTTGTCACTGCTTAGTTTACTGTCAGACCCAGGAAGGTAAGTATGATAATTGTTTTGCTTTTTTTCCTTAACCCCTTAGTGACCACCAATACGCCTTTTCACGTCGGTCACTAAGGGGCCTTAGGCTAGGCTGACACCTTTTCACGTTCGCCTAGTCTAAGTCCTGCACGGGTCTCCCGTGCAGGCTGGAGCCGGGGCTCAGCTGTCTGATGACAGCTGGGCTCCTGCTCCAACGCCCGCAATCGAAGTTTACTTAGATCGCGGCCGTTTAATCCGTTAAACGCCTCCGTCAATAGCGACCGCGGCATTTAACTTTGTTTACAGAGGGAGTGAGCTCCCTCTGTCACCCATCGGCGGCCCGCGAATGCAATCGCGGGTCTTCGATGGGGTGTCATGGCTGCCGGAGGCACGTCCTAACAGATTGCCTGTCAGATTTACACTGACAGGCATTAATGCTCTGGTATACGAAGTATACCAAAGCATTATAGCAGCGATCGGAAGATCGCACAGTAAAGTCCCCTAGTGGGACTAATAAAATAAGTCACCAATGTGAAATAAAGATTATTAATAAAAAGTACAGTAAAAAATAAATAAAACCATTTTTTTCCATAAAAAGTGGTTTTATTTAGTAAAAGTGTAAAGAATAAATAAAAGTACACATATATGGTATCGCCGTGACCGTAATGACTCCATTAATAAAGTTAATATGTAATTTAAACCGCAAGGTGAACACCGTAAAAAAAAAACGCAAAAAACAATGGCGAAATTGCAATTTTTTTCCATTGCCCCCCAAAAAAGTCATAATAAAAATGAATCAATAAGTACCATGCACCCGAAAAGAGTACCAATCAAAACTACGTCTCGTCCCGCAAAAAACAAGCCGAAAAAATCACTACATTGATGGAAAAATAAAAAAATTACGGCTCTTGGAAAGCAACGATGCAAAAACAAATAATTTTAGTTCAAAAGTGTTTTTATTGTGCAAAAGTAGTAAAACATAAAAAAAACTCTACATATGTGGTATCGCCGTAATCGTACCGACCCATAGAATAAAGGTAACATGTTATTTACGCCGCACAGTGAACGGCGTAAATTTAAAAACGCATAGAAGAATGGTGGAATTTCAGTTTTTTTTTTATAATCCCCCCAAAAAAAGTTAATAAAAGTTAATAAAAAAATTATATGTACCCTAAAATGGTGCTATTAAAAAGTACAACTAATCCCGCAAAAAAACAAGTCCTCATACAGCTATGTAGACGAAAAAATAAAAAATTTATAGCTCTTTGAATGCGACTATAGAAAAACGAATAAAATAGCTTGGTCATTAGGGCCTAAAATGGGCTGGTCACTAAGGGGTTAATAGTGTTACTAATGTTTTTTTTGTGTTTTTTCTACAGGTTCGGTCGTTGGACTATGTCGGATTCGAGGACTACTTAGATGACTGGCTGTCACCAACCCTAGTCAGAAGGAACTCCGTCGCTGCCTGCACCGAATGACCTCCTCGGCTTCTCCGGTAAGTCACACCAGGCAGAGCGGAGAGTGGTAGCGGTAGGCTACCGCTCACCGGTCTGTTCACAGTGTGGCGCTAAGTACAAGGGGGGGGGGAGAGTGTGGCGCTATTTACAAGAGAGGGGGGGAGACTGGCGCTATTTAAAAGGGGGGGAATGTGGCACTATTTACAAGGGGGGGAGTGTGGCGCTATTTACAAAGGGGCAGCGGGCTGTGTGTGGCACTATCTACAAGGGGGGCTGTGTGTGGCGCTATCTACAGGGGGCGGTGTGGCGCTATCTACAGGGGTCTGTGTGTGGCCTCTTTAATTTATTTTCTTTTAATTTATTTTTATATTAATTACATTATAGAACTACATCGCTTGTAAAATGTAGAAATTCTTTTATACTCGAGTTACATGAAAAAAATGGTGAAAAAAAAATTACACCTCATTGATTGGTAGGGAAAGAAAACATGGCGAGGGAGAAGGAGATGTCGGGAAATAAATGGGGGGGGGGCGCCAATCTGAATCTTTGCCCCGGGTGCAAGAGAACCTAGCTACGCCTCTGAGTAGGACAATGTACTGATGTAACCGGCGAGGCATAATTTGGTCCAGTTGGGAAGGGGGGCCACTGCAGGAGTGTACAATTAGCACATGTTGCTATTTTTGTGTCCGAAAAGCTGCGTTATCGGGGGTGTCAGCACTAAAAGTGCCTAGGGCAGCACCAACTCCAAATACAGCCCTGATTAACCCCTTCCCGACATTTGTCGTAAGTATACGTCATGGAAAGCCAGTGCTTCCCGCAAAATGTCGTATACTTAAGACAAATGGATGACACCGGCTCAGAAGCTGAGTCGGTGCCATCAATCCCGGATGTCAGCTGTATTTTACAAAAGACACCCTGCTGTAATGGCGTGGACCGAAGATAGCTTCCATCCCCGCCATTAACCCCTTAAATGCAGCGGTCAAAAGCCTAATAGTGGCCTCCCAGTCTGCCTAGTACAGAAAATTTCCAGTCCCCGCCCGGAAGCGGGGCCTAAAAAGCTTCTGTAGCCATCGGTAAGTTGACGCCGGCTCAGGAGATGAGCCGGCATCATCAGCGGTAGATGTCTGCTGTATGTTACAGCTGACATACACCTGTAACGGCAGGAACCAGAGCTGGCTCCGATCCCTGCCATTAACCCCTTAGATGCAGCGATCAATAGCGATCGCTGCTTTTTTATGGTTGTCAGCAGCTCGGCCCTGCAATCGCAGGGCTGCCGACTGCTACTATGGCAACAGGCGAACTAACAATGGCCTCCTGCTCTTCCATTATGAAAGCCGATTATGCCCCGCCGGGAGTCGAAGCCTAATCGGTTTGCTGTCAGTGAATAACTGACAGATCTAATACATTGCACTACATGGGTGATCAAAATATATATATATATATATATATATACAGTATATAACCACTTTAGGACACAGCCTATTTTAGCCTTATATATAGACATATAAGATATAGATTAAGCCACATGCCTAATATTGTATAGGTCCTCCGCATCCCGCCAAAACAGCTCTGACTCGTCAAGACAAAGACTCCCCAAGACCTCTGAAGACGTCCTGTAGTATCTTACACCAAGATTCTGTAAGTTGCGAGATGGGGCCTCCATGTATCGGACTTGATTTACCAGCACATCCGACAGATGCTTGATCAGATGATAGGAAATTTAACATGATGGGCTAGCCTTTGCTCCCCACATGCATCAATCAGCCTTGGGCACCCATGTCCCTGTCGCCGGTTCATCTTACACAGATCCTTACACTTGACCATTTTTCCTACTCCAACACATCAACTTCAAGAACTGACTGTTCACTTACAACCTAATATATACCATTTCTTGACAGGTACCATTGTAACAAGATAATTAATGTTATTCACTTCACCAGTCAGCAATTTTAATGTTATGGCTGGTCGGTGTGTGTATATAATTTTTTATACTATACCTCAACTTTGTTTCCCAAATGTAGTGTGAACTTTGCTCTATGTTATACTGAGTTACAGCATATATTAGACCATGTTCACATAGGTTGGATACGCTGTGTAAAAGTACACAGTGTATCTGCCCAGGAAACCGCAGGGTATTCCGGACGAAAAACCGCACCAAATTGAGGTGCACTTTTTCAAGAGGAATGTCCACTGCGGAAAACAGCAGTTAAAAAAATCGAGCATATACTTACCCTGGTCTTTGTAGTCATAGCGACGTGCCCCTCTGTTGTCTGTGCAGCCAGGCCTCCTGGGGTGACGTTTTATCCCATGTGACCGCTGCTGCCTGTGAAGCGTCGTCCCAGGAGGCCAGCCTGGATGGAGAAGTCTAGAGAAAGGGGTAAGTGTAAGCTTTTTTTTTTGTTTACAGCGTTTACAGTTTTTTATTTTTACAGCGGAATCGCAGCTTTTCCACCGCAAAAATTAAATTGGGAAAACCAGCAATAGAAAAGCAGTGATTCCAAAGCATAAATTGACATGCTGTGGATTCAAAAACTGCAACGCAGGTCAATTTATGAATGTTTTGTTGGCGG
This sequence comes from Rhinoderma darwinii, assembly GCF_050947455.1. Lineage (NCBI taxonomy): Eukaryota > Metazoa > Chordata > Amphibia > Anura > Rhinodermatidae > Rhinoderma > Rhinoderma darwinii. The sequence goes on along the minus strand of NC_134694.1, from coordinate 61,304,400 downwards.
ATTATTTATGCAGCGTGTGGATGAGATTTATTTAAATCTTATCCACTACTTTATTACGCTGCAGACTTTCCACAATTGAATCCATTGTGGAAAGTCCGCAGTGTTGACGTATGAACATACCCTTATTGTCCACAATTGCATTTATAACACCACTGGCTTCGGAGCAGAAATTTCCCAACTATCTTTGTTGGCTCAATATCTACACACTGCTTGTTCTGGCAATTTGCATTCTGGGAAGTATAATGTTTACTTCACTGTAATCCGATGCTGGATAAACTTTCCAATAATGTTTGTCCATGAGCTTGTCGACAATAGCAACAACCCTAAATTTGTATCTCTGGGCTATATTAGAGGATGTAGTAACTCAGCACCAGTAAAGATATATTATAGCAGTGCCTTAACTTTTAGATTTCATCTTCATATCAGCTGTAAAATGTGAAAAAAGTGAACAAAGATGAAAAACAGAAGTATAAGGGTATGTGCACACGCTAACTGCATTTACGTCTGAAATTACGGAGCTGTTTTCAGGAGAAAACAGCTCCGTCATTTCAGACGTAATTGCTCGTACTCGCATTTTGCGAGGCGTCACTAACGGCCATAATTTAGAGCTGTTTTTCATTGAATTCAATGAAAAATGGCTCAAATTACGTCCAAAGAAGTGTCCTGCACTTCTTTGACGAGGCAGTCATTTTACGAGTCGTCGTTTGACAGCTGTCAAACGACGACGCCTAAATTACAGGTCGTCGGCACAGTACGTTGGCAAACCCATTCAAATGAATGGGCAGATGTTTGCCGACGTATTGAAGCCGTATTTTCAGGCGTAAATCGAGGCATAATACGCCTCGTTTACGCCTTAAAATAGGTTGTGTGAACCCAGCCTAACAAGGCATTTATTATCTCACAAATGTAACAAATAAAAACGATACTGATCTCCAAAGGGGTTGTGATCAGTGTTCCCTCTAAGGTGCGTGGCTGCGCAGCCGTGCACCTTCAACGATACACCCATTCACTAAAGTTTAAAACCTGTGCACTGTCACGGGCGGCGGGTGAATGCAGTGGCATCGCTAGCACCGGAGGTTGCTTCGGTGATAGCGACAGCCACATTCATTTGTATGTGCGTCCTCAGGACGCAGATACAAATGGGTACTATAGGCTGCATTGCACGTTGGGCCTGCAGCCTATACGGCGCTGGGAGTCACGCAGGCCGGCGTGATGACGTCACATCATCATGCCGGTCTGCGCATGTGTCCCGCCGGAGAGGCAGTGTAGCGCTCCGTCTGTTGCGGGAACCTTTTTTTTAAAAAAATTTTTAAGGAGCTGTGTGGCAGTATATAAATGGGGGGCTGTGTAGAGCTATATACATAGGGGGAATTGCTGTGTAGCGTTAAATACAAGGGGAGGAGGGGGACTGTGTAGCGCTATACACAGGCGGGATTGCTGTGTAGCGCTATATACAAGGGAAGGAGGGGGGCTGTGTAGCACTATATATAGGGGGGAATTGCTGTGTAGCACTAAATATAAGGGGGAGGGGGCTGTGTAACACTATATACACAAGGGGAAGAGGGGGCTGTGTAGCACTTTATACAAGGGGAAGAGGGGGCTGTGTAGCGCTATATACAATGGAGGGGAGCTGTGTAGCACTATATGCAAGTGGAGGGGGGCTGTGTAGCACTATATACAAGGGGAGGGGGCTGTGTAGCACTATATACAAGGGGAGGGGGACTGTGTAGCACTATATACAAGGGGAGAGGGGGCTGTGTAGCACTATATACATGGGGAGAGGGGGCTGTGTAGCACTATATACAGGAGGGAATTGTTGTGTAGCGCTATATACAGGGGGGATTGCTGTGTGGCACTATATACAGGGGGGATTGCTGTGTGGCACTATATACAAGGGAGCTGTGTGTGGCACTATCTACAGGGGGCTGTGTGGCACTATCTACAGGGGGTCTATGTGGCAGTATCTACAGGGGGTCTGTGTGGCACTATCTACAGGGGGTATGTGTGGCAGTATCTACAGGGGGCTGTGTGGCAGTATCTACAGGGGGCTGTGTGGCAGTAACTACAGGGTGTTGTGTGGCAGTATCTACAGGGGGCTGTGTAGCACTATATACAGGAGGGAATTGCTGTGTAGCGCTATATACAGGGGGGATTGCTGTGTGGCACTATATACAGGGGGGATTGCTCTGTGCCACTATATACAAGGGAGCTGTGTGTGGCACTATCTACAGGGGGCTGTGTGGCACTATCTACAGGGGGTCTATGTGGCAGTATCTACAGGGGGTCTGTGTGGCACTATCTACAGGGGGTATGTGTGGCAGTATCTACAGGGGGCTGTGTGGCAGTATCTACAGGGGGCTGTGTGGCAGTAACTACAGGGTGTTGTGTGGCAGTATCTACAGGGGGCAGTGTAGCCCTCTGTCTGTCGCGGGAACCTTTTTAATACTTTTTTTTTGTTAAGGAGCTGTGTGGCAGTATATAAAGGGGGGCTGTGTAGCGCTATATACATAGGGGGAATTGCTGTGTACCGTTATATACAAGGGAAGAGGCGACTGTGTAGCGATATATACAGGGGGGAATTGCTGTGTAGCGCTATATACAAGGGGAGGAGGGTGCTGTGTAGCACTATATACAGGGGGAATTGCTGTGTAGCACTATATATAAGGGGGAGGGGGCTGTGTAGCACTATATACACAAGGGGAAGAGGGGGCTGTGTAGCACTTTATACAAGGGGAAGAAGGGGCTGTGTAGCACTATATACAAGGGGAGGGGAGCTGTGTAGCACTGTATACAAGTGGAGGGGGGCTGTGTAGCACTATATACAAGGGGAGGGGGCTGTGTAGCACTATATACAAGGGGAGGGGGACTGTGTAGCACTATATACAAGGGAAGGGGGACTGCGTAGCACTATATACAAGGGGAGAGGGGGCTGTGTAGCACTATATACATGGGGAGAGGGGGGCTGTGTAGTGCTATATACAAGGAGAGGGGGGCTGTGTAGCGTTATATAGAAGGGGAGAGGGGGGCTGTCTAGCACTATATACAGGAGGGAATTTCCGTGTAGCGCTATATACAGGGGGGATTGCTGTGTGGCACTATATACAGGGGGGATTGCTGTGTGGCACTATATACAAGGGAGTTGTGTGTGGCACAGGGGGCTGTGTGGCACTATCTACAGGGGATCTCTGTGTCAGTATCTACAGGGGGTCTGTGTGGCACTATCTACAGGGGGTATGTGTGGCAGTATCTACAGGGGGCTGTGTGGCAGTATCTACAGGGGTCTGTGTGGCACTATCTACAGGGCAGTCTGTGTGGCACTATCTACAGGGGTCTGTGTAGCACTATCTACAGGGGTCTGTGCGGCACTATCTACAGGGGGTCTGTGTGGCACTATCTACAGGGGTATGTATGGCACTATCTATAGGGGGGCTGTGTGGCAGTATCTACAGGGGGTCTGTGTGGCGCTATCTACAAGGGGTCTGCGAGTGGCGCTATCTGCAGATGGCTGTGTGTGATGCTATCTACAGGGGGTGACGCTATCTACAGGGGGATGTGTGTGATGCTATCTATAGGCGGCTGCGTTTTTTCGCTTTCTACAGGGGGGTGATGCTATCTACAGGGGGATGTGTGTGACGCTATCTACAGGGGCTGTGTGGCGCTATCTACAGGGGGTCTGTGTGGCGCTATCTACAGGCGGTCTGTGTGGCGCTATCTATAGGGACAGTGGTGTAATGAGGGATACTTTCATTGATGCCTATAATTGGTGTTTATAACTGTTTATTTTACTGCTGTGCTTGTAATATTATAGTATATAAAAAAGTAATTTAAAACTCATTTACAATTACTTTTCTTATTCTCTTATTTAGTCGCTATATTAGCGTTTACTGGGGGTATTACTTTTGGTCATCAGATCGCACACCATTGATGGAGATTGCCCTGCTTTCCTAACTGCTCCGCTCAGGAGCTGCCAAGACTTAGAGGGAACATTGGTTGTGATCTGAAGTAGAATAGCAAGGGGCAGCTAAAATATGGAAAGTAATTGGGGTAATTCCAGCTATAGCTACCAGAAAACCCTTTTGTTTCACATATAACAAATAACCGACCCTCTAGCTATATAGACGAGGCTGGACGGCAGCGCGGAGGGCTTAAGGGAAAGCCTCCATGACTGCCATAGGAGGAAGAGGGATCCAATGAGAAAGGAGATGGTTAGTGGAGGGAAAGGAGGAGACGTAGAGGGGAGGGGACATGGGGGAGGTATCTGTTCCTCCCGCTGTTTTCAGCATTGAGCCGGAAGCAGCGGGAGGAACAACGGGTAGAGAACATAGCTGAGAGAACTTAGCTGTGCACTTACCTCTCACTGCCCATAGTAGGATGTCTTCCCGGCCGCGTTGCCCGAGCAGCTGCAGCTGTGTTCCACGATCCGGGCTGGCTGGAAGAGACAGTTGCAGCGCTAGCCCGGATGCCTCAGGCAGGCCCGTCGCGCTCTGTGTCGGTAGTTGGCACAGAGGCGCTCCCTTCCCCCGCCCTCCTCACAGGCGTTAGCGATATAGCAGCGGGGGAGAGATGATCCCTGCGGCCCCTGCTCCGATAAAGCAGAGGGCGTCGTCGGGAGCGGTGGCTCAGGCCCGGTCACCCCACCGCTCCCGGCGGTCCCGTCCACCAGAGCGTCTGAGCCCAGACATGGCCCCGCGGGCCCAGCGTTGCAGGTGGAGCCCTTCTAAGGACGCTGCAGGCCAGGTTGCGCCCTGGCAGGAATCCCCAGCCGCGACGGGGCTCGGCGGTTAACAAGGAGTCGCAGGCCGGGCTCCCTATCACACCCCCGCCTTCAGCCGCAGTATGCCGGGTGCAGTCCACGGCCGCCCCGCATGGTGATGTGCCGGCCAGGGGGCAGGCTTCCTCGAGATCATCGGGGAGGACGCCAAGATCAACGACGACGTCGAGGCAACAGGTCCGGTCGGAGATTTGGGTCCCTACGGTCGGGCGGCAGGTGGCCGGCCCCTCGGTTAGCATATCGGGGTCCCCATGTCGGAGATGTCAGTGTGAGTACCAGTCGGCAGCGAGAGAGGATCTAGAAGATGGAGAGCTGGATGAGGCGCAGCGCGGTCAGGATTTTCCGGCTGGCGGGAATACAGCGCCTGGGCAGCCTGGTGAGTGTGTAACTCCTACGTTACCGTATCCAGCAATTTTTATGTCGGGTTTTGAGGGTGGGGCAGCGAGCGCGGAGGTTGTGGCTGTCAATAGTGGCGTTGTCGGGCGCGATGGCTTATCGGATTTTGTGGGTTGTTTGCGCGAGTTAGTCGGGCGCTTAGATAGTGCTGCGGCTCCTGTAGTTCCGGCGGTGTCCCCGGCGGTGGTATGGGAAGGTCCTCATGATGTACTGCCACGGTCCGTGGGTGATAATGTTTCGGGGGTGTCAAAAGAAGCGGTAGCAGTGTCGGTTCAAACTGAGGCGCAGAAGGATGGGGATAGAATTAGGCTGGATGATCGTGCTCGGGGCGAGGTTTATGTCTGTTTTGAGGGTCCGTTTGGGGCTCACCTGAAACAGGAGGTTAGGGACCGGATTTGGAAGGATGAGTACGTGGAAATTTTTTCTCTTCTGCCGCTTGCAAAGTTCAACTTGGATAAAGGCAAGCGGGATGAGAGTAAAAAAGAAGAAGAAGAACGCCGGCGGTATAGGCTTATCCCGCAGACGTTCGTTAATTGGTCGCAAGATTTTGCTATTTTGGCGAGCGTGATCAGGGAAAAGGCGCCGGAAAATTGCTCGGCGTTGTTCTGCTATTTCGATGCCATCGGGGAGGCCTATAGGTCATACGGGGGGCAGGCGTGGTTGCGGTATGATGAGAAATTTCGCCAGCGAAAAGCGGTACGGCCGGCGATTCGGTGGGATCAAAAAGATATTGCGCTGTGGTTGCGGGTTACGGCCCCGGTTAAGCAGTCCTTTCCTGGGAGCGTTGGCCAAGGAGGTCAGTCCGGACAGGGTTCCGGTTCAAAACTTGGTTTCTGCTGGCAGTTCAATGATGGCCAGTGTAAGTTCGGGGCCTCATGCAAATTTAAACATGTCTGTTCAGAGTGTAACGGCTCCTCTCATGGGGCTGCAAAATGTATGCGGAAATGGTAAGCGGTCAGGTCCTCAGTCCTCCTCCGTTGGCCAAGGGGCGGTCGCCGGTGAGGGTGGAAATAATGGCAGCGTATCTAATTGAATATCCGGATAGGGTTGCAGCCAAGTTAATTTTTGAGGAGTTTTCGTTTGGTTTTATTATTCCCCCTCCTCCGTATGAGGTTCCGGTTACACGGCGCAACCTTAAGTCGGCTTATTTGCACTCGGCGGTTGTTTCGGAAAAACTTTTGAAAGAAGTTTTGTCGAGCCGCCTATTGTAAATCTAGTTGTATCCCCCTTGGGAATTGTGCCGAAGCGGGAGCCCCATAAATTCCATTTGATTCACCATTTGTCCTTTCCCAGGGGGTCGTCGGTAAATGATGGGATAGATCACGATTTATGCTCGCTGGTTTACACGTCATTTGATAAAGCGGTGGCGTTGGTGCGTGGGGCGGGACCCGGGGCGTTGTTGGCGAAGACAGACATTGAGGCGGTTTTTCGCTTGCTGCCTGTACATCCCGAGAGCTGTTGGGTTGCTTCTGGAATGGGGGTTTTATGTCGATAGGTGTCTTCCAATGGGGTGTTCTCTTTCGTGCGCATACTGAGGCTTTTAGTAGCTTCGTGGAATGGGTGACGAAGGGTGTAGCTGGGGTGGACTCATTGATACATTATCTGGATGACTTTTTGTGTGTCGGCCCTAGCGGTTCCCCTGTTTGTGGTAACCTATTGTATTGCTTGCAGAAGGTTGCGTCGGATTTTGGAATTCCTTTGGCGCCGGGTAAAACTGAGGGCCCAGTCTCTACCATATGTTTTTTAGGGATCGCAATTGATTCGGCCGCGATGGAGTGCAGGCTGCCTGAGGATAAATTACTACCCTTGCGGCATGAAGTGAGGCGGGCCTGCCGATTGAAGAAGATCACTTTGCGCGAACTCCAGTCACAGCTGGGGAAGTTGAATTTTGCCTGTAGGATTATGCCAATGGGTAGAATTTTTAGTAGGCGATTGGCGGCAGCGACGGCGGGTATCAGGGCATCCCATCATTTTGTGAGGCTTGGGCTGGAACACAGGGCAGATCTGCAGGTATGGGATGAGTTCCTCGGGCAATATAATGGCAAATCGTTGTGGATGTACCCGGTGCAAGAAATGAGCGAGTTGGAGTTGTTTACTGACGCGGTGGGGTCCGGTGGTTTTGGCGCGTATGCGGGGGGTCAATGGTGTGCAGGGAACTGGCCGGACAGCTGGGTGGTCAGTGGGCTTACGCGGAATCTGGCCCTGCTTGAGCTGTTTCCTATCGTGGTTGCGGTGACCATTTGGGGGGATAGGCTCAGGGATAAAAAGGTTTGTTTCCACTGCGATAACATGGGGGTGGTGTTAGCGATTAACAACTTATCAGCATCGTCTCCACCTGTGGTTCAGTTGTTGCGTCACCTAGTGTTGGTGTGCTTGTCGCTAAACGCGTGGGTAGTGGCGGTGCATGTGCCAGGGGTGTCCAACTGTTTTGCTGATGCTCTTTCTCGCTCGCAGTGGGATCGCTTTCGTCAATTGGCACTGGGAGCGGATGCGTTCGGCTTGGCTGGCCCGGAGCATCTCTGGGAGCTGGTTTCGGTCCCGTGGACAGGTTGATTGAACGGTCACTAGCTAGGGCAACTTGGAACGCTTATTCGGCTTGTTGGCAGCAATGGGAGGATTGGGTAAGAGTGTTGGGCAACGTCAGCACGGAACAACACAGGTTGGTAGCATTGTTGTACTGGTTGGGTGATGCGTGGGAGGCGGGGTTTTCTCTGGCTAAGGTGAATCGTTTCGTTGCTGGTTTGGCGTTCGGTTTCAAATTACGGGGTGTCCAGGATGTGTCCAAGCATTTTCTAGTAAGGCAAGCTTTGAAAGGTTTGCGTAGAGGCAGGGCTGAAGCAGATCAGAGGCGACTCGTGTCTTTTGCCCTCCTTGGTTCGCTGTGCGCATCGCTGGGGGCTGTTTGTAATTCACCTTATGAGGTACATTTGTTTCGGTTGGCTTTTTCCCTCGCGTTTTTTGGAGCACTTCGAATTGGGGAATTGGTCTCTCCTAGTAAGGCGAGGGCTGGGGGTTTGCGACAGGCGGACATGGGTCTTTACGGGGATAGACTTGAGTTGTTGGTGCGGCGGTCCAAGACTGATCAGTTGGGACGTGGTAAGCGGATAGTGTTGTTTGCTCTCCCTAGGTATCAATTTGATGCAGTATTCAGAAAATGTTTGGCTGTGGTTGGTGTGGGGGACGGGTGTTACTCGTCTCACTCGTTCAGGATCGGCGCAGCTACAGAAGCTGGGCGTTGGGGGTTGGATGACGAGGGTGTGCGTCGCATTGGCCGCTGGGAGTCTAATAGGTTTAGGACTTACGTTCGCCCTCCTTTGTTGTGAGTTGTACGTTGTTTCTGATGGCCTTTCTTTGTGTTTGTTCTCCTTTCATTTCAGATCATCGCCCATATTTAGTTTGGCTGTTAGGACATTCTTTTGTGCACTGGGGGGCACTGCGGGCGGACGTGCGCCCGGATGGCCGCCAGCTTCGCATTCTGCTGCAAGATGCGGTTTTAAATTGGCTGGGATTTCGAGGTATGTTATGGAGCCGGGTACTGGCCGAGTTTCAAACATATGCTCATCTGGATAGAGTCCCGGAGGTTTTGGTTTGCATGTTGGGGGGAACGATCTAGAGGTATGTCCCTTTCGTGAGCTAGTGCGGGATATAAAGCATGATTTGTTGTGTCTGTGGGCGTCTTATCCGTCCTTGGTGATTGTTTGGTCGGACATAGTTCCGAGGAAGTTTTGGCGCTTGGCAAGGTCTGTGGAGAGGGTCAATAAGGCCCGCATTAAGGTGAACCGGGCGGTGTCACGTTTCGTTGCCAAGAACGGGGGCATTTGTGTTCGACACAGGGATCTGGAGTCTGGGGTTGGAAATTTTTGGCGCAGTGATGGGGTACATTTGTCCGAGGTTGAAATTGATCTGTGGAGTTTGGCCTTAGCAGAAGGAATTGAGAGGGCGGTTGTGGTATGGAGGAACTCACAGGCTTAAGGTAGTCAAGGCCTGTTTCGCTGTGGCAGGGGGAGTCCTTGAGGTTGGTCAGTACAAAATGGTGGGGGGGTCGCATCGGGGGTATGCGTCCCCCAAAAAGGTATATCATTTGAAGACTTCATAGGGTGTTATCCCTTTGAAGTGGTCTTCTGGTGGTTGGAGCCATCTGCAGAGGTGAGCGGTGCCTCCGAGCTGGTTTACGGCTGGAGGTAAAGAGTTGGTGGTGGTTTGCAGATGGCTAACTTAAAGGAAATCCGGTTTAAAATGGCTTCAAGGACTTCCCCTGCTCTGTTAAAGTATTAAAAATGTTGATTGTTATTTCTGATTCTGACCCATGTTGGGTCATGTGAATTAGAGGAGGAATTCTCCGGTCAAATTCCTAAAGGAGTTATCCGAATGTTTCGGATTAAATTGCATTTAAAATAACGTAAATAAATAAACGGCTGCTGTGGCCATTTCATATCCAACCTCGGTTCTCACGTGTCGTTATTGGGTGGTGGGCCTGAAAAGGGGTGAATAAAAGTTAAAAGGTTTTAAATAACACATGACTCTACTTAGGCCAGTCATGTAGTAATAAATGATACTTTACTAATACCTGGCCAACACTAAATGGAAAAAAACTCCTGTAGAGATCTTGCAACCCACTAACATTTAATATATGATCTACTACCCCTCTGAAAAGTTCATTAATGGCACATTTATCCTGTATGATATTACAAGTGAGAGTAAGATTATATACACCAAATGTTTCTCTCATTTTGTGAGTGAAGAGTGAAAAAAATAAATAAAATATTACCCCCCCCCCCCCCCACTCTAGCAAACAACTCTTCAAGTGGTTTCCACCTCTGAGCTCCAATTGAAATTAATAGGAGTCAGAAAATATCTGCGGTGCACGTTTGGAGTGCTTTTTTGCCTGCGTCTTTTTCATTAGCTTCAATGGCTGAAATAAAACGCAAAAAAAAAAAGTCAAACAACGCTGTCAATTCGAAATCTGCTTCAAAATTACTGAAGGAATTTTGAGGCAGATTTTTTTTTTGCCTTACAAAAAATGCTGTGCGAACATACCCTAAGGCTGGGTTCACACTACCTATTTTCAGGCGTAAACGAGGCGTATTATGCCTCGATTTACGCCTGAAAATACGGCTACAATACGACGGCAAACATCTGCCCATTCATTTGAATGGGTTTGCCGACGTACTGTGCAGTCGACCAGTAATTTACGCGTCGTCGTTTGACACTTCTTTGAAACGTAATTTGAGCCATTTTTCATTGAATTCAATGAAGAACAGCTCAAATGTTCGGCCGTCAAAGACGCCTCGCATAATGCTAGGAGGAGCTTTTACGTCTGAAACGACGCAGCTGTTTTCTCCTGAAAACAGTCTGTCTTTTCAGACGTAAAAGCCAGTTCTCGTGTGCACATACCTTAAGAGTGTAGTGCTTGTTTTTAGCCTTTTTCTGCCTTTCTCAAAACTATTTTTGGTAGGGGTGCCCTGAGGAAATTTTATTTTTCCAGTAGTGGAACTAGTCCGAAAAGGTCGGGAAACTCTGTATTAGGCTACAGGATCACGCTGGCCTACGCGAGGATCCTGTTGTGGAACAGCTCAGTTCGTCGTGGGAATGGGGCCTATGTGAGTGCAATTTTTTTGGGGGGGGGGGCACTGTCTACAAGGGAGATGTGGGGGGCTGTATGGCACGATCTACAAGGAGGAGGTGGGGATTTATGGCACTGTCTAGAGGGAGGCTGTATGGCACAATCTACAGGGAGGCACTATCTACAAGGGGGGCCGTGTGTGGCAGCCAAGTGAGGGGGCATTATACTGTGTGGGGGCCACAAAGCGGGCATTATTCTGTGTAGGGGTACTACAGGGGGCAATATACTGTGTGGTACTTAGGGGGCAAAATACTGTGTAGGCACAATTAGATGACAAAATACTGTGTCCTTGAAGGGGTTATAATATATTATATTACTAAATATTATTATTATACTGTTTGGGGCACTATATAGGGCATTATTCTGTGTGGGGCACTATATAGGGCATTATACTGTGGGGGGCATTATATGTTTTTTATGGGACACTTTTATTTATGATGGGGTGGGGCGCCGAAAGATAATTTCGCACGGGGCACCATCTATCCTGTTACGCCCATGGCCACAGACCATTGGGATTACTCACCCCCCGACGGCCGCAGCCATGGATCCGTGAGCGCTGGTCCGCTTCTCCTCCTCAGGAGACGCCAGCGCTCACTTCCGCTTCATTCTGCTATGTCCCGTAGGGTGCGCTAGCACGCTCATGCCCGGCCTTAAAGGGCCAGCGTGTGAACATGAAGAAAATCATGAATTATCCCATACTCACCCTGGACTATAAGAAGGGCCCTGCTACTTCCTTCAATGCCTGAGCATTGTTGTGTTAATCTTGCAGATGGTCCCTTAGTGTTATCCTGTTCCCAGTGTTCCTGTACCTGCTACCTGTATCCTGTATCCCGTCCACGCTTTGCATTATCTGCCGTCTGAGTATCATCTTATCATCTGTGCGTAGCCACTGCGACTGCCTGGACTATTCAGGTACCCTTGTGCTGGACTTTGTATTATTGGGTACTCTGTTGTTTGACCAGCTGCCTCCCCGCTACGGCGGTGCGTCCAAGTGGGTCCACATACCCACAGATCGTGACATATCCTAAGGCCGGCCCTGATAGTAGCTATCCATTCTGGCTCATAAATGGGGGTCCCAAGCGGGGGAACCCCTCTAGGATATCCTTATGTCCTAATAGGACATATGGACAGGGGTTGTTTTCATGAGACAATAAAGAAATTATAACCAGCTCCAACTGTACGAGCACACACTAAGCAGAATACTATAGTTCAGAATGTGATAGCTGATATGGTGGACCAATGTCTTCTCTAAGAAACTTTACTAGCAGACCAGGAGAAATCACACATAGACTTTGTGTGGCCTAGGTAAGAGGACTACCCGGAAATGGAGACATAAGGAAGCACATACACCATTCGAGTCAGATTTCATTACAATGCGACTTTTTAGCTGTGTTCATATTTATATGGATCCATTTATTAGTTATTATGATCACATATACTGTCACTTGGACATTGGAAATGTTATTTTGAGTGAAGTTATGTAAGCTACATTTCTGTATATAAAGTCGTGGAAAATAATATCTACATATAGAATCCAAAAGGATGCTGCATTGGAAAAGGACTGGAGGATTTAGCTTTTAAAAAATTATTGTTGCTTACAATTTGTGATCTAGATTTGAGTCTGACTGAGGTAGTAGTTTTCTGCTTGGAAAGAATGACTTGGCTTTACATGCTTAAATATTAAGTGCAGTTTGACATATTTCAACTATCGATCAATTATGATCATCTCAACGTGTAAAGACTCATAGGTGACTACTTTAGATTGCAGTGTGTAAATGCAATCGCTCCATGGTCTTGCAATTAAAAGGTTGGTCTGGTCTTACCATGTCAGAGCTTGGTGGGATGTCTTATTACGAGAGATGGAGTAGACAGTATGTAGGCACAGGTTACTACACACGGGATCTCCAGGAGTTTGACAGACAGGGGGAGGGTGACACAATGAAAGGGTAATAGGGATAGTGTCAGGGGGCGTATAGGAATGTGAGGTTCTACTATACAGGTTGTCAGTTAAGTTACTACATACACAATACTGAGCTGCTGTGTTATCCGGACTCCAGTGGCCGCTGGCCGCTGGGCTGACAGCTTTTTTATCATGCCGTCTGCTCCTTTTAGTTTTACTGACTGTCCTGGAGGAGACTTGAAGGATTGAGTGGGGGAGGAGAGTGATTGTCAATAAAGACAGCTATTTATTTAGCTTCAGCAGTCACTGCCACAACTAAAGCCGGCCATACACATTAGATAAATGTCAGGATCGGGCAATGATCTAATGTCCCCCAACATCTGGATTTCAACATGCCCAATCCTTTGTTCCCCCAGGATCTAAACTCTGCCCCAGAACATAATCTATTCCTCTCGCCCTATTGAAATAAGGAGGCAAATCCGTGAATATTTTTTATGAAGTCGGGGAGAAAGCTGCTGGCTGACAGCTATATTGTTTGTATAGTAAAGCTGGGCAGTTACAAGAATACTGTCTAAGGGCAATATCTGGCACTATGTAAAAACTATCATTAATTTAATTAACCCCTTAGTGAGCAGCCTATTTTAGGCCTTAAAGAGGCTCTGTCACCAGATTTTGCGATGTAGCTACTTACCTGCAAACGCCGATGCTGCTGCAGAATCAACTGTAGCCTCTGGTGCCGATGTGTCCTCGCTCGTCCGACACGATGCAGGACCTGGGGCAGGAAATGAGTGACGTCACAGCGTGATCTCTCGAGAACACGGCTGTGTCTGCACTGCCAGAAGCTGGGCGTTGTGTAGAGAAGTGGATGATACTTCTATACACAACACCCAGCTAGTAAAAGAAGTAAAAACGCCCCGATGTAACGAACACAATACACGCCCAGTTGTACTTTTATTTTAAACACGCCCAGTTGTACTTTAGAAAGCCTCATTTACATAAATATAAAAACGGTCATAACTTGGCCAAAAATGCTCGTTTTAAAAAAAATAAAAACGTTACTCTTATCTCCATTGCAGCGCCGATCTGCTGCAATAGGAGATAGGGGTTGCAAAATCTGGTGACAGAGCCTCTTTAAAGAGGCTCTGTCACCAGATTATCAAATCCCTATCTCCTATTGAATGTGATCGGCGCTGCAATGTAGATAACAGCAAAGTTGTTTTGGTTTTTTTTTAAACGATCATTTTTTCCCAAGTTATGAGCAATTTTATATTTATGCAAATGAGCTTTTCAATGGACAACTGGGCGTGTTTTCTCGTATTTCCAACTGGGTGTGTATTGTGTTTTTACCAACTGGGCGTGTATTGTGTTTTTACCAACTGGCCGTTGTGAATAGAAGTGTATGACGCTGACAAATCAGCCTCATACACTTCTCATCGTTCCCACCCAGCTTCTTTCACAGCAGACACAGTGTGACGTCACCCACAGGTCCTTCAACCTTGTCGTCGGACAAAGAAGATACATCGTCTCCAGGCATCCAAAAGGTTAATATGCTCGTTACACTTTTTTGCCTCCTAAATTTACGCCGTTTACCGTGTGGTATAAATAACACAATAACTTTATTCAGCGGGTTGTTACGATTGCAACAATACCACATTTATATAGATTTTGTATGTTTTACTACTTTTACACAGTAAAAACACTTATTTTTCAAAATTATTTGTTTTTGTGTCTCCATATTTTAAGAGACATAACTTTTTTACTATTCCGCCGATGCAGTTGTATGAGGGCATTTTTTTTGTGGGACGACTTCTAGTCTTTATTGGTACCATTTTGGAGTAGATGCAACTTTTTTTATCACTTTTTATCACATTTTTTTAAGGCAGGATTCACAGAAAACAGCAATTTTTGCATTGTCTTTTATTTTATTTTATTTTTTACGGCATTTACCGTTCGGGTTAAATAATGTAATAACTTTATAGTTTGGGTCGTTACGGACGTGGCGATACCAAATATGTGTAACTTTTTTTGTTTTTTTAATAATAAAGCATTTTGTAAGGGGAAAAGGTGGGTTTTTAATAATTTTTTCACTTGTTTTTTTTAAATTAACTTTATTAAACTTTTTTTTTAACTTTTTTACTAGTCCCACTAGGGAACTTCACTATGAGATCATCCAATCACTTTTATAATACACTGCAATACTTTTGTATTGCAGTGTATTAGTGCCTGTCCACGTAAAACGGACAGGCATCTGCTAGGCCTCTGGCATGGCCTAGCAGGCATAACTAGTGGCAGACCTGGGGGCATTTATTAGGCCCCTGGCTGCCATAGAAGACACCATTACTCTGCGATCACATGCAGGGATGCCGGTGGGGTGAGAGAGGGAGCTCCATCCCTCTCTCCAAAACCACTCAGATATGGCGCTCGCTATTGTGCGCCGCATCTAGGGGTTAAACTGGCGAGATCGATACTGATATCAATCTCGCCCGTTCGAGCAGGGCTGCTCCCAGCCCTCAGCTACCGGCTACCAGCTATGTTCCAAACTTTGTGGTGCTGCCAGTGTCTCCAAAGTTACTGGACCAGTCTACTCCTTTATTCACTAGCTCACTTGGTTAACCTGAAATTCTCTTCTGAATAAACCTTCTAAAAGAAGGCAATTATAGAGGCCTCCATGTCAACTCAACACATTTCTTACATTTTCTTCAAACATGGTGACGGCTAAATAAAATTGTTGTCCCTTTTCACCACCCTAACATTAAGACCCTTATGAATGCATGACGTATGATCACCTGAATTTTAAATGACAGGAACTCTGGTGGCCATGTATTGCGTTCCTGGCTGGGAATAACCTCTGATATTTTTGTACTGCTTCTTGACAAGAACATTCCATTTTTCTCTTTTCCCTATTATTCTCAGTTTTCCTTGCTTCTCCTCCTATCCTGTCCATTGGTTTAGGGTCTAAACTCTTAATACTCTTATTGGCATCCATCGGCAACTACGGCACTGCTTACTATGGCACTCTCTACTATAATTGTAGCAATACTAAATATTTTTTTCTGGACTCACTTTATCTCTGTTTCTGCATTTGTCCACCTCTAGGTTGACATTATTCAGATGTGCTGATCTACATACTTGTCTGTTGTTCACCTAGAAAACCTGAATAAAAGTCTACTGCCTGTTTAACTTAACTTTTAGAATAAGGGAAAGAGCTTGCCTTTCTGGTGGAGTCTGCTCTATGTTTCATTAAAGGGGTTGTACTAGAATCAACAATTGTCATCTATCCACAGGATAATTGTCGATTCTGGAGAAACCATTTTAATGGCCAATGTGGTGTTTCTGCATGTATTAATACGAAGTTGGTTAGTCTTGCCTACAGTGAAGTCTGAAATAAGCCATCCATACTCAGACTGAATGCCCATCCAAGTGTCATAAGCAACATTTCAACTTCATGTGGATTCTCTGTAGATCAGTTCTGAAGATTTCACAAGTCTTTGCCGCCAGGAACGGTTTATACCAAATTAGCGGCACTGACTTTAATGGAATATATTCCAGATTTACAAAGCAAGAAAATGTCTGCCTAATTTGAAAAATTTAATTAATTTAGAAGGAGATGACAATTGTCTCAGAAATTCTTAGGAAGTCCAATACAATATATCCATTTTTTACAAAAATAAGTATCTATACATTTTACAGAATTCAAATATAAACCAGACATTTTATTGAATCATTATTGAACCTTTGACATTCCTGTGATAAACAAAACGTTTGCAGAGAAGTCACAATTTTATCAGCATCTGATTGTCTGTCTTTTAAGTCCCTGTAAATGATCTTTGCTATCATGGCCTGACCACAAGATAAGTGGTAACATGCTGTTCACTAAAGACAATGGATACAAAATATAAAGACTAGATCAATGCTTGTCTACCGTAAAACGATTGCAACGTCTGCCAACACTGTACAGTAATCACTTAGATCAGTGCTGTCCATGAACTCGACCACACTGGTATTATCAATAAAATAAAAAGTGATTCATGTAACTTTTATTAAAAATACTTAATTAGACTACAGAATATTTCTATAGCTACATGGTGCCATATGTCAGCAGTATTGGCACCGAGAATCACACCATGAATGAGGAACTTTTAAGAGTCAGAAATACACTGTGTTTAAAATTTTTGCAATTATGTAGTCCTTTTTTCTTCTTTCTAGAAAAGGTTAGCATCGAACTCCCACTGTGACGGTGCCGCCGACAGCACAATGGGAGGTGTGAGAATGAAAGATGTCTCACCAACTATAGGTGTTGGTGAGAAATCAGCAACATTTATGGCCAGCTTCAGAAGGTGAGGAAAGTAGACAGAGAAGGCATTAGTTGTTATTGGGCTGAAAGCTGTAAAACCAAAGTTATGCTGTAAGTAAGCTCTTGTGTGCCAGCGACCACTGCTGGAGTAACGAGGAGCATGTTACAATCCGAGACATCTTTATTAACTCTTGTAAATGCTATTCATAAAAGACATATAGTGATATAGCTTTCTTAATCATTGTCTTCATAATGAATAATTCAGATGAGAGAAATACCTGCAATCACAAGTTCCCATTAGTCCTATAAAAGTACTCCAAAAACGTTTTTTTATAATAACATAACGCTACTTTGCGGACAAGTATTGCTATTGTAAGCAACGTCTTAATCTTTCTACGTCTCCCTATGTATGAATCTATACTGGTCCTCCCCTCCTGTCCTGGAATGGTAGTGATATTGTAGCATGATCAAGTAGAGGGGCCAATTGTAACTTTTTTATTTTTGCTACGATGTCCTCATTCCTTACACATCACAATTGTGACAGGAGCAAATCCATTGTCTGACTGTTATATTCTAGTTTACTTGACCATGGGATTATGTAAAATTATTAACAAGTTGCATGCTAAAACACATAAGTCGTTCAGGTTTTTTTTTTTTTTTTTTTAAACAGCTAAAATAACAGCTGATGTCTGGGGCTTAAAGAGGCTCTGTCACCAGATTTTGCAACCCCTATCTCCTATTGCAGCAGATCGGCACTGCAATGTAGATAAGAGTAAAGTTTTTGGTTTTTTTAAAACAAGCATTTTTGGCCAAGTTATGACCATTTTTATATTTATGCAAATGAGGCTTTCTAACGTACAACTGGGCGTGTTTAAAGTTAAAGTACAACTGGGCGTGTTTAAAGTTAAAGTACAACTGGGCGTGTATTGTGTATGTACATCTTGGCGTTTTTACTTCTTTTACTAGCTGGGCGTTGTGAATGGGAGTGTATGATGCTGACGAATCAGCATCATCCACTTCTCTTCGTTACCACCCAGCTTCTGGCAGTGCACAGACACACAGCGTGTTCTCGAGAGATCACGCTGTGACGTCACTCACTTCCTGCCCCAGGTCCTGCATCGTGTCGGACGAGCGAGGACACATCGGCACCAGAGGCTACATTTGATTCTGCAGAAGCATCGGCGTTTGCAGGTAAGTCGATGTAGCTACTTACCTGCAAACGCTGATGCTGCTGCAGAATCAACTGTAGCCTCTGGTGCCGATGTGTCCTCGCTCGTCCGACATGATGCAGGACCTGGGGCAGGAAGTGAGTGACGTCACAGTGTGATCTCTCGAGAACACGCTGTGTGTCTGTGCACTGCCAGAAGCTGGGTGGTAACGAAGAGAAGTGGATGATGCTGATTCGTCAGCATCATACACTTCTATTCACAACGCCCAGCTAGTAAAAGAAGTAAAAACGCCCAGATGTACACACACAATACACGCCCACTTGTACTTTAACTTTAAACACGCCCAGTTGTACTTTAGAAAGCCTCATTTGCATAAATATAAAAATGGTCATAACTTGGCCAAAAATGCTCGTTTTTAAAAAAAACAAAACGTTACTCTTATCTACATTGCAGCGCCGATCTGCTGCAATAGGAGATAGGGGTTGCAAAATCTGGTGACAGAGCCTCTTTAAACATCTTAATATTTGTTCCCTGAGTTTTCACCTGTTGCTATGTGGGAGAAAGGTGGAGGTGTTCTTTGTTTACATGTGACACATCCACATATGCAAAGTTTATGGTCAGGATATCCATAACAATGTCCTAAGAGAGCAAAGGATGTATCACATCCATAAAGATTGATCCCCATGTTTATGACCAATCTGTCTGATTCCAATAAATTCACTTTTAATTCCCCAAAAACTTGTCTGATTAGTTATGAATTGATATGTGTTCATGAACTGTAAGTTACTTCCTGGTGCATCACAAGCACAATATATGCAATACGTATTGCATATAGATAGAAAGAAATGACCGTGAGAACTTCCTCCAACATCCTCTCCATGACAGCCACTAAGTTTCCTCATGTACACTCCTGAAGACAGTGGGTGTAAAGCATAGAGTAGTCAGCTGGGATGCAGTATTACGTGAAATTATCATTTGATAAGGTGTCTTCTTTTTTTTAAGTATATACTGAATCACATCGTCTTTTTCTGACATTTGCAATAATCACTTTCAGGTAGGGGAGGAGAAGCTGAGCTGTCCCCATCACCTATTTTTAACCCCGTGATCTGCCTCCAGCTTTATAATACAGGAGTTTTTCCTTTTCATTGTAGTCCTGCCTCTGATGATAATGAAATGACGGCTAACCGTAGCCCCGGTGTACACAGGACAAGCTGAAAAGTTGACAAAATAGGAAATGTTAGCCCAATATTTCAGATTTTTTTTTTGTAATATATTGACATTGGAAGAAAACAAAAAAACACCACCAACATTAAATAGTTTTTGAAAATTATATAACATTAAGTCATTTAATAATAACATTAAATTATGCTCTGCTGTTCCAATATTGAATGCATATCTGTGTTCCTATATTAGTGTATGAGGTGCCGATTTATACAATTAAAGGGGTTTTCCCATAACCAATATTTATCACCTATCCACAGGTTAGGTGATAAATATCTGATCGGTGGGGGTCCAACCACTGGGAGCTATCTCCGGCAGCCCCAAACAAAATGAATGGAGCAGTGGCTGAGCATGCGCACTAGTGCACAATTCATATGGAGCTTAGATATTTATCAGCTATCCTGTGGGTAGGTGATAATTATAAATTATGGCAAAACCCCTTTAAGTTATTGAATGGCATCTATAAGTAAATCAGAAGTTAGAGCAATAACCAAATTTTGGTAATCCTGTTTATTGCACTTACAGAGATATTGTCTGCATTTTTTGTTTCCATTCCATTTTTATAATATTACAAGTTCAGCCATACTGGTTGTAACTTTTTAACTAGCATCTCAGTCACTTATGGTGAAACAATCACATTGTTACCTAGATTTCTGCTTTCCCTCTGATTCCAGCACTGTTTTTTTTGTGTGCATCCTTCGGCCGCTGAGCACTGATCAGTGACCGCCATCACTGATCGGCATCTGTGCTTTTTTTTTTTACTGCACCATATTTTTGTGTGCGCTCTGCGGCCACTGAGTGCTAAGTGTATAATCATTTGGTGACGCAGGTTTATTTTAGGCCTTTTTTATAAAATTGTAAAAAAAGAATTAAAAAAAATTATACTTAGGTGTAGTTAGTACCTGCATAGGTAGGGCGTTAGAGTAGCGGACGCTTACTGACGTCCGTTTTGTAAAAAAAATATATAGCAGAAGTTTTAGCTATATATTTTTTCTACATTTTAGTGTAAATTTACAGCGCTATAGTTAGCGTCAGTTAGTGACGGACATTCAAGTTTTTTTAACTGTAGTTCGTTCACTAAATATTTGATAGCGTAGCGACAGTTGTAGCTCTATTGTTTTTTCAAGTTTTTTACAGCTTTAGGGTTCATTTGTTAGTGTCAGGTAGTCAGGAATTTTTTACAGTTTTATATTAGATGTAAATGTCTTTGTCCTAAATTTTTATCTTATTCTTTTCTTCTCCTGCGTTTTTTTTTTTATAGTTAGCGTCAGTTTAGGCTTGTTCGCATCACCGTTCCGTCGGAGGTTTCCAGTGAGTTAACCCCTCAACAGAAAAGCAAACGGAAACCTTAGCTTCCTTTTCCCTCACCATTGAACTCAATGGTGACGGAAACCTAGCTAATGGTTTCCGTTGGTCACCGTTGTGACAGGGTCCCGTTATTCTTGACGGAACCAATAGCGCAGTCGACTGCGCTATTGATTCTGTGAAAACCACGGAACCCTGTCACAATGGTGACAAATGGAAACCATTAGCTTTTTTTCAGCTTTAAGGTTCATATGTTCGTGTCAGGTAGTCAGGAATTTTTTATAGTTTTATATTGGACGTTCAGTAAATTTGTCCTAAATTTTATCTTATTCTTTTTTTCTCTTTCTTTTTTTTTCTTCTCCCTAAAAATTTCATATACACATGTAAAAGCACAACACACACAACCACTCTATAAAAATAAAATGAGCATTACACGTGTTGAAGCACTACAGACCCCCCTAATAAAAATGTCCCATTCATCCCAAAGGGTCTATTCAGCCGAGGGGGCATTCGCCATCCTGGCCTCTGACACTGATTCGGCCAGCAAGGGAGAAGAGGAAATTGCCCCATTCCTCTTTACCTCCTCCTCCTCATCCTCATCCAGTGATAAAGAACCCACGCAAAGACGCCCCAGGACATCAGCTGAGGCAAACCCCAAATGAGTGATACCATAACCCACCCCCTGAAAATTATGAACCTCACATTGAGCTCAGGAATTAGATTTGGGACTGTAGGCTTCGCAGAAATTCACTTTTTCAAGCGCTTTTTCTCTGAGGATTTTGTTAATTCAATGGTGGCCCAGACAAATTTATACGCCCAGCAATTTTTAGCCCAAACCCCCACATCATCATTTGCTAGGTGGACCTCCGTAGAGGCAGCGGAGATAACATTTTGGGGCCTTGAGCTACATATGGGCCTAGTAAAAAAGCCGGAGGTTAGGCAATACTGGAGTACGGACATTTTATACAGCACCCCATTTTACTGCATGGCAATGCCCCGGACAAGTTTTGAAATTATTCAGACATTTTTGCATTATAATGATAATGCACAGTGCCCACCCCGTGATGACCCCACATGTGACCACCTATTCAAAATCAGGACAATCATTGATAATTTCTGCACCAAATTTCAAGAAGCTTACACCCCCAGAAAGAACATTGCAATAAACGAGCCCTTATATATTTTAAGGGGAGACTAAAATTCTGCCAATACCTGCCAAGCAAGAGGGCGGGGTATGGAATTAAAATGTACAAGCGATGCAAGAGCAGTTCAGGGTACACCTACAAGTTTAGGACACCAGTATAGGACCTCCAGAATGTCCCCCCCTCCTGGGAATTAGTGGGAAAATAGTGTGGGATTTGATGCACCCACTGCTGGACCAGGGTTATCAACTTTACGTGGATAACTTCTACACCAACATCCCATTATTTAAATGCCTCTCCACTGTTTTGTCCCCTCAGGGGCTTTGCAAATGCGACATGGACTCCTCAAACCATTCCTGCTATATTTGAGCTCCAAAAGCCAAATGGCTCTCTTTCTCTTCTGAGCCCTGCCGTATGTCCAAACAGCCGTTTATGACCACATATAGGGTATTGTTTTACTCAGGAGAAAACTCTTTACAAATGTTGGGGTGTATTTTCTCCCTTAGTCCTTGTGGAAATGAAAAACAATTAGCTAAACCTACATTTTATTGGAAAAAATTTAGATTTTAATTTTCACGGCTTACTTCCAATAATTTCTGCAAAAAACCTGTGGGGTCAAAATGCTCACTATACCCCTAGATAATTTCCTCAAGGGGTGTAGATTCCAAAATAGGTTTTCACTGTTTTGTCCCCTTAGGGGCTTTGCAAATGCGACATGTCATCCACAAACCAGTCCTGCTAAATTTGAGGTCCAAAAGCCAAATGGCGCTCTTTCCCTTCTGAGCCCTGCCGTGTGTCCAAACAGCCATTTATGACCACATATGGGGCCTTGTAACGTCCTAGAAAAATAAAAGGATGTTCAAAAAACTATGGCAATCTAAAGTAGACATTTGGGAAATGTTAATTAACAACTATTTTGTGGTATAAATGCTTGTCTTACAAGCAGATACATTTAAATTTAGAAACGTGCTAATTTTTGCAATTTTCCGCTAAATTTTGGTGTATTTCACAATTAAATACTGAATGTATCTAGCAAATTTTGACAGTAACATGAATTCTAATGTTTCACGAGAAAACAAACTCAGAATCGCTTGCATAGGTAAAAGAATTCCAAAGTTACTACCACATAAAGTGAAACATGTCAGATTTGAAAAATGATTTAAAACATGAAAAATAAGACCATCGGCGCTGCACGGGTGGACAAAAGGACGAAAGACTTAGATAGCCATCAAGGCAAAGTTTTAATAGATAGGGCTATGCGTTTCAACACCGGACTGGTGCCTTCATCAGGCCAGTATATCTGATGAAGACACCAGTCCGGTGTTGAAACGCGTAGCCCTTTCTATTAAAACTTCGCCTTGATGGCTATCTAAGTCTTTCGTCCTTTTGTCCACCCGTGCAGCGCCGATGGTCTTATTTTTCATGTTTTAAATCATCTTCAGGACAACAAACTACATTTGATGTGATTTGGACCGGCAGCAGCAGCCCCACTACTCTGGTTTGACACCCCTTGGTGTCCTCTGGGCTAGGTGATCTTATTCCTAACAAAGTTTGCTCCCCTTGCCCTGTCTTGCTTTTATTTTGCACCATGTGGCGCCGTGTCTCTTTTTTATTTCCTATTTAGATTTGAAAAATGACGCTCTGTGAGGAAGGTCAAAAGTGGCTTCAGGCAGCGGGAAGGGGTTAATCAAAACTTGATCTGCAAATTGCTTCATTTTTATTTAAGATACATTAGAGCAATAAACAAAACATAGCTGTACAGGTGTAGTTTGTAAAGCTTTGCATAGACCATGATACATAGCTGTACACAGAGGAATAGCTAGGTTCTCCAGCACCCGGGGCAAAGATTCAGTTTGGCGCCCCCCCCACCCCAACCTCTTTCCCAACATCTCTTTCCTCCTCGCCATGTTTTTTTCTATACCAATCAATGACGTGTCATTTCTTTTCCACATTTTTTATATGTAACTCGAGCATAAAAACATTTGTACATTTTACAAGCAATGTAGTTCTATACACAACACCAAAACCAAGCTCATTACATATATACAGCACCAGAACAAAGCTCATTACATATACACAGCACCAGAACCAAGCTCAGTACATAAATACAGCAACAGAACCAAGCTCAATACATAAATACAGCTCCAGTACCAAGCTCTGTACATATATACAGAAACAAAACAATGCTCATTACATATATACAGCACCAGAACCCAGCTCATTACATATATACAGTACCAGAACTAAGCTCAGTACATAAATACAGCTCCAGAACCAAGATCATTACATATATACAGCCCCAGAACCAAGCTCAGTACATATATATAGTACCAGAACCAAGCTCAGTACATCTATACAACACCAGCACAAATACAGCTCAATTTAGTGCAACCCTGCCGTATAGGTTTGCACTACATGGTTTCCAGCTCCCAGCATGGCCCGAACAATGGTAAGGATATGCTGGGAGTTGCTATTTAAAAAAATAAATAAAATCATATCATAATCATACCACCCATCATCTCGCTGCAGATCATACAGTGACTACAGTACTGATTAGAGGCAGAATAAACATTTACATTAAGTGACTCACCGGTGACGTCTCAGATTCTAGTTTTTTCTCCATCCGATCCAGACCTCTATGATGACGTCTCCCGGTCACAGCCCATTTCTGCAGTTTGCCGCTCAGATGTCTTCAGCTTCTCACTTTTCAAACATTTCTACAGCTATAAACAACGAAAAAGTTCTCATTATACCACACACTACGCCCCAAAATATAATAGCGTCATACACTGCACCTCTAATTAAAATAGCGCCATACACTGTGTCCCACACACACCGTGCCCCCTGTAGATAGTGCCTGCCATAGTGCCCCCATGTAGATAGTGCCCCCCATATAGCCCCCCTTTATATAGTGTCCCACATATAGCTCCCCTTATAGTGCTCCACAGATAGCCCACCCCTGTATATAGCCCCACTGTAGATATAGCCCACCCCTGTATATAGTGCTCTACATATAGCCCACCCCTGTATATAGTCCTCCACAGATAGTTCACCCCTGTATATAGCCCCCTGTAGATATAGCCCACCCCTGTATATAGTGCTCAGCCCACCCCTGTATTTAGCCCCCTGTAGATATAGCCGACCCCTGCATATAGTGCTCCACATATAGCCCACCCAGTATATAGCCCCTCTGTAGATAGAGCCCCCCATAGATAAAGCCCCCCTATAGATAAAGCCACCACCCGTAGATAATGGCACACACTATTTTTATTAGGATAAAAAAACAAACTATACAAAATCCCCTTAATCCCTTTCCCGCACTGTCCGGCGGCAATAGAGACCTGCTCTCTTCTGCGCAGGTCACCTGTGGTTGAACGACGCAAGCAGCGCGATGAGGTGATCGCGCTACTTGTGTCTATGAAAGGTGCTGATTGGCAGGGCAGAATTACTTTCCCTGTCAATCAGCGCCTTTCAACTACGCAAGAGGCGCAAAGTATTGTGCTGCTTCACTCGTAGAAAGACGCTGAATGGCCGGGCACGGAACGTACCCCGGCCATTCATTGCTTCTAATTGTACCTGTGTCCTATAGACGCAGGTACAATTATAGTGCAGGAGGGGGTGGCGGTGGCTGGTTTCAGTGGCACCGCCGACCCCTCAGAGTGGCAGTAGGCCGCCATCATGGACGGTGCGGCCCTGGCACCCCCTCTATGTTGTGCCCGGAGAAACATGCCCCGCCTGTTTAACTATAACCAGTTGTCACGTAAATAAATGTATTATTATTAACAATACTAACAGTTTTGATCAAGTTCAATCACTGAGCACAGAATCCATGACTGGTATAGAGAATGTACAGCAGAGTACTGTGACCCCAAAATACATCTAACAATTACACTAGAACTATCGAACCATCAAAAACATTATTTGAGAACAAGTACCATAAAAAGGTAAAGGATTATAGTTCCCAATTATTTGTGTAGTATTAATTTAGCAATCAGTATTGATATTTGTTTATTATTGGATTACTGAAGCCGACGTTGATGCCACATTGCCAGCAATGTTCTATTGATGGGGCTCTGATCGCTATGACCCCCACTGAACACTAAAACAAATTGGCAGTGGTAATAAGAAAGCACATGCCACCTTATCTGCTGTCTGCCCCGCTTTCTCCGGAGGCTGCATGGTGGGCCCAATATAGTAAATGAATGTCCATGCGGCCAATCGACACTGTAATAATCCCCCCCCCCCCATACGAGACCTGTAGCTGACCTGTAGCTGACCGGCTCTACGAGAGGGCAAGGGGATGCAGCCCACACACTCGTAGAATACAGCATGATTACCGTCATCCTCAGCACAGATCTCGCTCACTACCTGATGTTTTTTCTGAAAATGAGACCGCCATATCAGCAGTCCAGGCGATGGCAGTCTGCAGGATGAGTTGAGGAAGTACTATGAATGATCCAGCTTTCCCTCTCTCCTGAAAGGAAAAAAGAAAAAAACATACCACAAACATGCCTTGTTTTGTACAGCAAATGTTTAAACTGTTCAAACTGAGCAAGAAGGAAGTAAGAGTTGAAAATGAAAAGCGTAATCATCGCTATATAAAAAACTGAATTTCAGATGTGCATCTGATCAGGTCGTATACCCTACTCTTTGAACCTTTTTTCAGTTTTTTCTTGTCCTCTTGCACTTTTTTTTGTGTGCTTCCTTCTCTAAAATCGAAAAACGTCTTGGTATGTCTCCGAGGAGTGCATTAGAAATAATGTGGGCAAATATGCAATAGCAACAGGGGTACATGTTGTGAAAGATTGAGGAGAAATCACAACCCACTTGGACCTATAAATCATATCCTGATTTTGAACAATTTGTAATTTTTTTTATTTTATCTATGATCATTGCTGCTGTGATTAGCTTACAGAGAAAGATATGCGATAAAACATGGTTTTCATCTAGTATATGCATGAGCTTAATGAGAGCAAAATAAAAAGAATAAAAAATAAAACACAAATGAAAAACGGTGTGCAAGAATGGAAATGAAACCTGCGTATCATAATTTCCAGAAAGTATAACAGTTTAATTAAGTGTGGAAAGAACATTGGATACAGTTTTTTTTCTCTTTCTGGGAAAGAGACCTGGATGAGCTGAAAAGGAAAGTGAAAAAAAAGAGGGCAGAGAAAAAGGAAAAAAATATATATAAAAACTGATGAAAGCTTCACTAAAAAGAAAGACTTGAGAAGGAAAGAGACAAAAGGGAAAAAGTGGGGTGGGAGGGAAATAGGCCTTAATTTGCACCAGGTATTAGTCTGATTAGTTTGGTGCTTGCAGGTCTCCTTTTTATTTTTTGTGCCCATTACTGCTGCGGTTTTCCTCCTTCTCCCCTTCTAAAATGCCTAAAGGGAATTTGCAGAGTAAAAACTTGAGAGGCACTACAGAACCACATAAAGCTGACTCCGCTAGAAGTACACCGGAAAAAGTGTGTGTGGGGGCGGGGGTGAGAGTGACAAACATGACATCTACAGCCAGACAATCAATGGGAGGAACTGCGGTGGAGAACCTACCAACACAAAATATAAAATAAAAAGCACAAGCGGTGGTAAAAGAAATATCGCCAATGATGGATGACATTATAGACAGAGCGATTCAAAAGGCCTTTGCGAAAATGAGTCAACAAATGGAGGAACAAAGAGAAAAGGTGGAATATTTAGAACAAAAAGTGTAAACAATGGAGGATGACTTGGAGAGCTTCCACTGTCAAATGCAGGACATACAAAGGGAAAAAGAAACAATTAAAGATAAAGTCAATGACCTAGAAAATCGATCCAGACAAAATAATATCCATATAGTCGGTTTTCCAGAGAGGGTCTCTAACACAGCCTTGAGAGATATGATCTCTAAAGAGATACCCAAGTTATTAGGGCTTAATGAAGAAATTAAAGTTGAAAGAGCCCACAGAATTGGCCCAACAAAACCAGAGGAGGAGGGCAAGAGATCAAGAGTGGTGATTGCAAAAATCATGGACTTTCAGGATAAATGTGAGATTGTAAAACAATATAGAGACAAAAAAGAGCTTATCTGGGGAGATGAAAATCTATTAATAATTCCTGACTATTCCACGGAAACAAGCATGAAAAGGAGGCGATTTTCACCTATATGTTCAGAATTGTATACAAAAAAATATAAAATTCAGGCTACAATATCCTGCAATCTTGAAGACATTTCCACAAGATGGCACAGTGCAATCATATGACCAACGAAAGGAGGATGCCAAATATTGCAGAAACAATTTTGAAATCACTTTGGATGAATAGATAGGAGTATATTAAGGAGGAAAACATTAAAATATATTAAGTATAAACAAGAAAAGGGTCCAGCTACTATAGATATACCGGAGAGCAATTGGTATGGAAAGTTTAAATATTAGTAAATTGCTGTCGGGGAAGAAAGGAAGTCCATATGTGAGGAAAAAGGGGGGTAGGGCGGTTAGGTGGATAAAGGGAACCATGATCCGTGCAGAATCTTCATGTTTAATCTCTTTCTCTGGGAGAAATAATGGCTAAGCTAAATATAGTTTCATGGAATGTAAGAGGTGTGGTTACCCTGATAAAAAGGGAAAAAATTGTGAAATACCTGAAGAGGTTTAATACAGACATTGCATTGCTTCAGGAGACATATCTTTCAGAGAAAGAGATTCAAAAATTAAGTAAAGGTTGGGTTGGAGAGGTAAGTGGTAAAGGGACAACATAGCGCAAAACTGGTGTAGTTATGTTATTTTAATAAAAATCTAAATGTTGAGATAATTTCTACTGAGTATACGGAAGAGAGGAGAACAATGCGCACCCTAATTAGGTATCAGAATAAGGAAATGATGATTTATAATATATATGCCCCAAATGACCCTAGTATAAATCAAAGGTTTTTTCAGAAACTGGCAGATTGGATAAGTACAGATAACACAATATATAAAATAATAGGAGGAGATTTCAACAGAGTCATAAGTTTGGTCTTAGATAAATCGGGTTCTGGGAGTAGATGGGGGGAGATGTGAGGATGGGGTCATGATGAGATTTATTTAGTCAACTAATATGGTAGATATGTGGAGACTACATAATCCGGCAGAGAGAGACTATACTTATTTGTCCAAAGTACATGATACTTGGTCTAGGAATGACCTCCTCCTTGCATCTTCCTCCCTGGTGGCAAAGTGTACCAACCAGCAAGATTTATAGGGTGATTATATCAGATAAACAACCACAATCTGGTATATGGAGGTTTCCAAGAGGGTTAGAGCATGATAAAAAAATTTCAGGAACTAATGTTCAGTGAATGAGAGAATTTTAAAATAGACAATAAAGGCCATGAAGAAAAGCCAATCCTTCTATGGGAAACTGCAAAGGCAGTACTTAGAGGTAAAATTATAGCATATACAATAGCAAATAAAAAAAACCCCAAAGAGCTACATATATGAACCTGAGCAATTCCTATTAACAAAAGATTGTGGGATATAAAATAAACCCAACTACACAGAATAAGAGCAGGATGTTAGAATATAAGACCATGTTCGAACATCATTTAGAAGTGATAGAAAGAAATAGCATATCAAAAAGAGGAAGCAGGCTCTTCCTATGGGGGTAATAAATCGGGGAAATTACTTTCAAATTTGATAAAAACAAGGGATGGTACAGGTCATATAGGGGCTTTAAAAAATGAAAAAGGAGAGAAGGTAACACACATGAAAGGAATAAATCAAATCATAACAGATTATTATAAGAAATTATATGAAGGCAAATAGGTGTCCATGGATAATAAATCAATATCTCGAGAACATAGAGATGCCTCTAATAACACAAGTTCAATTTTGACCAATTACAAGCCCCAATAACAAAAGAGGAGTTATACGAGACAATGAAAAAGTCACCAAAACACAAGGCTCTGGGACCAGATGGGTACACTTCAGAGTTCTTCAAATTAATGCTTTGTAAGGTGGTAGATATGTTGATGGAAGTATACAATAAACTTTTTAAAGATGCAGATATAATGGAAAACGGAAATACAGCTTATATAAAGGTGATCCCTAAAGAGAAAGGTGACTCATTAGATCCGACCTCATACAGGCCAATATCACAAATTAATGTCGATGCCAAGATGTATTCAAGAATATTAGCAGATAGACCGGCAATGGTCCTTCCTGGTATCATCCATGACTCGCAAAATGGATTTACAAAAGAAAGACACGGGGTGAGAAATATAAGAAAGGTATTGGGGGTTCTGACTGGGCCAAGGTCAGTCCATCTTCAATGAAAAATGCTGCAATAATATATTTCGATGCGGAGAAAGCATTTGACAGTGTGGCCTGGTCTTGGCTCAACAAAGTGATGGAAAGGATAGGGATAAAGGGTTCTTTTTTAGCAGCAATTAATGCTATGTATCATCACCCATATGCACAAGTAATTACACAAGTAGCTATATCAGAAAAGTTTACATTGTATCGTGGCACAAGGCAGGGATGCGTGGCACAAGGCAGGGATGCCCTTTATTATCATTATTATTCAATATAGCTATTGAACATCTAGCGAGATATGTATCAGGGCTTATTCAGATGAACGTGATGCAACGCGCGTGATTTTCACGCGCCTCGCACGGACCTATATTAGTCTATGGGGCCGTGCAGACAGTCCGTGATTTTTACGCAGCGGGTGTCCGCTGCGTAAAACTCGAGACATGTCCTATATTTGTGCGTTTTTCGCGCATCACGCACCCATTGAAGTCAATGGGTGCGTGAAAATCACGCGCACCACACGGAAGCACAACAGCAGTGAAAAGTATGAATGAAAACAGAAAAGCACCACGTGCTTTTCTGTTTACAAACATCCAAACAGAGTGTCATCATGATGGCGGCTGCACGGAGCTGTTAAGTGCCTTTTGCGCACGCAAAACGCAGCTTTTTTTGCGTACACAAAACGCACACGCTCGTGTGAATCCGGCCTCACAGTCTTCACGCATAGAAGGTATAAAAGTTGGGGAAGAGGAAGTTAAAATAGCTCTATTTGCGGATGACTTGATTTTGTTTGCACACAATATAAAAGAGCAGATAGGGAAAATATTAGAAACTGTACGAGTTTGAAAATTTGGTGGGTTATAAAATTAATAGCACAAAAACTGAGGTTTTATTGCTGGATAAACAGATGAATGTGGGATGGAATCGAGAGATTGGATTGAATATTGTAAAAGATAATCTTTATTGGGAGAGACATATATGATATTTACAGGATGAATTTTGTGCCGGTACCGGATGATGCCAAGAGGGAACTCATTTTTTGGAAGGATCTGCCATTATCTTTATATGGTAGGAAGAACCTAATAAAAATGGTGATCTTCCCTAGATTATTCTATAAGCTCCAAATGATTCCACTCCTATTGAAACATAATGACATAAATAATATCAATAAAGCTTTTCAGAAATTTATGTGGAGACATAAAAAATCCTGTATGTCGATGAAGAATCTACAAAAAGATATTAGAGTAGGAGGGATATCATTCCCGGGCATCAGGACATATAATATTGCTTGTATTACAAGATATGTTATAGAGTGGATAAATGATAATAATAAATTTGTTAATTCTAAGATGGAAAAACAATTAACAGTATCAAACTCCTTACAGACATATCTCCATCAATCATCGGGTGGGGGTCCCTTGAGGACAGGATCTTCGGTTTTGTTGAGAGACTCTAAAATAGTATGGAGATTGCTGAGAAAAAGCTTTGATTTATCCCATAGCTTGTCAGGGTTTTTGACCATTATGGAATATTTGCAATCTAAAGGATATCAGAATAATATAGACTGGACAAAAAGATGGGCTCAAAAAGGTATATGCAGAATTTTGGATTTGATGGATGAACAAAATAGAAAACGTAAAACCTTTGGCGAAATAAAAGAACAATTTGGTCTTGAGCAAGGGTTTTTCTTGCAACACATTCAAATATGCCACATAATAAAAAAAACAAGGGGATTTAAAAAAATTACTGGGTATCAAACAAGAATAATTTGGAGATATGATGAGAGGTATGCAGGGGAGTCCATCAATTGCATTTATTAGAAACAAAATCCCGGTTAAGGAGGATAGGAAAGGTATAAAAACATAATTAAAAAAATGGAAAAGAGATTTGGATACACATATCTCGGAGGAAGAAGTAGAAGAACATCTGGTAAAAGGATGGGCCCGGGTTAGGAGGGCAACGTCATCTGAAAATTTAAGAGAGATGCAGTGGAAGGTAGGGGGCTAGACTTTATAATGCATTTAACCTGCCTTACGAAAAATATGTACCTAATTATACGCGACAATGCCCAACATGCGGGGAGATTAACGCAGGATTGATCCATTGTTTCTGGCTGTGCCCGGCAATCAGAAGGTTGTGGGTTTCGGCAGAAAAATATATTAGCTATGTACTAAATAAAGAGGTAAAACTAGACGAATGGATGTGTTTGGTACAGTTTAACCCGGGTGAAAAAGATAACCATCTTTCTGATCTAATTCACTTAATGACACTTTCAGTGAAAAAAGTAATTCTATCAGAGTGGGTTTCAATGCACATTCCGTCATTTCTGCAGGTTAAGAGTCTATGGAAGAAAATATTATATTGGCAGTGGATCGACAAAAATAAATTAAAAAGACAGAATAATCCAGCTGGATGGAAAACAAAATGGGAGCCAATTGTTAATAGAATATTATCTAGAGCAGAGTTTAAAAAGATGTACATAAATTAAAATAAAAAGGAAGGTAAGAGGATGAGCATGGATAGGGGGGGGGTGAAGGGGGGGGGGTAAAGTATATTTGAAATATTCTTTTTGTCAATATAAATGTATGTTTATACAAAATTCCACCTGCGAGTGGATAATGTTTTTTTATATATAGATGAAAAACCAAATAAAGCATTTAATTAAAAAAAAAAGAAAAAAAAAGAATTTGTTTTTCTTCTGTGGCCACCTTTAGTCCTCGTCTATGAAAATTGTAGAAAACTCTTGTAAAAATGCCATTATTAATTCTTTGTAAAATAAGTAATTTTCTCACATAACAAAAACGCACGATTTATAAGTGATACAGATAAAGATGTTATTCAGCTCAAGTTTTATGCTCTCTAGAGCAATGTTGATGCTATGTAATAGTATCATAAATTGTAAAGCATCATTCATGATAGTTTGTGCATTAAGTTTACTTGAAGAAATGATGGAACATTTTGATGGACAGAGTGTAGAGCAAAATGGCTCACAAAATCCTTCACAAACAAAGCGAACCTGAAACAAGTGACTTTCTTTTACTAAAAAGACTTCTCTGGCGACCCAGCACTAGGGTGATGTATAGGAGAAGTATACCTTATTATTCTGCATTATGAGAGCATGATCCACTAAATAAAAGGCACATGAACTAAGGGTGAAAGTTCAAATGATATGAATAGAAGCTGGAGTAGATTCAGTAGAATCCATTTACCCCACACTGTGTGGTGCACAACCTGGGTTATTACTTCCCAGCCAGCAGCTCTATTACCCACACAATACAGAGTTCCCCTGCATTCTATGGGGGCACAGCTCCCCACAAGCCATGATGACACAGTGATCCCTGCCCCAGCTGTTCCGTGGACATTCCTCCTTCACTACAATTCACTTACACCACTTGTAGCAAGCACAACAATGAGAATTTCCCTTTACAAATCTCACTGATCCATGTGTATAAACTGCAACTCCCTTGTCAACCCAATTATCCGGGAGAATACCCACAACGAGAAGTATAAGCCTATTAATACTGCGGAGGCACAACAGAGCACTGTGAGAGTAATTGTCTCGGGTGTATAGATATAAAGGAGCTGGGATATTGTGTTGAAAAACATTTGGGATTTACTTTGTTCTGTGCTCCTGTTAATTTAAACTGGATTATTTTTTCAGTTCTACAATTATGAAAAAGCAATGTCAAATTTATGTGATCAGTAACCCGAGAACATTGCAAGAATCCCCTGCAGGCCGCAGTCTCCGCTCATCCCCTGGAGGATCCCAGCAGGACAATGTACCTCCTGAATTCTTCCACCCATTTATTAGGGACAGTGTCATTTATTAATTAACTCCTTCACATACGGTGGAAATAAAGACACAAGGCAGATACTTAGAAAATGTATGAGCTAATATAAACCGTTATTCCACAAATTAAGAAAACATTCACTATTAGATTATTATTCATCGCATGTTAGGTATTAATGGTCATCAGCGCAAAAATGATCAACTAACTGGTAAAAAACCGAGTAATTACGGAATGAACAATAGATCAACTTTAGTTCATCAGACTAATTGATCAAATCTAATCTTTATCTAATTTGATGATATGCTGCAAATGTAATGCAAGATTCCCAATGTATTTTCTGTCTACTCGCATTTATTTCCTTCCCCTCGTTTGATTATCTTGCACATTGGATATATCAAGCTTTACGGATACACTCAGATATGAAACGCTGAGACGGTCAACAGATCTCTATAAATATCATTACATGTAGGGCGGGGTATTCAAACACATATTTTGACCACCAGTCAGACCAACATCAATTTCTGGACAATTGGTGTGCCACCGTGCCCATACACAGGGCTGCCATCAGGGCAGTACTACTTGTACTGTAATCAGGGGCCCAGCCACAATCATGAAAAAAAGGGGCCCGCCCGCTACTTTAAACATTTAATTCAGAAAGGAATGGACCCTGCAATGTAACGGGCCGTTCTTTACTCTGAAGTAACTTACGCTGGGGCCCTGAGAGGAAGAAGCTCCATGTGGAGAGATCCGACCACCAGACAGCTCCTGCTCTATCAGGGGCAGGGAGGATGGAGGAAGAAGAAAGAGCTGAAAAGGAGCAGTGACACATAGCTCTCCTCCCCTCCTGCCTGCAACTTGTACCAGGCATCTGAAGAAGATTCCTTGGAGCTCGGGACAGGTAAGAAACTGTAATGTTATGTGTGGGGTAGGGGGGATTCTTTAGAAATCGTTTTTGTGGGGGAGGGGGCACTTAACTGTAAATGCTATATGTGGGGGAGGGGATTTTGTGTAAAATGTTTTTGTGGAGGAGGGGGACCTAACTAAATTCTATATGTGAGGGAGGGGATTTTGTGTAAAACTTTTTGTGGGAAGGGTGGGACTTGGCTATGAATGCTATGTGTGGGGGAGGGGATTCAATATTAATTTTTTGGGGAGGGGGAACTTAATTGTTAGGCTGAGTTCCCACAGGGCGGATACGCAGCGTAAAAGCACGCAGCATATCCATCCTGTGTGCCGCAGGGAATTCCGGCCGAGAATCCACACCAAACTGTGGTGCAGTTTTTCGCCCGGAATGTTCGCTGAGGAAACTGCAGCATTTTGACGTTTCATCCCAGGAGACCGCTGCAACCTGTTATTGGCTGCAGTGGCCGTCACAT
Organism: Rhinoderma darwinii; assembly: GCF_050947455.1. Lineage (NCBI taxonomy): Eukaryota > Metazoa > Chordata > Amphibia > Anura > Rhinodermatidae > Rhinoderma > Rhinoderma darwinii. Next base: position 61,269,140 of record NC_134694.1, on the reverse strand, counting down.
GGGTTGAAGCGTTATCCCAGGAGGCCGGCCCTCTGACGTCATCCAGGCCGGCCTCTTGGGATGATGTTTCATCCCATGTGACCGCCCCTGCAATCTGGGATTGGCAGCAGCAGTCACATGGGATCAAGCGTCATCCTAGGAGGCCGCCCTGGAGGAAGAAACACAGACATCTGGGTAAGTATAAGATTTAATTTTTTTATGAGTTGCATTTTTTGCTTTGAAATCGCTGCGAACTCGTTGCAAAAAAAAATGCAACAACTGCTATTTGTTGTGAGTTTTACCAATTGGGAAAACCCTCAACAAATAAGCAGCGTTTACACAAATACAATTGACATGCAGCAAAATAAAACTTTGCACCGCAGGTCAATTTCTGAGCAGTTTTACCGCCCAGTATTTACACAGCATGTGGATGAGATTTGTTGTATCTCATCCACTAGGCTGCTGCTGTATTATGCTGCTGATTTTTCGCAAAGAATTCCATTGCGGAAAATCCACAGTATTTACACTTACATTTTTTTACACGTTTTTGGACGCAGAAAACGAGCCAAAAAACTTCAGAAAATGCCTCCCATTGATTTCAATGGGAGGCGGAGGCATTTTTTTTCCAGCGGGTTGAAAAAATGGCTCGCGGGAAAAAGAACCAACATACCCTATCTTCGGGCATTTACGTCTCTGACCTGCCATTGACATCAATGGGAGACAGAGAAAGCGTATTTCGCAGCATTTTTTGCCCGCGGCGCTAAACGGAATTTTGAGGCAGATTTTCTGCCTACAACAAACTCTGTGTGAACACAGCCTTAATGTTATGTGTGCGGATTCTGTATGAAGGCTATGTACACCTTTGAAAACTTTTTTCTTTAATAAAAATGTCTCTCAGTGTGTTTGGTGCATGTCACGAAGCGGGTTAGTGGACCCACTAGGCCGTACCGTCATAGCGGGAAGGCAGCTGGCCAAACCACAGGAAACCCCAGAAATACAATGTCCCGCACAAGGGTACCTGGATAGTCCAGACGGTGACCGAAGCTCTGGCACAGATGAGATGGGTGCAGCAGATGGCGCCCAACGTGGCGGATGACACAGGAGCCGCAAGTTGCGCCAGACGTGGTGGATTCCTCCGGACGTGGCAGATGACACAGGACGTGGCAGATTCCTCTAGACGTGGCAGATGACACAGGACGTGGCAGATTCCTCTGGACGTGGCAGATGACACAGGACGTGGCAGATTCCTCCGGACGTTGCAGATGACACAGGACGTGGCAGATTCCTCTGGACGTGGCAGATTCCTCTGGACGTGGCAGATGACACAGGACGTGGCAGATTCCTCTGGACGTGGCAGATGACACAGGACATGGCAGATTCCTCTGGACGTGGCAGATTCCTCTGGACGTGGCAGATGACACAGGACGTGGCAGATGACACAGGACGTGGCAGATTCCTCCGGACGTGGCAGATGACACAGGACGTGGCAGATTCCTCTGGACGTGGCAGATTCCTCCGGACGTGGCAGATGACACAGGACGTGGCACGACTTGATACTAAGACAAAGCACGGGAAACAGGAACGGGGAACAAGGCACGGGTAACAATAGGAACGGGAAACACTAAGGGACCATTTGCAAGACAGACTGGGAAAACTAACAACGCCCAGGCAAGGATTAGAAGGCCAGGGGCCTTCTTATAGACCAGGAAATCGTGGCAGTTGATGATGATGACGATTTCCTATTTGCGCGCGCTGGCCCTTTAAGGCCGGGCGCGAGCGTGCGCGCGCACCCTACGGGACACAGCCGAACGGAGCGGAAGTGAGCGCTGGCGTCTCCTAGGAGGCAGACAGAGGCCAGCGCTCACAGATCCATGGCTGCGGGCGTCGGGAGGTGAGTAAACCCGACGGCCCGCGGCCATGGACGCTACAGTGCAACTTTGCAATTACATTTCATTAAAAATTATTTTTACTTTTTCAGACAGCTTCTTTGTATCCTGTATACAGAGCAGATGTATCGTGCGCTGAGACCTGAATCCTTCAGGTCAGCAAGACTGTCAAGCATGTCAATTTATGCTGCGTTTTTGTTGATTTTCTGTTGCAGGTTTTCCCCATTGAATTGAATCTCCATTCACAGGCTGCAACGTCATTGGCCTGCAACATCATCCAGTGAGGAAAAAAGGAAAAAACTTTGATCCAGCGCTGGTAGTATTTATAAGGAATCAGAATTGCTCTTTCTGAGCTTGGTGGTTTAAGTGGCTTGTGAACTAAGTGGAGTTCTAAAACCGGAGTTGAAAAGAGGAGTTGAAGCCCCAGTAAGTACTCTTCTTTTTCTTTGACAATTGTTCGCTGTTTTGGTGTAACTTGGATAATGGATAGCAAGATTGGAGGTTTTCTTCAGTGCACAGTTTGTCATATGTATACACGACTGGAGCCGGAGTTCCAGGGTGAATATCTCTGTGGCAGATGTGAGCATGTTGTTCACCTGGAAGCTCGTATTAGAGATCTGGAGGAGCAGAATGCAACACTGAGGAGGATAGACAATTTTGAGCGGAGCTTGCTGCTCACAGAGCATGCAGTTAGTGGGTTAGAACTGGAGGGTGAAGACATGGGTGAGCAGGATCAGGTAAGTAGCTGGGTTAATGTAGTTAGGGGCAGTAGAAAGGGGTCAAAGACAAGGAAGGCCGATCCGGTTTCTGGCATTCCAAGCAAAATTGCCAGGTTGGGTGATGATGCGAGGGTGTCAGTCTCAGAAAAGGCAGCCCTAGTGGATACTGATCTCCCTAACAGCCGGGAGAACAGCCCAGCTAGTAGTCGGTGGGATGGTAATGCAGGCAAGCCAAGACAATTGATAGTTGTAGGGGATTCTATAATCAGGAAGACGGATAGAATAATTTGTCGCCATGACCGCCTCAACCGAATGGTTTGCTGTCTCCCTGGTGCCAGGGTTCGGCATGTGGTGGAACGGGTGGACAAATTGCTGGGAGGGGCTGGTGATGATCCAGCTGTCGTGGTCCATGTCGGTACCAACGACAGAATAAATGGTAGGTGGAGGAGCCTTAAGAATAATTTTAAAGAACTAGGCTACAAGCTGAAGGGAAGGACCTCCAAGGTTGTATTCTCAGGAATACTGCCTGTGCCATGCGCATCACAGGAAAGACAGCGGGAGCTTAGGGAGTTAAATGCATGGCTGAAGTCTTGGTGTAGAGGAGAAGGATTTGGGTTCCTAGAGCACTGGGCTGACTTTTCATTGGGGTACAAACTGTATTCTGCAGATGATTTGCACCTAAATGGAAGGGGGTCCGCTGTGCTGGGGGAGAGAATTCTAGCTGGGGTGGCGGAGTATTTAAACTAGGGCTGAGGAGGGAGGTCAATGTAGAAAAAAAAGGGGTAGCCAGGTTAGAGAGGGGTCAGACTATATTGGTGGGGGGAGAAACAGAATGTGGGGAGAGGACTAGACAACAAGATAAGGAGATCCTTTCGTTACAAAACATCAGTGTAAATAAAAAGGACCGATTAATGTCAAATCACATTTCTGATAATAAAAGTGAAAAACTGACAGGCAAGTTAAAGTGTATGTTCACAAATGCCAGAAGTCTAGCAAGCAAAATGGGGGAGCTGGAGGCCTTGATACTGGAAGAAAATATAGATATAGTTGGTGTTGCTGAAACATGGCTGGACTCTTCACATGACTGGGCTGTAAATCTACAGGGTTTTACACTTTTTCGTAAAGACAGGACAAATAGGAAAGGTGGTGGTGTATGTCTGTATGTGAGAAGTGATATGAAGGCGAGTGTGAAAGAGACAATAGTGGGTGAAGACTGTGAGGAGGTTGAAACCTTGTGGGTGGAACTAGAAAGGGAGGTAAACACTGAAAAAATTACTTTTGGTGTAATCTATAGACCCCCCAATATAACTGAGGAGATGGAAGGTCAGATATATAAACAGATGGAGCGGGCTGCACAGGCGGGTACTGTAGTGATAATGGGAGATTTTAATTTCCGGGATATTAATTGGTGTCATGGTTCGGCTTCAACTGCAAAGGGGAGACATTTCCTCAACCTGTTGCAGGAAAATTTTATGGGCCAGTTTGTGGAAGACCCGACTAGAGGTGAAGCTCTGTTGGATCTGGTCATTTCTAATAATGCAGATCTTGTTGGGAATGTCAATGTTCGTGAAAACCTCGGTAACAGTGATCACAATATAGTTACATTTTACCTATACTGTAAAAAACAAACGCAGGCTGGGAGGGCAAAAACATTTAATTTTAAGAAAGCCAATTTCCCCAGGATGAGGGCTGCAATTCAGGATATAGACTGGGAAGAACTAATGTCAAATAATGGAACAAATGATAAATGGGAGATTTTCAAATCTACTTTGAGTTATTATAGTGCAAAATTTATTCCTACAGGTAATAAGTATAAACGACTCAAATTAAACCCCACATGGCTTACACCTTCTGTGAAAGGGGCAATACATGACAAAAAAAGGGCATTTAAAAAATACAAATCTGAGGGTACAGCTGTAGCCTTTGTAAAATATAAAGAGCTTAATAAAATCTGTAAAAATGTAATAAAATTAGCAAAAATACAAAATGAAAGGCAGGTGGCCAAGGATAGTAAAACAAATCCTAAAAAATTCTTCAAGCATATAAATGCAAAAAAGCCAAGGTCTGAACATGTAGGACCCCTAGATAATGGTAATGGGGAGTTGATCACAGGGGATCAAGAGAAGGCAGAGTTACTAAATGGGTTCTTTAGCTCTGTATATACAACAGAAGAAAGAGCAGCTGATGTAGCCGGTGCCAGTGCTGTTAATATATCAGTTGATATACTGAATTGGATGAATGTAGAGATGGTCCAAGCTAAATTAAATAAAATAAATGTGCACAAGGCTCCGGGACCAGATGGGTTACACCCTAGAATTCTTAAAGAGCTTAGTTCAGTTATTTCTGTCCCCCTTTTCATAATATTCAGAGAATCTCTAGTGACTGGTATAGTGCCAAGGGACTGGCGCAGGGCAAATGTGGTGCCTATTTTCAAAAAGGGCTCTAGGTCTTCCCCGGGTAATTATAGACCAGTAAGCTTAACATCCATCGTGGGGAAAATGTTTGAGGGGCTATTGAGGGACTATATACAGGATTATGTGACAATAAATAGCATTATAAGTGACAGCCAGCACGGTTTTACTAAGGACAGAAGTTGTCAAACTAACCTAATCTGTTTTTATGAAGAGGTGAGCAGAAGTCTAGACAGAGGGGCCGCTGTGGATTTAGTGTTTTTGGACTTTGCAAAGGCATTTGACACTGTCCCCCATAGACGCCTAATGGGTAAATTAAGGACTATAGGTTTAGAAAATATAGTTTGTAATTGGATTGAGAATTGGCTCAAGGACCGTATCCAGAGGGTTGTGGTCAATGATTCCTTCTCTGAATGGTCCCCGGTTATAAGTGGTGTACCCCAGGGTTCAGTGCTGGGACCACTATTATTCAACTTATTTATTAATGATATAGAGGAAGGGATTAATAGCACTATTTCTATTTTTGCAGATGACACCAAGCTATGTAATATAGTTCAGACTATGGAAGATGTTCATGAATTACAGGCAGATTTAAACAAACTAAGTGTTTGGGCGTCCACTTGGCAAATGAAGTTTAATGTAGATAAATGTAAAGTTATGCATCTTGGTACCAACAACCTGCATGCATCATATGTCCTAGGGGGAGCTACACTGGCGGATTCACTTGTTGAGAAGGATCTGGGTGTTCTTGTAAATCATAAACTCAATAACAGCATGCAGTGTCAATCAGCTGCTTCAAAGGCCAGCAGGATATTGTCGTGTATTAAAAGAGGCATGGACTCGCGGGACAGGGATGTAATAATGCCACTTTACAAAGCATTAGTGAGGCCTCATCTAGAATATGCAGTTCAGTTCTGGGCTCCAGTTCATAGAAAGGATGCCCTGGAGTTGGAAAAAATACAAAGAAGAGCAACGAAGCTAATAAGGGGCATGGAGAATTTAAGTTATGAGGAAAGATTGAAAGAATTAAACCTATTTAGCCTTGAAAAAAGAAGACTAAGGGGGGACATGATTAACTTATATAAATATATTAATGGCACATACAAAAAATATGGTGAAATCCTGTTCCTTGTAAAACCCCCTCAAAAAACAAGGGGGCACTCCCTCCGTCTGGAGAAAAAAAGGTTCAAGCTGCAGAGGCGACAAGGCTTCTTTACAGTGAGAACTGTGAATTTATGGAATAGCCTACCGCAGGAGCTGGTCACAGCAGGGACAGTAGATGGCTTTAAAAAAGGGTTAGATAATTTCCTAGAACAAAAAAATATTAGCTCCTATGTGTAGAAATTTTTCCTTCCCTTTTCCCTTCCCTTGGTTGAACTTGATGGACATGTGTCTTTTTTCAGCCGTACTAACTATGTAACTATGTAACTATGTAACTATGTAGAGTTTCAATTTTATTAGTATTCAACTTTAAAAGTTATCGAAGTGCAAAGTGGGTAAATCGCATTAATCATTCGCCATTGGCCATTTGCCAGCACTGGATCAAAGTTTTTTCCTTTTTTCCTGTGATCTCTGCCAAGTGGTGAGCTGGAGGGTTCCTCTTTTCTCTATCATCCAGTGAGGCCAGAGCGGACGTCAGAGGAGGCGGTAAGTACATCTGTAGCTATCCTTATCTTGACTTTTAATGCATTAAATACGCAGTGTCAACTTTAACTTGACTTTCAATGGCCCTTGTTGTGTGATATCACGCTGCAGCAAGTTATCAATGCCAAGATAAAGATGGCTACATTCGTATGAGCGCGTTTTTGCACAGAGAAATTTCCGTCTGAAAACCCCACCGCAATGTGGTGAGATTTTTTTTCGGACGGAATGTCCTGCTGGTTTGAGGTCGGACACGCTGCGTGATTTTTATGCAGCGTATCTCACCCGTGGGAACCCAGCCTAACAGCTCGATCCTGCATGCCAGAGACACGCAGGACTTGCTGTCACTGAACCCGTCAGTCCCCCTGACCTTATGGATTCAGGTTTCAGAGCATGATACAGCTGCTCTGTATACAGGATACAAAGCAGCTGTATTTCAAAAAGTTAGAAATATTTTTAATAAAATGCAATTGCAAAGTTGCACCAAACACAATGATACACATTTTTATTAAAAATAATGTTTTCAAAGGTGTAGCCTTTAAAGTGTAGCTAAAAATTTAAAAACTTCTGACATGTCATAATAACATGTCAGAAGTTTTGATTGGTGGGGGTCCGTGCATTCACACAAGCGCTTCAGCTGCTTCATTTTAGCGATTGGTGGGGGCCTCAGTGCTCGGACCCCCACCAATCAAAACTTCTGACATGTCACTATGACATGTCAGAAGTTTGTTAAACGTTTAGCTACACTTTAAATAGTTTTTGTGGGGGAGGGGGGATTTGACTTTAAATGCATGGAGGAACTTATTTAGCATATACTCACAGGTTACGTTCATATTGCGTTTTTTGCAGAGATATTCACAAAACAGTGGCAAATTACATTGTTATAAATTCTACAAAAACTGTTGCAAAAAATGTGTTTTGATCTCGACGTGTGAAGAGACGTGTGTGTAGTTCATTTGTGTAGGGTAGGGGGGCTGTGCTGTAGATGCTATGCGACTGAAAAGTTTAGTTATAGTTTTTGTGCGGGGGAGGGTATATTCACATGTAGCCTTTGAAGTGCAGTTAAACAAAGTGCATCAAAACCGCGCAGTCGACTGCGCTATTGATTCCGTCAAAACAACGGAAACCTTACAGAACGGAGACAAACGGAAACCTTATAGAACGGAGACAAACGGAAACCATTTGCAACAGATGCCATTGAAATCAATGGTAATGCAAATGGATAGCTATGGTCTCCATTTGTTTCAGTTTGGTTTCCATTCATGGGTTCCCCTGACGGAAAAGACAGAGGGAACCCATGAGCAGAACCCCGACGCAGATGTCATTGAAGCCTAACATATATGGACATAAGGAACAGCCCCATAGTCCCTGGGCAGAACGCTAGTAGAAGATCTGCCTGGGGACTCCAGCCCTGGGAAAGCTCCACTCCCGAGGCGACATATCCCACTATATGCCATACAGTGGGATACATTTTGGCTAAATTGAACAAAATCCAGGGCATTAACCGGTCACTGCCTGTTCCATGGTTTAGTTCACTGTAATTGACGTCAGCACCAAAATTGGTTAACGCGTATAACGTACAAACATAAGCGCCCCACTTTCCGTTGTCCACCCCCGGTAAAGGAGGGGGGCCCAGACATCTTGGTTGTATGGGGCCAAGAAATTCCTGACGGCGGCTATGCCCATACACATTAGAAGAAAGTTTGCCGAACCTGCCGGTTTTAGCAAGAACGGCCAACTATCCAAAGTGAATCAGAATGTCGCAACTTGCCCCCAAAGGCAGATGTTGGGGAGAAAGAAGGATTGAGCATGCTTTGATTTCAACATGCCCGATCCTTTGTTCCCACAGGAGATAGGCCACTGCCAGAGGTGTTTAGCTGCAGGTTATTCCCCTCTTTCCGTTCCAACACATGCATGCCGAGCCAATGTGTATGGAGGCGTCAGGAGAATTAGCTGCTGCCACAAGAGTTCGGCCGACAGCTATATAAAGTGTATGGTCAGGTTTGATCTGAGCTGGTTGTTTACACAATTTGAGTGATTGGAGAAAATTTGTTGCCATCCCTTTTAATGTGAGCAAAATAAAACTCTTCTGTCCCTCACAAATTAGTAATCGGTCAAATAATGATTATCACACTACAACCATCATAATGGGGATTGTCAGGGTAAAAATTTGAGCCAGATCAGGTATTACGAAGCTGTGTTCTGCTATGTGGTGTTTCTGCGAGGCGCCGCTTTCTACTTCAGAAGCAGTTCTTCTAGAGGAGAATAACTCCACAATACAACATGCATTAGTACATGCTATGAGTTTTTTCCAGTGTGCTCGTGTGCATGGGGTTTCAGACTGATATTGGTCTGTTGGGTCTGTTGGGTCTGACTGAAGGCTAAAATCTATGTGTGTAAACCCAGCATATGGGTGATGTCTCTTTGTATCAGACTGTATCTTCAGAAATCTTCAGATCAAGACAGAAAATATTAGTTGTTTTTCAAAAAAAAAATTACAATATGTATGGTAATATTTTAAGCTTTCTGCAATGACATTTAAGGTTGCCATACACCTTAGATAGAAGTCATCCAAATTCTCCCATACACATGCAGTCTCGGTTTGGCCGAGTTTTCATGTGTACTCAATCAGGAAAGCGGAATAGGCCGCTGCCATCTCCCATGAGATCAAAGGATCAAGTATGTTGAAATCAGGACAGTCCATATACATAAGATTGTCGGCCAGTCTCACCGAAATCAGCGGGATCGGCCAGCATTTATTTAATATTTATGGGCACCTTTACAGAGCACATCTGTCTACGAGTGCATTTTATTTCTAGGATAATTATTGCAATGATATAGACAGATCTCTACAGAAAGAACATTATCTTATCACATGACAATTTAATTATTATCTCTGGACCATTTTGTTGTATCCTTGCTTTCCCTTATAGTTGTCCTCAGATGAGGGTCCATAGATGTTGACTAATCCACTAACAAACATTCTAATGTCTATGACCTGCTGAAGGGAAGTTAGGAAAGAATAATGTTGTCTAGAATTGGTCAGCCTGAAATACAAAGTGACAAAATGATCTTACTATTAACTTGCTGGTAGTCAAACCTATCTAGCACATTCCATCTCAGCCGTCCTGCCTCCGATAGCCTCATAGGCATGATCTCCTTCCCCCACATTCTCCCACACTTCCATTTGACATTTCCCTCTCACTTTCCTTTACAATCTCAACCTCTACTTTCCAAAGATGTAACATAATTCATATTTATTTTCTTTCCTCAAAAATTTTTGTTTATGAAGTTAGCTTTTCAGCACTTTTTATATAATCTGTAATCACACTCTCACACGACAAGATTTATAGACTTTTTTTATTTATTTTTTAATACGTTTTATGCTTTGCAAGATATCATGTAACATGGACTTCAAGGCTATACAGCAAAAGCCATTATTTTATGAGCAAAAACAGCTGCCATTTGTGAGTGTAATACCAAAATTATAAAAGCATGTGTTGTTCAGAACTAAGACTCTGTCTGTTTCGGTTTTATAATTTTTGTGTTGTGGTGTATCTGGTCTATACCTGCTGCAGTAAAGGGGCTCCTACATATGTTAAGTGCAGCAAACAAGACGATGGCACAGAACACACCTAAGGATTATCCTTTAATTCTTAGAGCTTGAATGCAGCCCATTACCAGCTAGCAGCTGGAAATTATTATGAGGGACTGGTATTGATTGATAGGGACAATAGATGATGATTGATAACGGACATTGGACTGATGTTGATGAATTGTGGTTTGTAATAGCGGTACATTGACCAGTAACAGCTGTCATAAGTAGCAGCTACACGGCTTCATGTACATTAAATACTGAAATACAATATTTTCCTTCCGGCAACTTAAAAATTGTCCTAGCATCTCTCTATGTCCTACAATGGGCAGATTCATCAATGTATTTATACCAGTTGACTGGCACAAATACATTGTAATACACCCCTCACATGAGAGAGAACTTGATTAGTTTTTTTCTATAAAGTTATATATTGAGGTACATACTAAAGTCTGGGAACAATGAATGAAATCATACATAGAAGCAGTAACTGCTGCCAATACTGGTTATTACCTTTGGAAAATAGAGAAACAGATAAAACCAGAGGCAAAGCTATCAGTGGGGCGGTGGTCCCGGGCCCACTGAGATGGTGGAGCACATGGGCGGGCTGGACGGCGGTGGAATGTCCCTGTCTCAACTGTATCTGCATCCTCAGGGCACAGATACAGTTGAATCCGATGCTGAAGCAAGGAGCCGTCAGCTACCCGCTTCAGCATTTACTGTGTAACGCCGGGCGCAATGCAGTGATGCTATAGCACCTGTCTGCCCCAAACTACTCATAGCACATACCGGAGGAGCAGAGGGATCTCTTCCACTCGTCATAGGAACAGGGATGGGTGAGTATTTTTTTTTTAATTAGGCACTATGGGGACATTATACTGTGTGAGAGCAGCTATGGGGGCAATATACTGTGTGGGGGATACTATTGGGGCATTATATTGTATAGGGGCAGCTATGGGGGCATTATACTGTGTGTGGGCACTATAGGGCCATTATACTGTGTGGGGGCAGCTTTGGGGCAGTATACTGTTTGGGGGCAGCTAGGGAGCATTATACTGTGTGGGGGCACTATAGAGGCATTATACTTTGTGTGTGAGGCACTATGGGGACATTATACTGTGTAGGGTAGCTAAAGAGGCATTTTGCTGTGTGGGGGAAGCTATAGGTGCAATATCCTGTGTGGATGCAGCTATGAGGGTATTATACTGTGTGGGTAGGCACTATACTGTAAATGGAAGTTACGTAAACTGCGTAGCTCGCTATGCTGCACTGTTTCTGTAACAACCATTCACTTCTATGGAAGTTTACACAAACAAAGCAACACAGCAAACTATGCTGATTACGTAAGTCTGACCCCTGCCGGATGCATCTCTGCAGTTCTAAACACGCATTTGGGTGCCCATTGGGTTGGAACCTACGCAGATTTGTCGTCCACCCCCCTCCATGTGCTAAACCCCTAGCTACAGCTCTGGATATAACTAACTGAATGGTTGAATACAATCTTAACAATTTAACAGAAGAGGATGACTCAAGTACATATATTCATTTGTGGGTATAGGTAGAAATGTTCTCTAAATATTAACTTCCCTCTCTGCAAGGATTTACCCTGGACTTTGTCTGAGATAAGAAGTTACTGTTGAGACTGGAAACGTGTGGAACGAGGAGGAGAAAGTGAATTTTAAATTTGATACAGAGTTTAAAATTGAATTATATTTTTTAATATTTTCTGCTGCTGACATTTGCTATGGAAACTATATAGATTATATGGCACACCACAGTTTGTTTATGATGGACAACTCCATGAGAGTGAAGTAACAGGTTCTGTATTTTCTCAATAATAGCAGCTAGTCAATTTCATTAATAAAATGTGCTTACCTACTCTCAGTATAGAGTCAATTACAAACTACAAGCCGCTAGTTACAGCTTCTCTAATGGATCATAGCAATGTTACTAAAATACACTTTTCCATATATAAGGTGTGATCATGTTAAACACTCAATAAACCCTACAACCACTGTATATGGAAAAAGATTTGTGGCTTGTGCCAGTCTTAATTTAAACAACACATAGGAAAAAGAGTAAGGCCACACGGTGCGTCGTTGAAGCGCTTTTGTTGCGTTTGAAAACTGCACGCGGTCAACTGCATGCGTTTTTTGTCTCTGTAATGCTGCAGTTCTGTTGCGTTTTTAAAGGAAATAATTGATGGACATAGTTTTCACTCGTGTTGAAGTTTGTTAGGTGCTTCCTGTATATAGTTCATTACAATGCATTGTAGAACTGTTAGCAAAAACACAAGTAGTTCAGCAACTGTGGCAGCGCGGTCATTAACCGCATGCGGTCGGACATTATGAAGATGCGTTCAACTGCACAAAAAAGACATTGTAATATAATAGCAGCAGTCTGCCCATAGCAAAAATGTCACCATTGACTTCTGTTAAGGATCATCAATTTAGGCAGGTCATCAACTGGACCTCGATGTCTCTTATCTGTTTTTAAATATGTGGGAGAGCTTGACGATGCATCGGAGAGAAACTACACACTTCACACATATTGTAAGTGCAATCAGATTCTCTAGTTTATTAGCAAATAATACATAGATTATATATCATTAAAATGGGTGTTGGCCAGGTCTCCCTCTCCAATCACATAGGAGGGGCCGTGGCATTCAGTCTATCCAAATCAATATTGACCATGTCTCCCCCTCCTCTAAATCACGAGGGAGTTTATCATAAAGGAACACGTATACATTATATTACATTGTATCAAATTATATCACATATTTTGTAATATTGGTAATCAGCATATTTTTTAGCTACGTGCTCAGACATTATATATTTTAGCTATGCCAGCAGATTCATAGTCTGTCTAAGAAAGAGGAAGGATCATTTTAGCTCGCGGTGAGACATCTAAAAGGAAGAACAAAGGTTAAAGTATTACATTACTGTATCAGTAGTTTTAAAACTTGAGAATAATATACAAAATGGAGGATAGAAAGTCCAGGCTTCCATATATCTTCTATTGAAAAATTACTTGCTGCGGTTTAAAAACGCAACATAAACGCAACGTGGCCGCACCGTGTAGCCTTACCCAAAGAGTGAGGGAGCCCGACTAAACACTACACCAAACCTGCCCATAGTTATTGCTCTATTCGTCCCAAATATCCTGACCAACTTCTGGGACTACCAAGGCTCAAGCAATCCGGAAACCTAAAGTACACCCTGTGCCCCTCCACTGACAAGCAACCCTGCCGATAAGCCTGTGGTGTGTTTGCTTTTAGCCCTTAACCGCTTCCTCTGAACTTGTGTAGTGTTATGATATAGAGTCAATTGACAGACTACAGGCCGCCAGTTACAGCTTCTCTGATGGATCATAGCAATATTACTGAAATATATATCTCCATATATTCTAATGAGGAAGTACCAATGTTGAGATACTTGTGCCCCATGGGCAAGGAAGTGAGCTGCAAACAGCCTGAGGACTACGTATTTTGGCACTAAATTGAAGTGAGAATAGTTGATGCAGAGATGCTTTGCGTAACAAGAGAAAGTTGAAGACTAAACGGTATCCTGCCGTGCAAACAGTGAGTTTCTTTGTGAGCAGAATACCATGTAATGGGTTGTCAGTGGTGAGTGTATACACATTTCTACTGCTGCAAATCAGATGACAATTGCTACAGGCAATTTCTTTTATTACTATTTCCCTTTAATAATTATTTACGGAACCAATAATAAAGAATGCCAAAATTATAATGTATCAACATCATCATAATCATCATCATCATCATCATCAGTATGCAATAAAATATATTCTTCTTTAAAGAGGCTCTGTCACCAGATTTTGCAACCCCTATCTGCTATTGCAGCAGATAGGCGCTGCAATGTAGATTACAGTAACGTTTTTATTTTTAAAAAACGAGCATTTTTGGCCAAGTTATGACCATTTTTGTATTTATGCAAATGAGGCTTGCTAAAGTCCAACTGGGCGTGTTTAAAGTAAAAGTCCAACTGGGCGTGTATTATGTGCGTACATCGGGGCGTTTTTAATTCTTTTACTAGCTGGGCGTTGGGAATGGGAGTGTATGATGCTGACGAATCAGCATCATCCACTTCTGTTCGTTAACGCCCAGCTTCTGGCAGTGCAGAGACACAACGTGTTCTCGAGAGATCACGCTGTGTCGTCACTCGCTTCCTGCCCCAGGTCCTGCATCGTGTCGGCCACATCGGCACCAGAGGCTACAGTTGATTCTGCAGCAGCATCGGCGTTTGCAGGTAAGTCGATGTAGCTACTTACCTGCAAACGCTGATGCTGCTGCAGAATCAACTGTAGCCTCTGGTGTCGATGTGGCCGACACGATGCAGGACCTGGGGCAGGAAGTGAGTGACGACACAGCGTGATCTCTCGAGAACACGCTGTGTGTCTGCACTGCCAGAAGCTGGGCGTTCTGAAGAGAAGTGGATGATACTTCTCGTCAGAACGCCCAGCTAGTAAAAGAAGTAAAAACGCCCCGATGTACGCACATAATACACGCCCAGTTGTACTTTAGAAAGCCTCATTTACATAAATATAAAAATGGCCATAACTTGGCCAAAAATGCTCGTTTTTAAAAAAACAAAAACGTTACTCTTATCTCCATTGCATCGCCGATCTGCTGCAATAGGAGATAGGGGTTGCAAAATCTGGTGACAGAGCATCTTTAAGAAAAAATCTTGTATTTCTTTATAGCAGAATTCAGCTTCCCACATACAACTGGTGAAGGATATATAGAGCTTTATATTTTAACCTTTTTTTAAACTTGTTTTATGGAACACAACATGCAGAGCATACAAGAAATAAGGGCATTGTAAAAGATGAAGACAATACATGGAATGTGCACTGGTTATGCAGTCACAATACAGTCAAGTTACATTGAGACACTGGGGTATAGCCCTGCAAGCAGAAAACACTTTGACATAAACATCACGGCTACTTAAATCGAGGATAGGGATAGTAAGCGGGTCATAGACGAGACCAGAGTATGTGCCGAGAACCAAGTGAGATGCGAGGCACACCAAGGCGCCCAAACTTTTTGAAATTTCTGTGGACATTTAAGATTCTCATAAACTACATTCAGAAAGGGTAACATTTTATTTACCAGTGATCCCCATTGGGATAAGGATGGAGGGCGATTACCCATCCAACGGAGAGCAATCACCGTTCCTGACCATAAAGAGCCCCTCTCTAAGTAAGATCTTCACATGATGAGGCCAAAGCTCCTCGTCCAATAGACCCAGAACGCAAAGTAAACACATCCACATCCTGCTCCCTTATTGTAAGCAAAGGAGATCCCTGATTAGTACGTACTATGTGAGCTAACAACTTGCCAGATTGATTACCCTGCTCGAAAGAATATTGTCGCAGAAAAAACAACTTCCCATCCGCCTTGTCTTACAAAACATTTAAATAAGCCTCACCTGCCTGCAACCACGATATCCGATTAGTCCTGTGGGCGCAGCCCTAAAAGTCTCCTACAGTTGCCTACAAGAACTGGCCAACTTGCTCTCCCCTACTAGACTCCCACTTAATAAATTAGATGGTTGACATCAAACATCCGCGGAGATAGGCCTTCAAGATATCCCAGCAGTGTGTACTCTCTCAGCAGAGTGTACTTGAAAACATTTTTTTAAATCTTAACTTCACATGACTAACTTTAATTTTGTTGTGCATTTTAGGGGCATGGATTCTTATCATTTGAGTCGTGGGATGGCAATCTTTGGGGAATTTGGGTTCTCGTGCTTTACCACCAAAGTCTGGTCTTCACACACTGGTTTATGAACATTTGTCATATCTCAATAAGATTTAGGCATCAGGAATAAAGTATTATATACTGGAAAAGGATAGAAAAATATTTCATAGTGATTGGGCTCACAAAAAAACACTGTCAGACAGGCTGAGTGCAAATGTAGTAAATTTATGGCAATTGATATTCTTTAATAATAAAGGGCATGTAATAGTTGTGGAGAAGACAAATAACCCCAGAGTGATATGTTTCACCATCATATATTTAATAGTATATATTCGTGGCATACTCCATTGGCCGTCGTATTATGGGGGTATTCTCCGATGCCGTACAGAGGTGTGCCAAAAGCACCACAGAGACTATGTATGTCTCCATACAGGCTCTCCCATGTGCCTACTGTCCCGACTCTCACCCAATGGGGAAAGAAGGATCAGGCATGTTGGTTTTCAACATACCTGATCCTGTGTTCTCACGGGAGATAAGGTGCCACCTGAGGTATCTGGTGCCTCATTTCCCTCTCTCCATTGACAACACATGCACACTCAGCCAAGCTAAGTGTACATGTGTATGGGCAGTTGGGAGGAAT
Source organism: Rhinoderma darwinii (assembly GCF_050947455.1). NCBI lineage: Eukaryota > Metazoa > Chordata > Amphibia > Anura > Rhinodermatidae > Rhinoderma > Rhinoderma darwinii. The sequence goes on along the minus strand of NC_134694.1, from coordinate 61,252,547 downwards.
AGCTGTCAACGAAACAAGCGTTCAACTAAAAGCTATCTAAGGCATATAGTCACCTTACGGTTCTTTTTATACCCAGGAGTGTAAGCAAGAAAAGGGGGCATCTGCTGCAGCTAGGGGAAAGAAGGTTTCACCATAAACATAAAAGGTTTTTTTCATTTAACTGTAAATGCACTAAGGTCATGGAACCCTCTGATACAGAATGTTGAATTGGATAAATGTATGTTCCAGTTAAATTTATTAAATGGTGTTTAGATATGCTCCTTACCTTTACATTGTGAAGTCTTTGAGCACCCCGTGATTTGTTGTTATCAGTGGCGGATTAAGTAGACCAAAGGCCCTGGTCTTTTCCACAGACTTGGGCCCCTCTTCCCCACCGGTGTTTATAGTGAACACCACCTTTCTGTGCGAGCATTGTCAAATGGGTGTTATGATTCCCCTTGTCAAAGAGCTGTGTTCCTACATACTGACAGTCTCCAACCATCGCTGACAGTATCACACTGTGTAGGGACAATGGGAATGGTAACACACATTTGTCTATTAGTCCTGGGTAGACAAAGACTTTATGTGGAATACAAGGATTTCCTACAACAGACATGAGAGGTGACGGATCCTCTATAGATCCAGTGACTCACAAGTGATGTCTTCTCTGATGGGAGTCGTTTTCTTTTCTTCTCCATCTGACACAGCCTGTCATGGCGACTTCTCCTGATGAGACATCTTTATCCCTCGCTTCTGCAGCCATTTCCAGCCTCTATAGAAACACACAAATTCAGACACCAAGGTCCATTAAAGGGGTTGTCCGGGCACGGACCGGCTTTTCATACTGATGACCTATCCATGTGCCTGACAACCCCTTTTACTCAGACTAATAAATTCGGACCCCAGACTAGATCCTAGAATACATACAAACCCCAGACCTTCTAAACTATTGCAGTCCCCCAAAAAATCTCCTAAACAAATACAGACCCCAGAACAAGCACCCTAAATAAATACAGACCTCGGAACAGACCCCTAAATACAGACCCCAGACCCCTTAAACAAATCCATCCCCTTATACTTACCTAGCAGCTCACCTCACAGTCTTCTCTGTGGAGTCTTGCTGCTGTCATGTGACCAGCAGGTCTCTAAACAGTAACAAGAACTGCAGAGGTAAGGTCATGTGACCTTATTTCTTAAGGTCCTTTTACAGAACATACACAATGCAGCTTTATTGCGTTTTTTGCCACGATTCAAAGCAAAAACGCAACAAAACTGCATTGTACTCTGGGCCCTAATGACGATCTGCTATTGGTTGTTATTGCATATTTTACACAATGTAGCAAGAGTATGTTATTTCCACAACACAAATTTTACCAGACATGGAAGTGTGTCAACCTTATACTAATTACCTCTCCGTACAGGTGTCTATTGACAGGTGCACACATCTAAATTCCTCCCATGTGGGGAAGGGATGTAAATGTAAAACTATCAGTTGCTAACAATGTGTCATAGGCTTAACTAAAATAAAAATAATTGCCCCATAATCAATGATTCCCAATAAGTATCATGTAACGCGATCATCAATTTGAAATTGTGTGATTACAAGAATTTCCCTTTAATTTGTTAAATTAAGGCTCCATGCACATGAACGTGCTTTTGCGGCCGCAATTCCCCCGAAAATCCACGGGAGGATTGCGGCCCCATTCATTTCTATGGGGCCATGCACACGACCGTAGTTTTTACGGTCTGTGCATGGCCCGGGAGCCCGCACCGCAGAAAGAACAGACATGTCTTATTACGGCCGTCTTCTGCGGTCCGGGCTCATTGAAAATAATGGCCACGTCCAAGTGCATTGTCCGCGATTTGCGGGCGGCTTGCGGCTGACAGTCCGCTGCCGGCCGACCCGAAAATCACGGGCGTGCACATGGCTACGGTCGTGTGCATGAGGCCTAAATGATTTTGCTGAAAGTTACGAGATTACAAGTTATCTCTACTAGACTGCTGGAGATGAGTTACTAATATAATTTTGTTTTTGATTCTCATATTTGGAGCTTGGAAGGAATCTGTCTTTGCTTTCTTCTGAGTCAATATTGCATGATAAATGACCTAGATGGTCTTTTTTTAACCTTCCTGAAAATAAAACTGTGTTTTTAAGAGAACTTAGGCAGGGGCGTAACTAGGAAAGACTGGGCCCCATAGCAAACTCTTGACTGGGCCCCCCCAGGTGCCACAAGCAGCCCCCCTTATAGATAGTGCCCCCTGTAAAATGTGTTATACAGCCCCATGTAGACAGTGCTATACAGCCCCGCCTATAGACAGTGTCACACCCCACTTGTAGATAGCGTACCCAACCTCACCCTTGTAGATAGTGCCATACAGGCCTCCTGTAGATATTGCCATAAAGCCCCCCTGTATATAGCATTATACAGCTCCCACTGTATATAGTGACACACAGCCCCCCTCCCTTGTATATAGTGCCCCACAGCCCCCCTTAGTAGATAGTGCCACACACAGACCCATGTAGATTGCGCCACACACAGCCCCCTGTAGATAGAGCCACAGCCCTCCCCCTTGTAAGTGGTGCCATACAGCCCCCCTAGTAAATAGTGCCAATTAGCTCCCCCCTTAGTAGTGCCACACAGCCCCTTCTATATAGTGCCACACAGCTCCCCCCATGTGTATAGTGCCACACAGCTCCCCCTTGTGTATAGTGCCACACAGCTCCCCCTTGTGTATAGTGCCACACAGCTCCCCCTTGTGTATAGTGCCACACAGCTCCCTCTTGTGTATAGTGTGACACAACTCCCCCTTGTGTATAGTGCCACACAGCCCCCCCCTTGTGTATAGTGCCACACAGCCTCCCTTGTATATAGTGCCACAAGGCAATTACGCATCCGAGAAAGTTGTATCAGCCAGGGGAATGTCAATCAAACATAGAAAGTTGGGTTTGGAGGCAACACTATGTGACTCTTCAGGATAGCGGCACCGCCCCTAACCCTTTAAAGAGTAATTAGCATATAGTGTGCGCCATTTTAAAAGTGGATTTTAAAGATTTTGCTGAATTTGAAAAAAACATACATTTGGAAATTCTGTCAGGTCATGTATTACCGCATGGTGGCGGTTCAAGGGGTTAAAACTACCAGACAGGTTCCCATGAAATATACAATGAATTGAGAACAATTCTATATGCCCTCGAATTTTGTTATTATAAACATATCCTATATAATTACAGCTCCAGAACCAAGCTCATACATATATACAGTACCACAGCCAAGCTCAGTACATAAATACAGCACTAGAACCAAGCTCATACATATATACAGCACCAGAACAAACCTCAGTACATAAATACAGCACTAGAACCAAGCTCAGTACATATATACAATACCAGAACCAAACTCAATACATATATACATTCCCATAACCAAGCTCAGTACATAAATACAGCACCAGAACAAAGCTCAGTGTAAAGGATCTGCCAGGCACAGCTTCGGGGTTAACTCCCATAGGTAATCAGTCTACACCTGAATCTACGTCTCTGAGACTGACTCCTTCTTCCACCACTCAGGATGGCAGGCTTAGGAGTGGGAGAGCCTATCGCAGCCTGGCCAGATGGAGCTAGCTCCCGCCCTCTGTCTATTTATACCTGCCTTTCCTGTTCCTCCTTGCTTGTGATTCTTTCCGTGTGGTTTCCTGGCCCAGCTACAGCTCCTAACTATTTGATCCTGCTCCATACTGACCCTGGCTTACTGACTACTCTTCTGCTCTGCGTTTGGTACCTCGTGCTCTCCTGGTTTGACTTGGCTCGTTCACCACTCTGTTGCTCACGGTGTTGCCGTGGGCAACTGCCCCTTTCCCTTTGCTTTGTATTCCCTTGTATGTTTGTCTCGTGCACTTACTGAGCGTAGGGACCGCCGCCCAGTTGTACCCCGTCGCCTAGGGCGGATCGTTGCAAGTAGGCAGGGACAGAGTGGCGGGTAGATTAGGGCTCACTTGTTCGTTTCCCTACCCCCGTCGTTACACTCAGTATATATATACATCCCCAGAACCAAGCTCATGACATATATACAGTACCAGAAACAATCTCATACATATATACAGCACCAGAACAAAGCTCAGTACTTAAATACAGCAGCAGAACCAAGATCAGTACATATATACAGCCCCAGAACCAAGCTCAGTACATATATGCAACACCAGAATACAGCTCAATTTAGTGCAACCCCTGCCGTATAGGTTTGTACGGCGTAAAACTACAGCTCCCAGCATGGCCAGAACAATAATAAGGATATGCTGGGAGATACTGTTTCACAAAAAAAAATCATACCACCCATCATCTCGCTGCAGATCATACAGTGACTACAGTACAGATTAAAGGCAGAATAAACATTTACATTAAGTGACTCACCTGTGACGACTCAGATTCTAGTTCTTTTCTTCTCCCTCCGGTCCAAACCTCTATGATGGATTTTTCCCGGCCACGACCCGTTTCTGCAGTTTTCTGCTCAGATGTCTTCAGCTTCTCACTTTTAAAATATTTCTGCACCTATAAAAGAAGTTAAAATTCTCAACCCCTCTAAATATAATAAAGCGCCATATATGCACATATATGTACATATATGCAACACCAGAATACAGCTCAATTTAGTGCAACCCCTGCCGTATAGGTTTGTACGGCGTAAAACTACAGCTCCCAGCATGGCCAGAACAATAATAAGGATATGCTGGGAGGTACTGTTTCACAAAAAAAAATCATACCACCCATCATCTCGCTGCAGATCATACAGTGACTACAGTACAGATTAAAGGCAGAATAAACATTTACATTAAGTGACTCACCTGTGATGACTCAGATTCTAGTTCTTTTCTTCTCCCTCCGGTCCAAACCTCTATGATGGATTTTTCCCGGCCACGACCCGTTTCTGCAGTTTTCTGCTCAGATGTCTTCAGTTTCTCACTTTTAAAATATTTCTGCACCTATAAAAGAAGTTAAAATTCTCAACCCCTCTAAATATAATAAAGCGCCATACACTGCACCTCTAAGTATAATAGCGCCACACTCTGTGTCCTTGATTATAATAGTACCATACACTGTCCCACACACACACCGTGCCCCCTGTAGATAGTGCCCCCATAGCCCCCTGTAGATAGTGACCCCCATAGAGCCTCTGTAGGTAGTGCCCACATATGGACTCCAGAGCTGCAAGACAATACTGCTAACCACTGAGCCAACGTGCTGCCCTACATATAGCCTTCCTTATAGAAAGTGCTCTACGTATAGCCCACCTCTGTAGATAATATCTCACATATAGCTTCCCCTGTATATAGTGTCCCACAAATAGCCCGCACCTGTAGACAGTGCCCTACATAGAGCCCCCTGTAGCTAGTGCCCCACAGGTAACCCACCGCTGTATATAGTGTCCCACATATAGCCCACCCCTATAGATAGTGCCCTACAAATAGTTCCCCTATAGATAGTTATCTACATATAGCCCACCCCTGTATATAGTGCCCCACATCCCCACTTATAGACCCCCCTGTAGATAGTGCCCCACATCCCCCCATATAGACCCCCCTGTAGATAGTGCCCCACATCCCCAAATATAGACCTCTCTGTATATAGGGCCCCACATCCCCACATATAGACCCCCTGTAGATAGTGCCCCACATCCTTACATTTAGCCCCCCCTGTATATAGCGGTCCACATCCCCACATATAGATCCCCCTGTATATAGTGGCCCACATATAGACCCCCTGTATATAGAGCTCCACTGTAGATAAGCACTCAGTTTTAGTAAAAAAGAAATAAAAATTACATACCCTGATCCCCTTCCCGCGCCGTCCGGTGGCAATACAGATCTGCTCTCTTCTGAGCAGGTCTGCTGGAGCAGAACGACGCGTCGTTCAAAGGCGCTGATTGGCAGGGCAAAATGACTTGCCCCATCAATCACTACCTTTCAAGCACGGAAGCGTCGTTCAAAGGCGCTGATTGGTAGGGCAGAATGACTTGCCCCATCAATCACCACCTTTCAAGCACGGAAGCGTCGTTGAAAGGCGCTGATTGGCGGGGCAAGTCATTTTGCCCCGCCAATCAGCGTCATTGTAAGGCGCTGAATGGTCGGGCACAGAACATGCCTGGCTATCCAGCGCTGATGCATGTATTTGTACCTGCGTGCTATAGAAGGAGGTACAATTACTGCAAGATGGGGTGACTTTCGCTAGCACCGGCCCCCCCCCCCTGGCATGAGGGCCTGTTTTGCCCGGCCCATACAAATTAGAGGCTCGGCGGTGCAGGCCCTGTAGTAGCGTCGCTACCGCTGTACCGGGCGTATGGGGTGGCGTCGGCTGGTGGCACAGGCCCCCTCAAGCCACGGGCCCCATAGCAGCCACTACGGCTGCTACCGTAGTAGTTACGCCACTGGTCTTAGGCCTCATGCACACATGTAGAGGAGGCTGTATGCTCTCCATGTGCTGCCCACAAAGCCGTCAAACGCAACAGAAAAACCCCCAAATCATAGAATCTGGACTATGGGTGCTGTTTGTTTTACAAAGCTGTATTATGGCCTGGTGCATGAGTGCAAGAGGTCTAATCCACCCTTTTGCACTGGCTAATCTTGGTGCTCAGGAGTCTACCCTCAGAAAAACACTGAAATAGAATAATGTGCATGGAAGGATCGCAAGAAACTACATCTCTCCATGAAGAACATTGCTGCCCAGTTTAAATTTATATAATGCCCAATGGATAAACTAGACGAATGCTTATTTAAAGGAGAAAAGGTATTTTTAGAAGAAAACAAATACTGTCTACCAAAATAAATACCTTATTGTAATCATGAAACTCAGGGCTGGCAGAATCGGGGTTTAGGTGTGCTTTGCTGCTATAAGAGTGGGATAGTTCATAGGTGATGGAGCTATAACATTTTTACTTGTATCATCAATCTACAGCAGAATTGTAATGGTCGCTGCTCCACCGTGTACTTACCTCTCCTGGCAGGCGCCGCATCTCTCTTTCATCCCACGCTGTAGGCAACTTGCCCTTTGTAGGTAACTTAACCTTATCGAGCCTGCGCATGCCAAATTCCATGTAATGAAACGTCCGTCTCTTTTAGATTGTCATGACTACTAGCCTAGCTTCTGAGTGGCCCTGGTTTGAGTTGCAGAGCCAATCTTATTTCTCTGTCTTCTTCCGATCAGAATCTAGGGTGGAGTATTTAAGTCTGGTCAGTTCTTTCATTGTAGCTTGTGAATTTCTTCGTGTATGCAAGTATCTGATCAAGCTCTTGGCTACACCCTGTATCACCTGACTATTTGGATTATTGGAACTGGACCTCAGCTTTGTCTTTAGATTAACCCTTTTGCTCACTGATTTGGACATTTTGCTCTCGGCTGGTTTTGACCTCTGCAACTCCTGGTATTCTTCTGCTTTCTGATTTGGACTTACAGTCTCTCCTAGTTGTGTACTCTTTTTGCTGTTTAACCTCGGTCTGTTTGGTTTCCGTTCTGGTATTGCCTGCATTGCACCTCCTGTACAACACTGTATTCTGTTAATGCAACCTGGGTTCTATGCAGCCAAATCCAACCTGCCTTGCAGTGGGCTCTGGTGAAGACCATAGAGAAGCCTTATACTCTGCTGATCAGAGTAGTGACGTACTTGAGGTAGCAGATTACCTGCACGCTTTATCCATACAGTCTCCAGCTGCCTTTGTGGAATTGCTTACAGAGCAATTGCATAACTTGCACTCTGGGGAATTGCACAACTAGCGATTACGTTATATAACTCAATATGCAACTCAAACCAGAGCCACCCAGAAGCTAGGCTAGTAGTCATGACAATCTTAGAGACTGACGTTTCCTAACATTTCACCCAGGTTTCCTGACTATAAAAAGGTACCTCCCCATTGTTCCATGCCTGAACAATTAGGTTTCATACTCAGCTTGCTAGTTGTATTCTCCTAAGACTTGTATTTGGATTATCTGTTACCGACCCTGCCTGAACTTTGCCTTGCCTGCCTGCTGCCTGCCCTGACCTGCCTGTTTACCATGATAATCATTGTTTCCTGCCCTGACCTTTGACTGTGCTAAATTATAAGGGAACGTCTGGCCTGACCTATGCTAATATCCAGGGGCGGATTAAGGGTACCATGGGCCCCGGACAGCTCACAAAGTGTGCCCCCCCACCCGAACTCTGAAGACGCTGTACCGTATATTCGCAGATCTCAGTTTAGGTGGCCACAGATCTGGCATGGTTTTGAATTTGCTGTAAAAGCAGAATGAGACATAAATAGAAAACGCATAATACTTCGAGAAACTAAAGAGGTCAGGAGCCTTAAATTGTTAGTGGTTTCCGAAAAAAAACAAAACAAGCCATTATTTATTTATTTTTTTCACTCACCGCCTTCCTAGAGCCATACCTTTTTTACGTCAATGGAGTGGTGTGTGAAGGATTATTTGTGGGAGAGAGCCAAAAATGACGACCGGAGCGGGGACGAAATTCTGGCCGGAGCGGGGACGAAATTCTGCCCACGCTCCATGCTCAACTCCAGGCAGATCAGTGTAGCAAAGACAAGGGGGTTATATGTGTATGAAGCGAATGGTCAGAAAGACCAGAAAAGATGATTTATAAATACACACATCCCTAATAAAAAAAAAAAAAAAAAAGGGAGGGGGGAAACCTCCTCCTCAGTGAATCTACAGAGTGTAAGGGTATGTTCACACGATTAACAAAATACTTCTGAAAATACGGAGCTGTTTTCAAGGGAAAAAAGCTCCTGATTTTCAGAAGTTTTTTGAGCAACTCACATTTTTCGCTGCGTTTTTTGCTGCATTTTCGCTGCGTTTTTTTCGGCAGTTTTTTAGCTGTTTTCAATAGTCTCTGAGAAAACGGCTCCAAAAACGTCCCAAGAAGTGTCCTGCACTTCTTTTGACGAGCCGTCACTTTACGCGTCGTATTTTGACAGCGACGCGTAAAATGACAGCTCGTCTGCACAGAACATCCTAGGACCCATTGCAAGCAATGGGCAGATGTTTGCCGACGTATTGGTGCCGTCTTTTCAGGCGCAATTCAAGGCGTAAAACGCCTCCATTACGTCTGAAAAGACGTCGTGTGAACCCAGCCTAAGGGTATGTTCATACGATTAACAAAATATGTCTGAAAATACGGAGCTGTTTTCAAGGGAAAACAGCTCCTGATTTTCAGACGTTTTTTGAGCAACTTGTGTATTTCGCTGCGTTTTCGCGGCATTTTTTACGGCCGTTTTTGGAGCTGTTTTCCATAGAGTCTATGAGAAAACGGCTCCAAAAACGTCCCAAAAAAGTGTCCTGCACCTCTTTTGACGAGCCGTCATTTTACGCGTCGTATTTTGACAGCGACACGTAAAATGACAGCTCGTCTGCACAGAACATCCTAAGACCCATTGCAAGCAATGGGCAGATGTTTGCCGACGTATTGGAGCCGTCTTTTCAGGTGTAATTTGAGGTGTAAAACGCCTCCATTACGTCTGAAAAGAGGTCGTATGCACATACCCTAACAGTACAAAAATTATTATTTTACATTAAGGTCTTAAAAAAGACATATTGATAATAAGAACATAACGGTTTACATTAAGCGCAGATATTTAAATAACAACAATATACGTGTACCATATAAATCCCAACAGCTGTAGTGCAACATACATAGCTGTGTACAGAATCAAATCGTGCATAAATTGAAGAGCATATACATCTCTAAGTTACGGACATCATGTAAAATTACATATGTCAATGGACAAACAAGTAAAAAAATCAGCAGATATTTTTTGTCTTAATCCAGTTACACATTCTGGGAGCTGCACATGCGCAGTAGAGTTTTGACGGCCTGGGGCAGCGTTCTTGCGATCTTTCGGCTGTGCGCATGCACCGTTGACCAGGCATATCATTGGTGGTGACAACACCATCTGACTCATTTGGCCCCGTATATTAACTGCTTTTAACAACTTTTGGGACTTGATTTCTTTGATTGTGGATGGAAAGTAATGCTCCTTCCATATGGTAACTAACATTACCAGTCCATGTTGTGTTCACATAATATATGGTCTGCTAATAATCACTCATGACTAGTACTTTCACTCCTTATCCTCCTCCTCTTGTGGGTTCATTATGAACCTATTTGTATTGTTACTGTTTTATGCATTTATTCATATTTGAGGGAGTGATAAATATATATATTTTTGTAAATGCATCTGTTGCTAAGCACGTTATTTGCAATCTACTGTCCCAGATAAGGTATTTTATACCCATTATCTTGTTACTCTACATCATAGCCTGCTTTGATACTATGATTTAATTCTTTATAAGCAAGATATTACTGCTATCGATGTGGATTTCCTTTTATCTAGCCCATATGCAGTTAATACTGTTTTGAATCCTCTGTGTATTTTAAATTCTTATTGAGATCTAATAAAATTTAGATTTTTCTATTTTTTCAAATACTAGCAAAAGTATATGACTCCTTTATTTTGTTTGTATATATCATTACATATATACAGCACCAGAACAAAGCTCACTACATGTATACAGCACTAGAACCAAGCTCAGTACATATATACAGCACCAGAACCAAGCTCAGTACATATATATATATAGCATCAGCACAACTACAGCTCTGTACAGAGATAATTAGCAAATTCAATTTAAGCCCTGCCATATAAGTTTGTATGACATAAAACGACAGCTCCCAGTATTGCCTGAACAATGGTTAAGATATGTTTGGGGTTGTTGTTTTAAAAAAAGAATGCTACCATCCGTCATCTCGCTGCAGATCATACAGTTACTACAGTACTGATCATAGCTACATAGTTAAATTGTTAGTACGGTTGAAAAAAGACACGTTCACGTTCACAGGGTATGTGGACCCACTAGGCCACTCCGCCGTAGTGGAGAGGCAGCTGACCAGGGCTCAGTCTATACGAAAGTCTACAGCAGTTCGTAACACTCGGATACCTGAACTAGTCCAGACAGTGGCTGTGGCTTCAGCACGGATGGAGGTCGGTGGAGCAGGTTGCGCCAAACGTGGCGGGCAGTACAAGACGTGGCAGATGATACTGGACGCGGCAGAAGACACTGGACGTCGCAGAAGACACTGGACGTGGCAAATGACAGCAGGTGAAGTAAGACATGACTCCAACACTAGGAGGCACAGGAACAAGAACACAGCACGGGATACAGGAACAGGTAACAGGGCACGGGTAACAACTGGTACGGGAAACAATAAGGGACCATTTGCAAGACAGACTTGGGATAAACCAACAAAGCTCAGGCAAGGATCAGAGGGGCTGGGGCCTACTTATAGATCAGGAAATCTCGTGGGTTGATGTTGATGATGATTTAATGTGCGCGCGCTGGCTCTTTAAGAGCGGGCACGAGCGTGCCGCGCACCCTACGGGACACAGCGTACCGGAGTGGAAGTGAGCGCTGGCGTCTCATAGGCAGGAGATGGGGACCAGCGCTCACAGATCCATGGCTGCGGGCGTCGGGAAGTGAGTGAACCCGACGGCCCGCGGCGATGGACGCTACATCCATCAAGTTCAACCAAGGGATAGGAAAAGGGAAAGGAAACATTTCTACACATTCACATAGGAGATGATATTTTTTAGTTTGAGGAAATTATCTAAGCCTTTTTTAAAGCCATCTACTGTCCCTACTCTGACCAGCTCCTGTGGTAGGCTATTCCATAGATTCATAGTTCTCACAGTAAAGTAGGCTTGTCGCCTCTGCAGATTGAACCTTTTTTTCTCCAGACGGAGGGAGTGCCCCCTTGTTTTTTGAGGGGGTTTTACGTGGAACAGGATTTCACCATATATTTTGTACGTGCCATTAATATATTTATATAAGTTAAAGGGGTTGTCCGAGATTTATTTTTTCAGTAAATTTAAACACACATTGCACATATTTACAGTTGAATAATATACTTACCCGTGCAATCTTGCTTCTGTTCTCCGTTCTGGTTGTTCTTTTCTTCGGATTACATGACTTCTGACATCACTTTTTCAGGCTCCTCGACTTACAGTTGAATAATATACTTACCCGTGCAATCTTGCTTCTGTTCTCCGCTCTGGCTGTTCTTTTCTTCGGATCACATGACTTCTGACGTCACTTTCGCAGGCTCCTCCACTGTCGTGTCGTATCCCGATCACATGGTCTCGCCCCAGAGAGACCTCGGATGGGATACGACACGTCACTGGTGACGTGTTATTCGGCATGTGCTGGTTGATTACTGCCCGCCCAGTGACTCAGGTCAGGGGACAGGTCCACTCCCGTGCTGCAGCCTCCAAGCATCTGCCTCTACTCTGTGCTCTGCTGTGCCGAGAAGCAGAGAGGAAGCTCCGCCCACAGCCCATCCTGACCTGTGATGCTGTCAGCAAGGAGACATGGTGAGTGCCTGTGTGTGTATGTGTGTGTAGTGTGAATGCAGTGTGTGTCTCTGTGTTTGTTTGTATGTGTGTGTGTGTGTGTGTGTGTGTGTGTGTGTGTGTCTCTGTCTGTCTGTGTCTCTGCATGTGTTTGTCTCTTACATCTACTACGTTATCTGTTCTCAGAGAGTTATCACTGTGTTATCTGTGATGATACATAGGACTGCAGGTAACACAACTACTTTATCTGTAATCAGAGAGTTATCAGTGTATTATCTGTGGTGTTACATAGGACTGCAGGTAACATCTACATTACAGGGCATCATGGGTATGGTGGGTTACAAGACAGGAAACTGACAGTAAGGGATGTAAACAAACAGCAAGGGATGTAAACAAACAGAAAGAGCAGCAGTGACAATGGAAATCAAACAGAAACTGGTTAGAAGTTTAATAGGGGGTATTAGGGAAGGCAAACCAAGGCTGGGGGACACTTTTTAGATTTTTTTTTTTCCTGGACAACCCTTTAATTATGTCCCCCCTTAGTCGTCTCTTTTCAAGGCTAAATAGGTTTAACCCCTTAAGGACACGGCCAATTTTAGCCTTGAGGACAGAGCAATTTTTTTTACATTTCCCTCTTTGCATCCCGACGCTCATAACGCTTTTATTTTTTGTACGACGTAGTTGTATGAGACTTTGTTTTTTGCGGGACGAGTTGTACTTTATGTACGTACCATTTTTTGGTACAAATACATTATCGTTTAATTTCTATAAATTTTTAATTAGATTAAAATGCAGAAAAAAAGCAGTTGTGCAGCAGTTTTAATTTTTTTTTTTTTACACCATACACCGATCATAATAAATAATGGTATACATTTGTTGTACAGGTCGTTACGGTTGTGGCGATACCAAATATGTCTATATTATTTCATGTTTTGGGACTTATATTTTAAAAAGTTGATTTATCATAAAAAATGTGTGTTTCTGTGTATTTTATTTACTTTTTATTTATTTATTTACCATTATTTTTTTTTTACATTCATTTAACTTTTTTTTTTAATCCCATAAAGGGATTTATCATTTTGATTTTGATTTTGTAACTGTAATGTACTGGCATAGATCTATATGCCAGTACATTAGCCTGTTACTGATCGTACACAGGCAGTTGTTAGGGCATACCTCAGTATGACCTAACAACAGGAAATATGTTCAGACAGCCCTGGGGTCCTTCACTGGACCCTGGGCTGTCTGGCCATACGAGTTATGGGCTTTGATCGCGTCACAGTTATTTTCTGCGACGCGATCAATGTGCAGTCCCCTCTCTTTGAACGCCGCGATCAGCTGTCATCGCGGCGTTCAAAGGGTTAACAGCGGAGAGAACATGTTTCTCTCCTCTCCGCTGTCAGAGCGGGGCCGTGGCTGTGTATTACAGCCGTTGCCCTGCTCTCGATCGCACACACAGAGACGGCAGGGACGGCTGTCACACAGGACGAGTATGCTCGTCCTAATGCGCGAAGTGCTCGCCGCTCAGGACGAGCATACTCGTCCTGTGTCGGCAACCAGTTAATTCTTTTAATCTTTCCTCATAACTTAGATTATCCATGCCCCTTATTAGCTTCGTTGCTCTTCTATATATTTTTTCCAACTCCAGGGCATCCTTTCTATGAACTGGAGCCCAGAACTGAACTGCATATTCTAGATGAGGCCTCACTAATTCTTTGTAAAGTGGTAATATTACATCCCTGTCTCCCGAGTCCATGCCTCTTTTAATACATGACAATATCTTACTGGCCTTTGAAGCAGCTGATTGACATTGCATGCTGTTATTCAGTTTATGATCTACAAGTACACTCAGATCCTTCTCAACAAGTGACTCTCCCAGTATAGCTCCCCCTAGGACATATGATGAATGCAGGTTGTTGGTATCCAGATGCATAACTGTCACGAGGCGGGTTAGTGGACCCACTAGGCCGTACCGTCGCAGCGGGTAGGCAGCTGGCCAAACAACAGGACACCCCAGAAATACAATGTCCCGCACAAGGGTACCTGAATAGTCCAGATGGTGGCCGCATCTCTGGCACAGATGAGATGGGTGCAGCAGATGGCGCCAAATGTGGCGGATGACACTGGAGCCGCAAGTTGCACCAGACGTGGCAGACTCCTCCGGACGTGGCAGATGACACAGGACGTGGCGGATTCCTCCGAACGTGGCAGATGACACAGGACGTGGCAGATTCCTCTGGACGTGGCAGATGACACAGGACGTGGCGGATTCCTCCGGACATGGCAGATGACACAGGACGTGGCACGTCTCGATACTAAGGCACAGCACGGGAAACAGGAACGGGTAACAAGGCATGGGTAACAATTGGAACGGGAAACACTAAGGGACCATTTGCAAGACAGATTGGGAAAACGTACAACGCTCAGGCAAGGATTAGAAGGCCAGGGGCCTTCTTATAGACCAGGAAATCGTGGCAGTTGATGATGATGACGATTTCCTAATTGCGCGCGCTGGCCCTTTAAGGCCGGGCGCGAGCGTGCATGTGCACCCTACGGGACACAGCCGAACGGAGCGGAAGTGAGCGCTGGTGTCTCCTAGGAGGGAGACGGGGACCAGCGCTCACGGATCCATGGCTGCGGGCGTCGGGAGGTGAGTGAACCCGACGGCCCGCGGCCATGGACGCTACAGTATCCCCCCTCTTACGCCCCCTCTTCTTGGGGCCAGAGCGAGAGAGGAATTTTTTAATAAGAGCAGGAGCGCTGAGGTTCTCTTCTGGCTCCCAGGACCTCTCCTCAGAACCAAACCCTCTCCAGTCCACCAAATAGAAAGTCCTTCCTCCTACCCTTTTGTAGTCCAGGATCTCTTTTACCTCGAATACATCAAAAGGACCGCTGGGGGCAACTGTGGAACTAGAAGTCTTGCTGTAGCGGTTCAGGACCATTGGTTTCAGGAGGGACACATGGAAGGAGTTAGGGATTCTGATGGTATGAGGCAGCCGCAGCTTATAGGAGACAGGGTTGATCTGTTGCAGGATCTCGAAAGGACCAAGGAACCTAGGAGCAAACTTGTATGAAGGCACCCTCAAGCGAATGTTCCAAGAGGACAGCCAAACTTTAGTCCCCGGAAGATCCTGAGGCGGCTCTCTTCTCCTAGTATCCGCCTTTCGCTTCATGCGATCTACCGCCAGCAAAATACAGGACCGGGTCTGTTGCCAGATTTTCAGGAAGTCCCCATATGCAGAGTCAGCAGCGGGTACCTGAGATGGAAGAGGGACTCTGGGATGTTGACTGTACACGATGTGAAACGTAGTGGAGGTGGTGGACTCACTTGTGTGGTTGTTGTTTGAAAACTCGGCCCATGGAAGAAGCTGTACCCAGTTATCGTGCTGTGAAGAGATGAAGTGGCAGAGATAATTCTCCATGATCTGGTTGATCCTTTCAACTTGCCCATTGAACTGGAAAAGTCCAAACTCACATCCAGGAGTTTACAGAGGGCTCTCCAGAACAGCGGAGAATTCTTCTCCTGTCTGCCAACCGAACAAACGTCATCCCAGGAGGGATGTCTCTAATCTGCAGAGGATAAGCGGTGACAACGCAGGACGGGTCTATGATAGTCTGAAGGGACTCCGTGTCTTCCATCTCAAACGATCTGGACAGGGCACCGGCCCTCACATTCTTGTCCGCGGGACGGTAGTGGAGCAGAAATTGGAAACGGGTGAAAAACAGCGACCACCTGGCTTGACGGGGATTCAGTCGTTGTGCAGACTGAAGGTAGGTGAGGTTCTTGTGGTCGGTGAAGATCAGAATGGGGTGAGCAGCGCCCTCTAGAAGATCTCTCCACTCCTCCAGGGCCAATTTGATGGCCAGTAGCTCCCGATCTCCAATGGAGTAATTGCGCTCAGCAGAAAAAAACAGTCTTGAGTAGTAGCCACATACCACTGCCTTTCCTTTGGAGCTCCTCTGGAACAGAAGTGCACCTGCACCAACAGAGGAAGCGTCCACTTCCAGTGAGAACTGCCGAGATACGTCAGGATGATGGAGGATCGAGGCTGAAGTGAAGGCTCTCTTGAGGCTAATAAATGCGGACTCTGCCTCTGGAGTCCACACTTTGGCGTTCACACCCTTCTTGGTAAGGGACGAGATAGGGGCCATCAGAGAAGAGAAGTTAGGAATAAACTGCCGGTAGAAATTGGCGAATCCCAGGAACCGCTGTATGACCCTTAAGCCTTGAGGACGTGGCCACTCCAGGACAGCTTTCACTTTCTCAGGATCCATCTTGAGGCCTTGATCCGAGATGATGTAGCCCAGGAAGGGCAGAGAACTCTTCTCAAAGACGCACTTCTCCAGCTTGGCGTATAAATGATTCTCACTTAATCGTAGTAGAACCTGACGTACATGCCTCCGATGAGTCGTCTGATCTGGGGAGAAAATCAAAATATCATCGAGATAAAAAACAACACAGACATAGAATAGATCTCGGAAGATATCGTTAATGAACTCCTGAAACACTGCGGGAGCGTTACACAGTCCGAAGAGCATCACCAGGTATTCGTAGTGCCCGTCAGGGTGTTAGAAGCCGTCTTCCATTCATCACCCAGGCGAATCCGGACTAGATGGTAAGCCCCCCACAGGTCTAGCTTAGAAAAATTTTGGGCTCCTCGTATGCGATCAAACAGCTCAGAAATGAGTGGCAACGGGTATTTGTTCTTGACTGTGATCAGGTTGAGGCCCCTGTAGTCAATGCAGGGACGAAGGGATCCGTCCTTCTTTTTAACGAGGAAGAATCCAGCTCCGGCCGGGGAGGAAGACTTTCGTATGAAACCCCTCTCCAGATTCTCCTTGATATAGGCCGACATGGATAGAGACTCTGGCAAGGAGAGAGGATATACCCGTCAACGGGTGAGAGAGGCATTAGGAACCAGTTCAATGGGGCAGTCATAAGTCCGATGTGGAGGCAGCGTCTCAGCTTCCCTTTTGCTGAAAACATCTGCATACTGAGCAAATTGGGGAGGCAGTCCCATCAACGACTGAGGCAGAGAAGGCTTGACAGGATGGATCTGCAACAGACAACGACCATGGCACTTGGAGCCCCATTGGAGAACCTCTCCAGAATTCCAGTCCAGGACTGGGGCATGTAGTCGAAGCCAAGGCAGCAGAACAGGGTTGATGGCCTTGGGCAAAACAAGAAAATAAATTAATTCGAAATGCAGGACTCCAACCTGGAGCTTCAACGGCTTGGTCTTAGAAATGATGGGATCAGGCAGAGGCAGTCCATTAACTGAGGCAATAGCCAAAGATGTCTCCAGGGGAACTGTGGGCAGCTGAAGATGATCCACAAGCTCTTTCTGGATGAAATTTGCAGCAGAGCCAGAGTCAAGATAGGCAGAGACTTGATGCGTCCTGTCGCCGGATACTAGGGTCACAGGAATAGTCAATTTGGAACCGAATGCTCTGTTAGGTTCCGTTCCACCTAGGGTTGTCTCTCCAACCAATCCTAGGCCCCCTTGTCTCTCTGGCTTCTGGGGACACAGACGCACAATATGGCCTCCACGGCCGCAATACAAACAAAGTCCAGAAGTGCGTCTGCGTTGACTCTCCTGGGTAGACAACTTGACATAATTCCTCTGCATCGAATCCTCTGGTGGAATGACTGAGGGGGATTGCGGGACAGCAGAATCCAGCCTGGGAAGTTCTCTCTCCTGGAGAACCTCTTGGGAACGTTCCCGGATCCTCATGTCAACTCGGGAGGCGAGTAAGATAAGATCGTCCAGGGTAGATGGTAGATCGCGAGCAGCCAGCTCGTCCTTGATCCCTGAAGACAATTCCTGCCAGAATGTAGCCACCAAAGCCTCGTTGTTCCTGGTCAATTCAGCAGCCAAGATACGGAACTGGATGGCATACTTGCCCACGGAGAGATCTCCCTGGTGTAGGGTTAGCGAGGATGCAGCAGCCGAAGAAACTCTCCCAGGTTCCTCAAAGATCAAGCGGAAGGTCTGTAGGAAGCACTGCAAGTCCCGGGTCTCTGGTCCCTGATGTTCCCACAGAGGATTAGTCCATGCCAGGGCTTTGCCAGTAAGGAGAGAGATGATGAAGGCGATCCTGACGTCATCCAAACAGAAGGACCTGGCATTTAGTCTGAAATGGATAAGGCACTGATTCAAAAATCCCCTGCAGGACCTTGGATCTCCGTCATAGCGTGGAGGTAGCGGCAAGAAACACAGGGGGTTGGTACCGGTACAGACAGGAAGTGTAGCAGGCGGAACCGCAGGAACGGGTGCGGTGATGACTGTGGTTGGAGCAAGCAGCCGATGGGCTATGGCGTTCACCGACAGGAGGAGCTGGTCTTCTCGTGACTGGAGATCCTCCATCTCGGCCAGCATGGCTTGTGTCGTCAAAGTCTCAGGTTGACCAGCGGGGTCCATGGCCTGAGCATACTGTCACGAGGCGGGTTAGTGGACTCACTAGGCCGTACCGTCGCAGTGGGGAGGCAGCTGGCCAAACAACAGGACACCCCAGAAATACAATGTCCCGCACAAGGGTACCTGAATAGTCCAGATGGTGGCCGCAGCTCTGGCACAGATGAGATGGGTGCAGCAGATGGCGCCAAACGTGGCAGATGACACAGGAGCTGCAAGTTGCACAGGACGTGGCGGATTCCTCCGGATGTGGCAGATGACACAGGACGTGGCACGACTCGATACTAAGGCACAGCACGGGAAACAGGAACGGGTAACAAGGAACGGGTAACAATTGGAACGGGAAACACTAAGGGACCATTTGCAAGACAGACTGGGAAAACTAACAACGCTCAGGCAAGGATTAGAAGGCCAGGGGCCTTATAGACCAGGAAATCGTGGCAGTTGATGATGATGACGATTTCCTAATTGCGTGCGCTGGCCCTTTAAGGCCGGGCGTGAGCGTGCACGCGCACCCTACGGGACACAGCCGAACGGAGTGGAAGTGAGCGCTGGCGTCTCCTAGGAGGGAGACGGGGACCAGCGCTCACGGATCCATGGCTGCGGGCGTCGGGAGGTGAGTGAACCTGACGGCCCGCGGCCATGGACGCTACAATAATTTTACATTTATCTACATTAAACCTCATTTGCCAAGTGGATGCACAAACACCCAGTGTGTCCAAATCAGCTTGCAATTTACGAATATCTTCTATAAACTGAACAATACTACATAGCTTGGTATCATCGGCAAAAATAGAAATAGTGCTATTAATCCCATCCTCTATATCATTAATAAAATAAATTGAATAATAGTGGTCCCACCATGAAACTCTGGGGTACACCACTTATAACCGGGGACTATTCAGAGTAAGAATCATTGACCACAACTCTCTGGATACGGTCCTTGAGCCAATTCTCAATCCAATTACAAACTATACTTTCTAAACCTGTAGTCCTTAATTTACCCATTAAACGTCTATGAGGGACAGTGTCAAATGCGTTTGCAAAATCCAAAAACACTATATCCACAGGAGCCCCTCTGTCTAGGCTTCTGCTCACCTATTCATAAAAACAAATCATGTTGGTTTGACAACTTTTGTCCTTAGTAAATCCGTGCCGGCTGTCACATATCATACTATTTTTTGTCACATAATCCTGTATATAGTCCCGCATTAGCTCCTCAAACATTTTCCCCACGATTGATGTTAAGCTCACTGGTCTATAGTTACCCGGGGAGCTCTTTTGGAAAATAGGAACCACATTTGCCCTGCGCCAGTCTCTTGGCACTATACCAGTCACTAGAGAATCTCTAAATATTATAAAGAGGGGGACAGAAATAACTGAATAATCTGGTCCCGGGGCCTTGTGCACATTTATTTTATTTAACTTAGCTTGGACCATATCTACATTCAGTCAATTCAGTATATTAATTGATGTATTAACAGCACTGGCACCAGCAACATCAGCTGCTCTTTCTTCTGTTGTATATACAGAGCTAAAGAACCCATTTAGTAACTCTGCCTTCTCATGATCCCCTGTGACCAACTCCCTGTTACCACTATTTAGAGGTCCCATCTGCCTTTTATTTCGTATTTTTGCTGATTTTAATACTTTTTTACAGATTTTATCAAGCTCTTTATGATTTACAGAGGCTACAGCTGTACCCTCAGATTTGTATTTTTCACATGCCCTTTTTTTGTCATATATTGCCCTCTTTACAGAAGGTGTAAGCCAAGTGGGGTTTAATTTTAGTCATTTATACTTATTACCTACAGGAATAAATTTTGCACTATAATTATATCAAATAGATTTTAAGATCTCCCATTTATCTTTTGTACCATTATTTGACATTAGTTCTTCCCAGTCTATGTCCTGAATTGCAGCCCTCATCCTGGAAAAATTGGCCTTCTTAAAATTAAGTGTTTGTTTTTTACAGTAAAGGTAAAATGTAACTATATTGTGATCACGGTTAGGCTTTGTACACATCTGGGCTAGGGCTCCGTTCCGACTTTCCGTCTGAGCTTTCCGTCGGAACGGAGCCTTGACAGACACAATTTCAATGGTGACGGATCCGGTGGCAATGGTTTCCGTTTGTCTCCGTTGTCCTGCAACAGGTTGAGGAAATTTCTCCTCTTCGCAGTTGAAACCGAACCATGACACCAATTAATATCTGGATAAATAAAATCTCCCATTATCACTACAGTGCCCGCTCCATCTGTTTATATAGCTGGCCTTCCATCTCCTCAGTTATATTGAGGGCTCTATAGATTACACCAAAATTTAAATTTTTCAGTGTTTACCTCCCTTTGTAATTCCACCCACAAGGTTTCAACCTCCTCACAATCTTTACCCACTATTGTCTCTTTCACACTCACCTTAATATCACTTCTCACATACAGACAAATAGACATACCGCCTTTCCTATTTGTCCTGTATTTCCTAAACAGTGTAAAACCCTGTAGATTTACAGCTCAGTCTAGCCTTTTTTCAGTAACACCAACTATATCTATATGTTCCTCCAATACCAAGGCCTCCAGTTCCCCCATTTTGCTTGTTAGACTTCTGGCATTTGTGAACATACACTTTAACTTGCATTTCAAATTGCCACGTTTGGTATCAGAAATTTGATTTGACATTAATTGGGGCTTTTTTATTTTCATTGCTGCTTTATAACAAAAGGGTCGGCTTATCCTGATGTGACAAGAATGTCAGGATATCAGTCACAGGGAGCATAAACATTTACATTGAGTGACTGACAGGTGACACCTCAGATTCTTTTTAGTTCTTTTTCTCTTTTCTTCTCCATCCGGTCCAGACCTGTATGATGACTTCTCCAGGCCACAGCCCATTTCTGCAGTTTGCCGCTCAGATGTCTTCGACTTCCCATTTTTCCAACATTTCCGCACCTATAAACGAAAATAAAATTCTCATGGTGCCACACTCTATGCCCTGAATATAATAGTATCACGCACTGCGCCCCTGAATATAATAGCACCATGCTCTGTCCCCATGATGTAAATTATGTCAAACACTGTAAAGTAAAACACCACCCACACTAACAATGCCCCCTGTAGATAGCACCAGTCACAATGCCCCCTGTAGATAGCGTCAGTCACAATGCTCCCTGTAGATAGCGCCAGTCACAATGCCCCCTGCAGATATTGCCCAGTGTATATATTGCCCAGTGTATATAACGTCCCCTGTAGATATTGCCCCCAATGTTGCCCACAGAAAAAACCAAAACATTCTCACCTGTCCCCATTCCGGCGCCGTCCTTAAGCGACACATTACTGGTCAGCCACCAGGCAGCGTTACCTGGCCTAACGGCGCAGTCGATGTTATGACGTCATTGCGCTGTCTGCATGATTGTTAAAGCACTGAATGGCGAGGCAGGAACTAATGGTTATGCAATTGGGTGAGAGGTCCCGCTTCACCCCGGGTTCTCTGAACCGGCTGTAACTTTAACAACCGATTCAGGAGAACCAGGGCGAACTGGGCCCCCTTTCAGCCTCGGGCCCTGGGCACTTGCCCAGATTGCCCTCATTATAATCCACCCCGGTTAATACCAGACTATGCATCTTGCCTGTAGTTATTGTACCTCACCTGTTCATGTCGGCGATTGCTAATGGAGACTACTTTGGGGGCAGCGACCTGGGAATACTCGAAGCCATGTCCACATGTCCGTACAAAGGTTAAAAGGTGAACTCCTAGCTATTCATTAGACTTCGCTCCCTAGTTTAGTCCCATGCCAAATTCGTTGGCAACACAGTGGGTCCACACCATCCTCTGTAGGCCCCTTGACAATCGCTACCTCTACGTGCCCTGTGACTAGAAGGTCAGGATACCACAGAGAAAATAGAGATGAGGCAGCACTTTCAAAATAAATGGGAATTTATTCACCCACCAGTGCGACGTTTCAGTCCAACCGGACCTTTCTCAAGCAAGGTCCGGTTTGACTGAAACTTCGCACTGGTGGGTGAATAAATTCCCATTTATTTTGGAAGTGCTGCCTCGTCTCCATTTTCTCTGTGGATACCTGTTGTGGGACTTTGGATTGTGTCCCTCTGAGGCTTGCACCCAGTATTTCACATTTACTCCGGTGTTGTGACAACTACGTTTTTTTCGTTAAGAATGTCAGGATACCTGTCAGGAACTAAAGTTCACAAAGTTGGATCCGTCCACAAGACCACAACTCTAAAGACATAATTCAGTTTAATTACTTAAATCAGAAGAAATGTCCGATTTTGATATGGCCAAGAAAAATTAAATACCTAACCAACGTTGTGGCAGAACCTCCAATGGGTTGTTCATGCTCTAAAGCCCATCAGCATCAATGAGATGAAGCAGTTCTGTGAAAATACAGTGTACAGGACTGAAACAAGTTTAAGCAGCACTTAAAGTGTAGACCTTCTGGTGCACGTCACCTGATGAGCTTGGTCCGACTCACTCATACAATATCAACAAACCAAATCAAAGAATGGTAACAGCAGTCAGTCCATACAGGAGGTAATGAAAAAACAGGTGTATTTATTCCAACGTGCGACATTTCGGCTCTAACCCAGCTTTTTTCAAGCTGATTTGGTTTAACGTATAGGACTTATCAGCAATTACGACAGACACCTAGTTGAAGTCATTGCCTCTCTAGGGGGTTATCCCAGTTATTGAGTTGGCTTACATACTTTTTCCAACAAAGGTATTAAATGCTGTTTTATATTATATCAGGTTTTACAGCCAGAGACCTTACTGGAAAGAGCAGCTAAGTGGCAAAAAACTTTTTAAAACAAGCAGCTGAGTGAGTGTGCGACTGTGGGAGTTTGTATTAATTTCAAGTGTGCAGTGTCTTAAACGTGACTTAAGATTCAGTTACTTTAGGTTAAGTCACTTTAGAAGAAATTGTTGTTGTTTGGGGTGTTCAGTGTATTTTATATTTTTCCTACAGCGATATATTGATTGTTAAATCCCTATTAGACAAAATTAACTCCATTGCTGCCAATGCTACCCAGTGTACATTCTGTGCCATGTCTGCACTCCTTGAACAACTGTGTGAGAGACCATACTGCTGTGCAGGGTGTGGAAGAATTGCCCATTTGGAAGCCCAGATTCTTGATCTAAGTGAGCAACTTTCAACACTGCAAGAAATTCACAACATGGAACGGAGTTTGCTGCTCACTGAGCAAGCACTCACTGGTGCAGATACAGGGGAGGATGGTAGCATGGAGATTTAGGCTGTTACGGCATCTAGCTGGGTAACAGTTAGACGGTCGGGTAGAGGAAAGAGTCTCAGGGAGACTAGTCCTGATCTGGAACACCCCAACAAGTTTGCCAAGTTGGTGAATGAGGGGGATATCAGGTAAGGGTTAGCACTGCTGCAGCTAGACATCTCCTCTAGCAACCAGGGTAATGTCTGCTCCAGTAAGGAGGTGAATGGGAGCATAGGAAAGGCTAAACAGGTGGGAGACTCTATTATTAGGGGAACAGATAGGGAAATCTGTCACAATGACCAGGAATACGAACACTTTGATGTCTTCTGGAAGCTCGGGTTCGGCATATCGTGGATAGGGTTGACAAATTATTGGGAGATGGTGGAGAAGACCCAGTGGTCGTGGTGCACATTGACACAAATAGCAATGCTAAAGGTAGGTGGAAGGTCCTAAAACATGAATTCAGGGAAATACTGCCTGTACCACATGCCACACCAGAGAGATAGCGGGAGATTAGGGAGGTGAACATGTGGCTAAAGAATTAGTGTAGGAAGGAGGGGTATGGGTTCTTGGAGAACCGGGCCGACTTCTCTTTTGGCTACAGACTATGGTAGTAATGGGCTGCACCTAAATGGGGAGAGTGCAGCTGTGTTGGGGAAAAGATGGCTAGAAGGTAGGAGGGGTTTAAACTAGGGAATGGGGAGGGCAATTACTGTATAGAAGGGAAGGACAGCGTAGCTGGTGAGCTGGGGCTGTGAAATGAACATGGGGTGGAATAGAGGAATGGGTTAAAACAGTTAATCGGAATAAGAAGAAAAGTGGTACGGGTGAACATATAAAGTGGATGTATAGTAATGGGAGAAGCCTCAATAAGAAGATTGAGGAATTAGAGTTGATAATGCTGGAGGAGAATTCTGACATAGTGGGGATAAGTGTGACATGGCTGGATGATCGCTATGATGGGGCGGTTAATTGGTTAATAGTCTGTTTAGAAATTATCATACTAATTGGATGGAGGGAGGGGTTTGCTTATATTTTAAAATCCTGCCCAAAAACCTATCCTGCGTGATGATGTTTATGAGGGAAATGATCATGTGGAGTCCCTATAGGTGGAAATAAGGGGCGGGAGAAAGAATAATAGAATACTGATAGGAGTTCGTTATAAGCCTCCAAACATAATGGAAGAAGCAGAAAATCAACTAATAAAGCCAATAGATGAGGTAACAAACCATAATGAAGTCATTATTATGGGGGACTTTAGATATCCTGATATAAACTGGGAGGCAGAAACCTGCAGGTCCTACAAAGGGAAGAGGTTTTTAACAATAATTAAAGAAAATTACCTTTCTCAACTGCTGCAGGACCAACAAGAGATCGAGGGCATTGCTAGACATAATTTTAACCAATAGGCCGGACAGGATATCAAAAGTACAGGTTGGGGGTCACCTATATAAACAAATGGAGCGGGCAGCACAGGCTTGTACCGTAGTAATAATGCGAGATTTTAATTACTCGGATATTAATTGGTGTCATGGTTCGGCTTAAACTGCAAAGGGGAGAACATTCCTCAACCTGTTGCAGAAAAATTTTGTGGGCCAGTTTGTGGAAGACCCGACTAGAGGTGAAGCTCTGTTGGATCTGGTCATTTCTAACAATGCAGAGCTTGTTGGGAAATGCCATTGTTTGTGAAAACCTCGCTAACAGTGATCGCAATATAGTGACATTTTACCTATACTGTAGAAAACAAACACAGGCTGGGAGGGCAAAAACACTTAATTTTAAGAAGGACAATTTTCCCAGGATGAGGGCTGCAATTCAGGATATAGACTGGGAAGAACTAATGTCAAATATTGGTACAAATGATAAATGGGAGATTTTCAAATCTACTTTGGGTAATTATAGTGCAAAATGTATTCCTATAGGTAACAAGTATAAACTACTAAAATGAAACCCCACATGGCTTACACCTTCTGTAAAAAAAGAAATATAGGAAAAAAAAAGGTCATTTGAAAAATACAAATCTGATGGCACAGCTGCAGCCTTTGTAACTTATAAAGAGCTTAATAAAATCTGTAAAAAGGTAATAAAATCAGCAAAAATACTAAATGAAAGACAGGTGGCCAAGGATAGTAAAACAAATCCCAAAAAATTCTTCAAGTATGTATATGAAAAAAAGCCAAGGTCTGAACATGTAGGACCCCTAGATAGTGGTAATGGGGAGTTGGTCACAGGGGATCAAAAGAAGGCAGAGTTACTAAATGGGTTCTTTAGCTCTGTATCTACAACAGAAGAAAGAGCAGCTGATGTAGCTGGTGCCAGTGCTGTTAATAAATCAGTTGATATACTGAATTGGTTGAATGTAGATATGGTCCAAGCTAAGTTACATAGTTACATAGTTACATAGTTTCTACGGTTGAAAAAAGACAAATGTCCATCAAGTTCAAACAAGGGATGGGAAAAGGGAAGTAAAAAAAAAAAAATATATACACATAGGAGCTAATATTTTTTTGTTCTAGGAAATTATCTAAGCCTTTTTAAAGCCATCTACTGTCCCTGCTGTGACCAGCTCCTGCGGTAGACTATTCCATAAATTCACTATTCTCACAGTGAAGAAGTCTTGTCGCCTCTTCAGGTTGAACCTTTCTTTTTCCAGACGGAGGGAGTGCCCCCTTGTTTTTTGAGGGGGTTTTACATGGAGCAGGATTTCACCATATTTTTTGTATGTGCCATTTATATATTTATATAAGTTAATCATGTCCCCCCTTAGGCCTCATGCACACGACCGTAAAAACACCCCTTATTGCGGGTCGTAATTACGACCCGCAATAACGGGCCCATAGACTTCTGTTAGTCACGGGTACCTTCCCGTTTTCTCACGGGAAGGTGCCCGTGCCGTTAAAAAAATAGAACATGTTCTATTTTTTCATTTTACGGGCCGTGCTCCTATACTTTATAATGGGAGCACGGCTCGCAAAAGCGGCCGGCTGCCCGTGGCCGGCCGTGCCCACCCGTGCCCACCCGTGCTCGTAATTACGAGTCGTAATTACGAGCACGGTCGTGTGCAATTGGCCTTAGTCGTCTTTTTTCAAGGCTAAATAGGTTTAGTTCTTTTACTCTTTCCTCATAACTTAGATTCTCCATGCCCCTTATTATCTTCGTTGCTCTTCTTTGTATTTTTTCCAACTCCAGGGCATCCTTTCTATGAACTGGAGCCCAGAACTGGACTGCATATTCTAGATGAGGCCTCACTAATGCTTTGTAAAGTGGTAATATTACATCCCTGTCCCGTGAGTCCATGCCTCTGTTAATACATGACAATATCTTGCTAGCCCTTGAAGCAGCTGATTGACATTGCATGCTGTTATTTAGTTTATGATTTACAAGTACACCCAGATCCTTCTCAACAAGTGACTCCCCCAGTGTAGCTCCCCTAGGACATATGATGCATGCAGGTTGTTCGTACCCAGGTGCATAACTTTACATTTATCTACATTAAACTTCATTTGCCAAGGGGACACCCAAACACTTAGTGTGTTCACTTCACGAACATCTTCCATAGTCTGAACTATATTACATAGCTTGGTGTCATCTGCAAAAATATAAATAGTGCTATTAATCCCATCCTCTATATCATTAATAAATAAGTTGAATAATAGTGGTCCCAGCACTGAACCCTGTGGTACACCACTTATAACCGGGGACCATTCAGAGTAGGAATCATTGACCACAACTCTCTGGATATGGTCCTTGAGCCAATTCGCAATCCAATTACAAACTATACTTTCTAAACCTATAGTCCTTAATTTACCCATTAGACATCTATGAGGGACAGTGTCAAATGCCTTTGCAAAGTCCAAAAACACTATATCCACAGCGGCCCCTCTGTCTAGGCTTCTGCTCACCTCTTCATAAAAACAAATCAGGTTGGTTTGACAGCTTCTGTCCTTAGTAAAACCGTGCTGGCTGTCACTTATAATACTATTTATTGTCACATAATCCTGTATATAGTCCCTCAATAGCCCCTCAAACATTTTCCCCACAATGGATGTTAAGCTTACTGGTCTATAATTACCCGGGGAAGACCTAGAACCCCCTTTAGGCACCACATTTGCCATGCGCCAGTCCCTTGGCACTATACCAGTCACTAGAGAATCTCTAAATATTATGAAGAGGGGGACAGAAATAACTGAACTAAGCTCCTTAACCTCTTCCCGACATTTGTCGTAAGTATACGTCATGGAAAGCCAGTGCTTCCCGCAAAATGTCGTATACTTACGACAAACGTTTGGCACCGGCTCAGAAGCTGAGTCGGTGCCATAATCGCCGGATCTCAGCTGTATCTGACAGCTGACATCCGGCTGTAATGGTGGGGACCGAAATTAGCTTAGATCCCCACCATTAACCCCTTAAGTGCAGCGCTCAAACGTGAGTGCTGCACTTAAGGTGTTTGCAGCTCATCGGAGCCCCAGCAATAAAATTGCCGGGGTTCCGGTGGCTGCAATGGCAACCGGAGACCTAATACTGGCCTCCCGGTCTGCCTAGCACCGAAGCCGTTCAAGATCCGCCCGGCGGCGGAGCCTGATCGGCTTCCGTAGCCACCAGCAAGATGGCACCGGCTAAGGAGCTGATCCGGCCTCATCAGCGGTGGAAGTCAGCTGTATGTTACAGCTGACATCCACCAGTAACGGCAGGAACCGGAGCTAGCTCCGATCCCTGCCATTAACCCCTTCGATGCAGTAATCGAAAGCGATGGCAACAGGAGACACAATGGTCTCCTGCTCTGCCATTACGGAAGCCGATTTAGGCCCCGCCGGGAGGTGAAGCCTAATCGGCTTGCTGTCAGTGAATGACTGACAGATCTAATACATTGCACTACATAGGTAGTGCAATGTATTAGAAAAAAAAAATCTGACCATTGGACCTTCAAGTCCCCTAGTGGGACTTGAGAAAAAGTGTAAAAAAAAAGTATAAAAAAGTGTAAAAAAAAGTGCAAAAAATAAAAAACAATAAAAGTTTCAAGTAATAAAATAAAACACAATCCCCCTTTTACTCTTATCAAGTCCTTTATTATTGAAAAATAATAATAAACCATACGTATTTGGTATTGCTGCGACTGTAACGACCTGAGGTATCAAAATATTATATTATTTATTGCACGCGGTGAACAGCGTAAAAAAAACTTAAAAAACTTTACCAGAGTTTCTGTTTTTTGGTCACTTTGCCCTACAAATATTAGAATAAAAAGTGATCAAAAAGTCGCACATATCCAAAAATGGTACCTATAAAAACTATAGCTCGTCCCGCAAAAAACAAGTCCTCATACAGCTACGTCGACCAAAAAATTAAAAAGTTATGGTTCTCACAACTTGGCGACAGAAAAAAGACATTCTTTTTACAAAAGTAATTTTATTGTGCAAAAAGTTGTAAAACATAAAAAAGTGCTATAAATTAGGTATCGCCGGAATCGTACTGACCCGCAGTATAAAGTTAACGTAATGTATAACGCATGGTGAACTCTGTATAAAAAAAACTAAAAAAGCTGTGCCAGAATTGTTTTTTTTTTTTGTTTACCTGGCCTCCCAAAAAATAGGATAAAAGGTGATCATAAAGTCGCATGCACCCCAAAATGGTACCAATAATAACTACAGCTCGTCCCACAACAAACCAGCCCTCATACCACTACGTCTATGAAAAATAAAATTAGTTATGGCTCCAATAAGTCAGGAAATGAAAAAATATGCAGTTGTGCAGGTCCGAGGGGAACATTTCTTCTGTTTCAAGAGGCGATTTATCAAGGACCTAAAATTAGGGAACCAGGAAGGGGAGAGCCCAAACATATCTGCTGGAAGCGACGGTGCCCGTATTATACTAGGACAACACTTCCCAGCAAAATTCCCCAAACTGCAAAGGTGCGGAGTGTGGACCAAAGGGGGGATAAGAAAGGTCGCCATTTATCAGTGCGACACAGGCCTGTGCAGAAAGGATTGCTTCACAGCGAAACACACATCTATGGATCATTTTATTGTTTTTTTACCCCATTATTATACCACCTGACTATGCCCCTTATATACTTCGCCCGGCTTACATGTACCCCCACATTATAAATGGAAACATCAGCAATACTCAAATGAATCTACTACCACGAAAAATCCGCTCTCCAAAAGGCAAATGGTGCTCCCTCTGCTCTGAGCCCTACACCGTGCCCTAACAGCAGTTTCCTTCCACATATATGGCACCGCCATACCCGGGAGAACACTTTTAACAATTTTTGTGGTGTGTGTCTCCAGCGTCATAAGCTTGGCATGACATATTTGCCACTGAATGGCATATCTAGGGAAAAATAGAAATTTTTAATTTGCACTATCCGCAGTGCAATCATTTATGGAAAAGACCTGTGGGGTGAAAATGCTCACTACACCCCTTAATAAATGCCTTGAGGGGTGCAGTTTCCATAATGGGGTCACTTCTCAGGGGTTTCTTTTTATTATTTCACATCTGAGCCTCTGCAGTTGTGAATCAATACTTTGTAAATCACCAAATTAGGCCTCAATTTGACATGGTACGCTTTCACTCCTGAGCCTGGTCGAATGTCCAGGCAAAAGATTAGTGCCCCATGTAGGGTGTTTCTAAAACCAGGAAACCCAGCATAATAATTAGAGAGCTGTCTTGTTATGGTAGCACAAGCTGGGCACCACATATTGGCATATCTACGGTAAAAATCCCATTTTCACTCTGCAACATCGAGTGCACACCAATTTCTGCCAATGACCTGCAGGGTTAAAATGCTTACTACACCCCTAGGTAAATGCATTGAGGGGTGTCGTTTCCAAAATTGGGTCACTTCTGGGGGGTTTCCACTGTTTTGGGCCCACAGGCGCCCAGAAACCAATCCAGCAACATCTGTACTCCAAATGGCGGTCCTTCCCTTCTGAGCCATGCCGTTTGCCCAAACAGCAGTTTATGACCACATATGGGGTGTTGCCGTACTCGGGAGAAATTGCTTTACAAATGTTGGGTTCTTTTTTTCCTTTATTTGTTGAGAAAATAAAAATTTTTGCGTGTGTGTAGTTTCCTAAATGGAGTCACTTTTTGGGCGTTTTCATTGTTTTGTCCCCTCAGGGGCTTTGCAAATGTGACCTGGCCTCCACAAACCATTCCTGCTAAATGTGATCTCCAAAAGCCAAATAGCGCTCTTTCCATTCTAAGCCCTGCCGTGTGTCCAAACAGCCGTTTATTACCACATGTGGGGTATTGTTTTACTCGGGAGAAATTGCTTTGCAAATTTTATGGTGCTTTTTCTCCTTCAGTCCTTGTGGAAATGAGAAAAAATTAGCTAAACCTACATTTTCTTTGTAAAAATGTAGATATTAATTTTCAGGGCCTACTTCCAATAATTTATACAAAAAACCTGTTGGGTCAAAACGCTCACTATACCCCTAGATAATTTCCTCAATGGGTGTAGTTTCCAAAATGGGGTCACTTGTGGGGGGTTTCCACTGTTTTGTCCCCTCAGGGGCTTTGTAAATGTGACATGGCCTCCGCAAACCATTCCTGCTAAATTTGAGCTCTAAAAGCCAAATAGCGCTCTTTCCCTTCTCAGCCACGCCGTGTCTCCAAACAGCCGTTTATTACCACATGTGGGGTAGTGTTTTACTCGGGAGAAATTGTTTTACAAATTTTATGGTGCTTTTTCTCCTTCAGTCCTTGTGGAAATGAGAAAAAATTAGCTAAACCTACATTTTCTTTGTAAAAATGTAGATATTAATTTTCAGGGCCTACTTCCAATAATTTCTATAAAAAACCTGTGCAGTGAAAATGCTCACTATACCCCTAGATAATTTCCTTGAGGTGTGTAGTTTCCCAGATGGGGTCACTTTTGGGGGATTTTCACTGTTTTGGCACCGCAAGAGCCCTTCAAACCGGACATGGTGCCTAAAATATATTCTAACAAAAATAAGGCCCCAAAATCCACTAGGTGCTCCTTTGCTTCTGTAGCCTGTGCTTCAGTCCAGTAGTACGCTAGGGCCACATGTGGGATATTTCCTAAAACTGCAGAAACTGGGCAACAAATATTGGGTTGCATTTCTCTGGTAAAACCTTCTGTGTTATAAAAAAATTGTATTAAAAATTTATTTCTGCAAAAAAATATGGAATTTGTACATTTCACCTCTACTTTGCTTTAATTCCTGTGAAATGTGTAATGGGTTAAGACATTTTCTAAATGCTGTTTTGAATACTTTGAGGGGTGAAGTTTTTAAAATGGGGTGACTTTTTGGGGGTTTCTAATATATAAGGCCCTCAAAACCACTTCACAACTGAACTGGCCCCTGTAAAAATAGCCTTTTGAAATCTTCTTGAAAATGTGAGAAATTGCTGCTAAAGTTCTAAGCCTTGTGATGTCATAGAAAAATAAAAGGATGTTCAAAAAACGATGCCAATCTAAAGTAGACACATGGGGGATGTTAATTAGCAACAATTGTGTGTGGTATAACTGCCTGTCTTACAAGCAGATACATTTAGGCTGGATTTACACGAACGTGGCGTTTTTGCGGACGCAAAAACGCGGCGTTTTGCACGCGCAAAAACCACTTGACAGCTCCGTGTGTCATCCGTGTATGATGTGCGGCTGCGTGATTTTCGCGCAGCCGCCATCATAGAGATGAGGCTAGTCGACGTCAGTCACTGTCCAGGGTGCTGAAAGAGTTAACTGATCGGCAGTAACTCTTTCAGCACCCTCGACAGTGAATTCCGATCAACATATCGAGCAATCTGTTAAAAAGAAAAAAAGACGTTCGTACTTACCGAGAACTTCCCTCCCGGCCGTTGCCTTGGTGACGCGCCTCTCTTGACATCTGGCCCCACCTCCCTGGATGACGCGGCAGTCCATGTGACCGCTGCAGCCTGTGCTTGGCCTGTTATTGGCTGGAGCTGTAACTTGGACTGAATTGTCATCCCGGGAGGTCAGACTGGAGGAAGAAGCCAAGAGTTATCGGTAAGTCAGAACTTCTTTTTTTTTTACACGTTCATGTATATTGGGATCGGAAGTCACTGTCCAGGGTGCTGAAACAGTTTAACTCTTTCAGCACCCTGGACAGTGACTATCTCCTGACGTCGCGTACCGGAAATTGTTTTGCCGGGTTCGGCCAAAACGAGTTCGGCTGAACCCGGTGAATTTTTGCTGATTTTATTACCTTTTTACAGATTTTATTAAGCTCTTTATATTTTACAAAGGCTACAGCTGTACCCTCAGATTTGTATTTTTCAAATGCCCTTTTTTTGTCATGTGCTGGGTGAGCTAGAAAGGAGTCTCCACGGGCGCTGCTGCACTTCAATAGGATCGAAAGGACACAAAGTTCGGAATGATAATAGATGATGTACAGGAGAGTGGATGATGAAATGGAATTTATTAGTAATATGACTACGCGTTTCAATGCCGTACCGGCATCTTCATCAGGTCAACGAGTTGACCTGATGAAGATGCCGGTACGGCATTGAAACGCGTAGTCATATTACTAATAAATTCCATTTCATCATCCACTCTCCTGTACATCATCTATTATCATTCCGAACTTTGTGTCCTTTCGATCCTATTGAAGTGCAGCAGCGCCCGTGGAGACTCCTTTCTAGCTCACCCAGCATATCCTTTGCGGTCTATTCATTTGAATTACCGGCCTCGAGTCCTGGCAGCAGCAGCACTTATCTCTCCATTGCTTTTTTAACACTGTTACAGGGTGAGTATTACTCTTCTCATCTACCACTTTATACCTGGGTAACCTGCACTATGTGGCGCCGTGTTTTTTTGCTTCATCTCATCCTTTTTTTGTCATGTATTGCCCTTTTTACAGAAGGTGTAAGCCATGTGGGGTTTCATTTTAGTCGTTTATACTTGTTACCTATAGGAATAAATTTTGCACTATAATTACCCAAAGTAGATTTTAAAATCTCCCATTTATCATTTGTACCATTATTTGACATTAGTTCTTCCCAGTCTATATCCTGAATTGCAGCCCTCATCCTGGGGAAATTGTCCTTCTTAAAATTAAGTGTTTTTGCCCTCCCAGCCTGTGTTTGTTTTTTACAGTATAGGTAAAATATAACTATATTATGATCACTGTTACCGAGGTTTTCACGAACATTGACAGCAAACATATATGGACAGCGATGTCAGGGAATTCCACAGACTTCCAGAGCAGAGCCGATACTAGAGCTCTGCCCGGGACTTCGCTCTGGGGAAGACCCTGACAACACTGTCGATATATGGACAGCGATGTCAGGGAATTCCACAGAGTCCCGGAGCAGAGATGATACTAGCGCTCTGCCCGGGGCTCTGCTCTGAGGAAGACCCTGACAACACTGTCCATATATGGACAGCGATGTCAGGGAATTCCACAGAGTCCCGGTGCAGAGCCGATACTAGCGCTCTGCCTGGGACTCCGCTCTGGGGAAGACCCTGACAACACTGTCTATATATGGACAGCGATGTCAGGGAATTCCACAGATTCCCGATGCAGAGCCGATACTAGCGCTCTGCCTGGGACTCCGCTCTGGGGAAGACCCTGACAACACTGTCCATATATGGACAGAGATATCAGGGAATTCCACAGAGTCCCGGAGCAGAGCCGATACTAGCGGCTCTGTGTCCCACGGGCCGCAGATGATAGCCTCGGACCCCTGTCCTAGGCATAGCTATACTGGGGGAGTCACTTGTTGAGAAGGATCTGGGTGTACTTGTAGTTCATAAACTAAATAACAGCATGCAATGTCAATCAGCTGCTTCAAAGGCCAGCAAGATATTGTCGTGTATTAACCCCTTCCCCCTGCTTGCATTCTGGGCCCTAATGACCAAGCCATTTTTTAAATTTTTCCATTGTCACATTCGAAGAGCTATAACTTTTTTATTTTTGCGTCGACATAGCTGTATAAAGTCTTGTTTTTTGCGGGACAAGTTGTACTTTTTAATAGCACCATTAAGGGGTACATATAATTTATTCATTAACTTTTATTAACTTTTTTGGGGGGTGGATAGAAGAAAACCTGAAATTTCACCACTCTTTTCTTGCACCCTAAATCTACATCGTTTACTGTGTGGTATAAATAACAACACAACTTTATTCAACGGGTTGTTACAATTGCAAAGATACCAAATTTGTATAGATTTTGTATGTTTTACTACTTTAAAATTATTTGTTCTTGCGTCTCCATATTTGAAGAGTCATAATTTTTTTATTGTTCGACCGATGCAGTTGTATGAGGGCTTTTTTTTTGCGGGACAACTTTTAGTTTTTATTGGTGCCATTTTGGAGTAGATGCGGCTTTTTGATCACTTTTTATCACATTTTTTTTAAGTCAGGATTAACAGAAAACAGCAATTTTTCAATTGTTTTTTATTTTATTTTTTACGCCGTTCACCGTGCAGGTTAAATAATGTAACAGCTTTATAGTTGGGGTCGTTACGGACACGGCGATACCAAATATGTGTAACTTTTTTGCTTTATTGTGTTTTTTTTAATAGTAAAGCATTTTGTAAGGGGAAAAAGTGGGTATTTCATTTTATTTTTTTTTCACTTTTTTTTAAATTAACTTTAGTAAACTTTTTTTTACTTTTATACTAGTCCCACTAGGGGACTTCACTATGCGATCCTCCGATCGCTATTATAATACACTGCAATACTTCGTATTGCAGTGTATTACTGCCTGTCCATTTAAAACGGACAGGCATCTGCTAGGTTATGCCTCCGGCATGACCTAGCAGGCATTCACTACAGGCAGACCTGGGGGCCTTTATTAGGCCCCCGGCTGCCATTGGAGTCACAGACACTCGGCGATCTTATCGCCGGGTGTCGGTGGGAGAGGCAGCTCCCTCCCGCTCTCCAAAACCACTCAGATGCGGTGCACGCTATTCAGCACCGCATCTGAGGGGTTAAACCGGTGAGATCGATACCAATATCGATCTCACCCAGCAGAG
Organism: Rhinoderma darwinii; assembly: GCF_050947455.1. NCBI lineage: Eukaryota > Metazoa > Chordata > Amphibia > Anura > Rhinodermatidae > Rhinoderma > Rhinoderma darwinii. Next base: position 61,216,560 of record NC_134694.1, on the reverse strand, counting down.
CAGGGACGCCCCCAGCCCTCAGCTACCTCTGTCAGCCTAGAGCAGGGAGATTTCACGGCTCCCTGCTCTGTTTACTTTATTCTAATGCAGCGCCGTGGAATGGCGGCGCTGTAGAATAAAGCCCATTAATGACCGCCGTGAAAAGGCTTATCGGCGGTCATTAAGGGGTTAAAAGAGGCATGGACGCCATATCCGCTCCAACCCGGACATTACGGGTTTGGACTTGGGCGGCAGGCCTCATAAGGTCGCCGTCTACACGGATGACTTGCTCTTCTTCCTCACGGCGCTGAGGATTTCCTTGCCCAACCTAATGGCGGAGTTGAATAGATACTCGTGCTTATCCAACTTCAAGATCAACTACCAGAAGTCGGAGGCCCTCAACATCTCATTGCCGCAGACTCTGGTTGCTGACCTGTCTGAGTCCTTCCCCTTTAAGTGAGCTAGGGACTCACTTAAATACCTGGGGGTCCACCTTCCTAGTGATCTGTCTCGCCTTTATGCGGTGAACTTTCCCTCACTCCTTCAACGGGTAAAGGCTGACCTGGATTCTTGGACGTCGGGCACCTTTACCTGGTTTGGTAGGTGCGCGATATTTAAAATGAATATTTTACAGCGGATTCTATATCTTTTTCAGGCCCTACCGATACATATCCCACGCCCGTTCTTTCAATCCCTGCTGTCTCTTTTGCACAAATTTATCTGGGCTGGGAAACCTGCGCGTATTGCCCGATGCTTTTTCGTGTAAAGTGTGAGGGAGGCATTGGTCTTCCGGACCTTGTCTCCTATCATCATGCCTGTCACTTGACACAAATTTTAGATTGGTTCCGACATAGCGGGATTAAAGAATGGGTGTCCATGGAACAGGCTTTCATGACAGTCCCTATACAGGCCCTACCTTGGTTGGGTAGACATGTTCCCCTGGTAGCACGGACTCACCCGACAATCGGACCCACCCTGGCAGTTGCGGCACAGATTTTTCCTCGGGCATAGATCTCGCTGTCCCCCTCCCCTCTGTTCCCGATCTTGGGCAATCCAGCCTTTCCACCGGGAATGGACTGTGGCCCTTTCCAGCTTTGGATGAGGGCAGGTAAGGGGCAGGCCATACACTTTTTGCAGGATGAGATGTGGATGAATAGCGCTCAGCTACAGTCCTTGTTGTACCCAGTCTCTTTCACGGCATGGCAGGTTACCCAGTTGCGACATTTTCTGATGTCATTAGAACATCCAGCGGCACACGCATGGGGTAGCTCCCCGTTTGAACTCCTATGTACAGGCACGGGCATGATTCGGCATTCGTTGTCCAGACTTTATACTCTCTTGATCTCACCCTCCAATCTGCCGCCACCACCTTACCTGCTTAGTTGGGAAAGAGACTTGGGCTTGACTTTAACACCTGAACAAAAGGATCGCCTGTTCACCATGACGCATAAGTCTTCTATGGCCAGTAGATTCCAGGAGGCAGGGTTCAAGATTCTGTCTCGTTGGTATAGGGTGCCTTCCAGATTGCATGCAATGATCCCGGCGGCCTCGCCATTATGCTGGAGATGTGGTGACCATGTGGGTACAATCATGCATGTTTTTTGGGACTGCCCACTCCTGACAGATTTCTGGTCAGAGGTATGGCGCATTTCCTTGAAATTTACAGACTTCCCCCTCCCACGATCACCGGGCCTTTTCCTGCTCTATCTGTGTGAGATACCCCTGTCTACGTATAGACGCTCGGTGGTTCGCCATTTGGTGAACGCGGCCAGGGCATGTGTCCCTGCACTTTGGAGACAAACCTGTCCCCCGTCAGTGGGCATGTGGTTCGGTAAGATTAAGGAGATTATGAGAATGGAGGACCTCACGGCATCAATGAAAGGGTCTCATGCTTCCTTCCTCAGAACGTGGCGTGAATGGATCAGATTTCAATCCTCTGCGGAATATAAGGGGCAATCATGGCCTCTAGACTTATCACCTAAGTCTAGTGTGTCAGGTTAGTTTCTTTTTTTTCCTTTCCTCTCTTCCCTTAGTGTCTCTGCTCTTCTTCCTTTCTTTCACTGTTTTTCTGTTCGCTCACGGAGTATTATGCACGGCTGCGGTTTCAGGGTGCATATCGGAGATTCTTTCATTCTTGATTTGAGCGATGTACTATTTTTCTTGTGATCCTATGCACTTATGTAATACAGGTAGTTGACCTGTGACCTGTTGACTGTATTGCACTGGCTTACTCCAATTGTGTTGGGTATACTTTGTGTTAGAAAAATGAAAATAAAAGAATTATAAAAAAATAAAAAAAGAGGCATGGACTCGCGGAACAGGGATATAATATTACCACTTCACAAAGCATTAGTGAGGTCTCATCTAGAATATGCAGTTCAGTTCTGGGCTCCAGTTCATAGAAAGGATGCCCTGGAGTTGGAAAAAAAATACAAAGAAGAGCAACAAAGCTAATAAGGGGCATGGAGAATCTAAGTTATGAGGAAAGATTAAAATAATTATACCTATTTAGCCTTGAAAAGAGACGACTAAGGGGGGACATGATTAACTTAAAGAAATATTAGCTTTTATACCCGGCGTTGCTCGGGAGGTTGACTTACGGTATAGATAGAGGAAAAGCTCACTATTTAAATACCTCTCAATATGAATTTAATTGCTACCTATCGATATGAATTTAATTGCTAGAGAGCATATTATTGGAAGCATAATAGAAATGAAATGAAGATTCATTACAGATTGATATAGTGTTGATTTAGGACTGCATGTTTCTATTCCAACGCTTTCTTGTAAACAATGTTTTTTGTCTTTTGATCCGGTGCCAAGATGTAAAGATTCTTTCCAATGCTAACTCTGGAGCAAGCAACATATAGATGACCATGGGAAAAACAGGGACTTTGAAGGTGTATTCCTGCCACTTTCAGGGATTGACCTTGAGCCTTGTTAATTGTCATTGTGAAGGCTAGGCGTACTGGGAACTGTTGCTGCTTGAACTCGAAAGGAACATCATTTGGAGTGAGGGGAATGCGAGGAATAAAGACAACTTCCCCCTTGGCACATCCTGTTAGTATGGTGGCCTCGATGACGTGATCCATTTTAAACTAATGAAAAATCGGGCTTCAAACAAACAAACTTTTGAAAATATATATAAGATATGCCGAAATCCTGTTCCATGTAACACCCCCACAAAAACAAGAGGGCACTCCCTCTGTCTGGAGAAAAAAAAAAGTTTAATCTCCAAAAACAACAAGCCTTCTTTACTGTGAGAACTGTGAATCTATGGAATAGCCTACCTCAGGAGCTGGTCACAGCAGGGACAGTAGATGGCTTTAAAAAAGGCTTAGATAATTTCCTAGAACAAAAAAATATTAGCTCCTATGTCTAGAAATTTTTGCCTTCCCTTTCCCATTCCTTGGTTGAAATTGATGGACATGTGTCTTTTTTCAACCGTACTATGTAACTATGTAACTATGTAGGTGGTGTCCAGGAAAGTGTCCATTTTGTTAGAGTCCGATAAAGTGTTGACGTAGTCACCCGATTAAGATCTTGATAGTAATCACACATTATTCCAGTGATAACTTCAGTGGTTGTGTGAGATGTGTTGAAGTAGGGGTACACTATCTTTGAAAACGGTGGCAAACAAACCAGACACCTCTGGTACAGTTTTTTTCAGGGAAAAATAATAGAAAAGGGCAGATAAAATCTAACCTGTCTGATGTACTTTTTGTCGAGCAAGAGTCTTAACTCCATAGACAGTATATTGTTAGTGGGATTTGCTGATAAATACCACATGTCTATGGCATCTATAGAGATCCATACGCAAACTTGTTTGATACTATGCTCCTTATATAAACTAGGCTGCATTACAAGTTCAGTTTTATTTTAGGACTACGTGTGCCAAAACAGAAACCCTTGTTCCACCTGCAAGAAGTATTTGGACTTTGTTTAGGTGTCTGTTTTACAACTGTTTCTATGTCGTTTGGAGTGGTTTCAGGAAACAGTGTCTTGTTGTGACATCATATATCTGTTTTTTCGCACCTAATTTACAAAAGAATTGCTACCTCCAAAGCTATGTTCTATCACAAAATGAACAGCCCACACTCACTTATCACAGTTATTTGCACCTCCTAATGCTTAAACCAGTTCCAACTGATGTAATGAGCTAATCTAACTTCCATGTGAAGGAGGATGGGGGTGCTAGTATTTAAGATATTGCTGTGGAAACTATTTGCAGGACACAGTCCAAATCACGGACTTCTAAATGCCTTGACTTTGATCACTAAGAGGAAAAAACCTTCTTTTGAATAAAAGGCAAAGTCTGTAAATCCCACCTATAATTAGCATGCAGGTAATAGTGAATGTTAAGGCACTACTGAGATCAGGATTCACTGGAGACCGGTTTACAAAGGAATTGTATTGCACAATGATAGGCTTATGATATAAATATGTTACAGGCTGCTATATCCCTTATGGGACCTGCTTGTCACTTGGAAAATGAACAAAAAAGTGAAATAGATACATCGATAATGCTTTTATCTGACAGTAATTGCTGCTATGGTGATTAAAATTAATCTTATGCGCAAAAATATTGTTGACAGACAGTAGAAATTTAGGTCATCCACATAGGAATGAAGGGTCTCTTATTGTTAAACTCTGAGCAATGTAAGCCCTAGCTCATACGAACGTAATACAGAAGTATTTCAGGTTCGTTCTACGGCTGCAACTAGTTGACCACGTGTGGTTCATCTAACGTGATCTTAGATGATTATAGGGTTTTAAGTTGGTCCATGTTCAGTTCCATAGACCCATGTGTAGTCTAGGTGTCGTGGCATAGTATGGACGTGCGGCCATATTACGGTTATCTGAAACAGGCCTTATGATTTAATTATTCACATGGTATTAAAATTCACTAGTATAAACCTGCTACGGGAACGACACAAGTTTTTTTTCTGACGTTATTGCATGGAAAATAATATTTATATTCAATGCCATATTTTCTAATACCTAAAATACTTTTGTAGCTGTTGGAAAAAGGGTTTTTGGCTTGTAAGTTTAACTATGTGCGACCGATTTACAATAGTTTTCTGCCACTTTCCGCAGATATTATTTTGATAATAAGATACACTGTAATCACATACTGGAGTACATGCTACACATGATTAAATACATTATAAAGAACACTAAAGTAGAAATGATATTCTAATGTCATAGGTGGTTATTAACTCAGTTGATAAAGGATAAGAAAGCAGTCACCTGTAGTCATTGTGGGACCACACATGGTGGTATTGGCTCAACTGCCCAGTATCACTTCAATTATGCCAGGGTCTGAGATCAACATTATACAGGTAGGGACTATTCCTTTAAGCTACAATGATAACATATAACATTTTTAATAGCATCAGTGCCATCACAAATTACATTTTTGTACAACAGTAGCTATATCTACAATAATCTTGTTTTTAAATGTGATACAAAAAAAGATCAGAGTGAAAAATAAATTCTATTGTCTTAAAGAAACAAAGGGAGAAAATGCTGTAATTCACTCAGACAGAAGTCATTATGTCATAAAACACAATAGGATTGCTATTAAGTGCATCTAAGTATAATTGATCCTATTTTCTTCTTGAATAAAACAAATGGCTTCTCATACTCAGAATGCATTGTTTGATATAAATATACAGATACTTGCACTAAGTAGCTTACATAAAATAGTACATATGGTATAGAATATGTTTCAGGAATGAATGAAAAGAGAAATAGTCAAGATAAGGCTGTGAATTCATTGACCATGTTGCTAGAAACCAGACTTTCAATTCAGTAATCCTATTAATGGACACGGTGACCAGCCTCTGCCAGACCAGATGACCACTGACCCAGCTTCATACCAAATGCTAATGTCCAAAGTATGGCAAAATACTAATAATAAGGCAATGTGTCCAATAGAAATATACTGTATATGGGTCACTGTCACAAGTATATGGTGTGGTTCTAGCCATTCTCAGTTGCGTGTTTCACGGAGTAGCTTTAGCAGTTTCAGTTATCACAAGTTTCTCCTTTAAATCCTATGAAATATACCAAAAAATACATTGATTTATTTGGGTTCCCGTAATTGTAATAAAAATACTGGTAAATCCAAGGAACATTAGTATTTCTCAGGTATTAAGAACAAAAACATGTTTCTTACTGATGCTAAATTATGAATTCCCCTAATCCTGTGAACCTTCCCACACCACAAATTGTATTGTTGTTGGAGATAAAAAATAAATTCTGTGTCAGATATGGTCACTGGCAAAAAGTAGCTAGTCTGGAAGTTGCTGTATATCTGATACATGAATAACAGGGAACTGTGAGTTTACTATTTGTTACCAACTATTTGTATTGCTCCGGTATATCCACATTTCTCGCTATCGGATTTCTTTATGTCAGTATTATATGCACTCTTCATCCCTTTTAATAGGGAACTAATTAAAGGCATTTTTCAGGAATTCTGGTTGATGGCCTATACTTAGGATACACCATAAATGTGTGGTCAGTAGTGGTCCAAATATCGGGCCCACCAGCAATCCAGCATGTCTCACTGCCCCAATGCTGATCTATAAGACACAGCCGCACTTCTGTACATCCAGCTTCCCAGGTACTGCAGCTCAGCCTTATTATAGGAGCTCAGGCTGAGCTGCAGTATTATGCACATTAACATGTATGGAAGCGCCAATGTGTCTATTAATACAACTAGGTCAAAACCCTGCCGATTACACATTCCTAGGAGTGGCGTAGCTATAGGGGTCGCATTGGTCGCAATTCGGGCCATGACCCACCTGCACCACATCTATCCAGAGTTACTGTAGTAACTGATGCCTATGTAATAAACTAAATGGGCCCCTGTGACTACAGTAACTGTATACTTGCCCACCTTGCTCCTGAGTCAGGTTTGGCCGCAGCACTGAGTTCTGACACCTTTCAGCTTTACAGCGCTAAATGGCATCAGCGCTCAGAGATTAAGAGGACCCGCCTCAGAAACGAGGAGGGTATTAGAATACTGTGTTACTGGCCCTGTATCTAATTCCTATCATGTGTGAAACTTTCTGCTTCGCCCTGTATCTAATCCTATCATGTATGATACTGTCTGCTGGGTCCTGTGTCTAAGACTATTATGCGTGATACTGTCTGCTGGATCCTGTATCTAAGGTGTCGTAGTCTTATAGATATGCTGTCTCCAATATATGCATATATATATAATTATATGTATACATATATGAATTGGCTGGGGGGCAAAACATATGTATTGGGGCTTTTACCCTTTATGTCTTAAGACCTTAGGAATACCCCTGGCTGCTAGTGCTGCATTGATGGGTCACTAAAGAGACCCAGCGATGCTTCTGAAAACTGCAGGCCGTCGGCTATGAAGATAAGTTGGGGGGACAAGAAGAACTCTCGTACCGGGGCCCATGAGCCTTTAGCTATGCCCCTGATTTTTAGGTATAGGCCATTAATGGAGGCCATTCAACTTCAGGCCCTTTTACACGGGCCAATGATTGGGCAAACGAGCGTTCATATGAACGCTCGTTCCCGATCATTGCCCCGTGTAACCAGGGCTACAATCAGCCAATGAACAAGTAAACACTCGTTCATCGGCTGTTCCTATAGTTTAGGCTGTTCAAAATATTATCGTTGTCGGCAGCACATCTCTCTGTGTGTAAACAGGAAGATGTGCTGCTGAGATAATGGAAATGCATGGGGACGAGAGATCATAGTAATGTGTGCTCGTCCCCATACATTACTGAAAATAGCTCCTTGTGAAAGGAGCAAATGTGCGCCGATCAACGAGCTGTCTCATTGATCGGCGCTCGTTTTTATGGCCCAAATTGGCGAGTGTAAAAGGGCCCTAAGTTAAAAAAAATCATAAAGACATGGGGAGAACATAGAGACTACATGGATGATTGATATCAGGGGTGAGAAACTTCCTTGTGGATCTGCATGACAACTGCTATTTTTATTAAGGAATGGAAACATAATGAGGTTCTTTCATATTTGCCTCTGAAAAATATAGAGCACATTAAATCAATTGTGGAGCCATATATCAATATTAAAATTCTAGCATTGCACATCAGACCATAAAGTAGAGGCTGAATCTGGGATGTATATCTGCAAAGACAGAAAGGGGGTTCTACTATATATAAAGTTAAAATATTAAAAGATGAATGCGTTCCAGGTCCTAACAGACTAATGAGAGAAGAGAACATGTGCCGATGTGTGTTCCATCTGCTGAGCTCGGATTATCATTGTGAGCTCACCGCGGGAGGTTGCTCCTATAAACCTTTGCTTATGTTGCTATCAGAGGAATGTGTAGGATGTAAGGAGCTGCTGAGTGATAACCAGAATGGTCACATAACCAGTGTCTGGTGGCTGCTTATCTTAACATGTATCACTTATACTGGTCAAGTATATGGTGCAAGGACAATGCCAGGCACCATTTGTGTCCAGCTTCCCCACCAAATCGGGAAAAAATTGTTTTGCTCCTATCAAGGATAGAAGCCTGCAAGTCTGTATCTTATAAATAAGAATGTGTAAGTAAAAGGGACCATAAATTGTGCAACCTTTCAGCCCAACACAAACAAGCCATGTAGCGGAATATTATATGTACCTGACCATTAGTCGCTCTCAGCATTGTACAATTTGTCCATACTAATGGGCACACAACTGGTATGATCAAGCCAAGTACATACATAGAGGAGAGCGACCTCATAGCAAAAATCAAAGTGAGGCCCCCTTCCTGATGTTGGTTGATGACACTACACCCTTTCTTAGGACTGGAGGATTGGTTACCCCAACACTTAAAAAATAGAAGGGTAGCATGACCCTTGGGATACTTCCCCCATTGTTTGCTAAAGTTAAAATTGAGATGAAGGCAGAGCTGGACCTTCCTCTTCATGGACCCCACGGCAGTCACATGCTGTCTTTATGGACTTTAAACCTTATGATACATGGCTGCATTGCAAGACAAGCAGCTGGATTACTTTCACCTCCATTCTGTGATGTCTGTAAGTCAAAAAGTGACAGCCTAGAAGCAGATGGGAGCTATTAGTGGTCATTTCTGACTGAATTGTAAACTTATATAAAGCATTCTTTATATAAATTTTCCGTTATCTTGTATGAAACTCATTGTTGGCCCGCTGAGCAACACAATCACCGACTTTTCAAGACTAGCTTTAAATGAAATGTTCAGTTTTATGTCCCATGTTTCAATCCAAGTTCATCGGAATCAAAGAAACTGTAATATTTTCCTTTTCAGTCTATGCTATCACAGTATTGATATATAGCATGTGAAGTATTTTACCTTTATATTGTTTTGGATGTTCAAAATATAGAATGTGTGGCACATTGTAAGTAACTGTGCATACACATTCATGGCAACTTTCTGTTATACAGATCTCTATTGAATTTATTGATGACCATCATGAATATCAGCCGACAATATGACTGATTGTACATTGTGCAGGTTATAGATTCGAGAAGGGCAATTTAAATCTAAAAGAATTCTGCATCATCATCACTGACATATCACATATATAGCTAATATTCTCTACAGTAAGGCTACATGGACACGACGGTTTGTATTTTGCGGCCCGTAAAGAACGGATCCGTTGTCCATTATTGCGGTCTGCGTGTCATCAGTGTGTCCTCCGCATTCGTTCTGTCTGTCCACAAACACCATCCGTATTGTATCCATATGTCATGCGTATTCACGGATCCGCAAAAAAAAACTAAAGGGAGAAAATTATGTAAATAGCTTGTCCCAATCCCCTGAGAAGATCACATGATCTCTCCGGCGCCATTTTCTCTTGCGTTGTTGCTGTTTGTTGCTGACTCTTCTGTGTGGTGTAGGCCTCAGAACTTTGCTGAATGGGGAATTCCGCTGTCGCCCAGCAACTCAACCCAAATCAAAACACGAATGGCGTACGGACAGAACACAGATGGCATCCGTGCGCTGTGCGTGGTTTTCACGTCGCCATAGTCTTAAACGGGCGAGACCGAGCCGCAAACACAGACAGGAATAGGACCTGTTCTGAGTTTTGCGGCCCAGTCTTAGGAGCCCCACACATATCCGTGAAAAACACAATAGTGTGCATGATGCCATAGATATGTATGGGTCAGTATGATATCAGTTAAAAAATGGATAGTGCATGATGAAAACAACAGTTGTGTGCATGTAGCCTAATACTGCACAAAGGTGTGATACTTTACCCATGTGTGTTGGGTATACAGTAAATTAATTTAGAAGAAAGTAGTGTATAGGTTATGATGCTACAATTTGCCCACATTGCTGTATGGTCTGAATAGACAATTCTCATTCAATTTGATCACTAATATAAAAGGACAATCTTGACCTTAAGTCAAAGCCTTGACTATTTCGGGTGTGAATCGGATAAATTTTAGCTAACAGAAATACCATTAAAACTTGTTTTACTAACAAACAGGACCATAGTGACTAATATTTTATAAATATGATGTATAGATTTACTGCAGTAATGTTTTTATCTTTTAAAAGATGCTCCCACTTAAGGTTAAATTCTGCCATGTCATGGATTCGCTTTTCCAGAAAAATTGAGCTAATAAACTCAAATGGGCACAAGCCTTTTGGTATTGGCAAGAGATTTCCATAACTCGAACTCTGCAATACAGCACTGATTCAGAAAGCCACTGGTTTCAATGGTGCCTTATGCTGTAGTATGATAGAGATCCGCAAAAATCAATGATATTTCCAAAGTGGAAGATTCTAAATTCTGTTATTTACAACTGGCGGGGATGATGAGATCTGAACACATTACGGAGTGCTGCATTGGGAATCAGTTTATCATTGAAATGTCATAAAATATCTAAAAATGGTAAACTCACTATAAGCAATGCCAATATGGTCTGTTTACAGGAATGGTGTTAGGCCCTATTCACATGATAGACCCCAAATGGGGCTCTTCACACGACCGATTTTTTGACGGCCCGGGAAACCCGACCGTCAGAAAATGGGACATGTCCTATTTTCGGCCGTTCTCCCATAGAAGTCCATTGGGCCGGGTAATACACGGCCATCAGTGGAATGTGTTCCAAGTGACGGCCGTGTCTTCCGTCGCTCGCTCCCTCCTCCTCCTCCCCACAGTGCGAAGTGCATGTGAGGAGGAGGGTATTTTTGCTCCCTGTAGGAGCGGATTCCCCAATCCACAGCCACAGCTTCGGCAACGGTGTGGCCAAGGATTGGGGATTCCACTCCAGGAGAAATCCCTGACTTCACTGTCCATATATGGACACAGTGACGTCAGGCAATTCTTAAGCGGAATCCCCGGCGCTGCGGCCAGTGTTTCCGCTCCAGGAGAAGTCCCTGACCTCACTGTGTCCATATAGGAACATTGAAGTCAGGGACTTCTCCTGGAACTTTGGCGCTATCTACAGAAAGGTAGGGGGGTGCCATCTATGGGGTGAGCTGTGTAGAACTACCTACATGGGGCTGTGTGGCATTACCTATGGGGGGCTGTGTGCCATTACCTACCGGGCACTGTTTATCATTAACTACGGGGGGCTGTGTGGCATTACCTATGGGGGGCTGTGTGGCATTAACTATGGGGGGCTGTGTGGCATTACCTACGGGGGGCTGTGTGGCATTACCTACGGGGGGCTGTGTGGCATTACCTAAGAGGGGCTGTGTGGCACTACCTACAGGGGGCTGTGTGGCATTACCTACAGGGGGCTGTGTGGCATTACCTACAGGAGGTGTGTGGAATTACCTACAGGGGCTGTGTGGCATTACCTATGGGGGGCTGTGTGGTATTATCTACGGGGGGCTGTGTGGCATTACCTACGGGGGGCTGTATGGCATTACCTAAAGGGGGCTGTGTGGCATTACCTACATGGGGCTGTGCGGCATTACCTACAGGGGGCTGTGTGGCATTACCTACTGGGGGCTGTGTGGCATTATCTAAGGGGGGCTGTGTGGCATTACCTACAGGGGGCTGTGTGGCATTACCTACAGGGGGCTGTGTGGCATTATCGATGGAGGGCTGTGTGGCATTACCTACGGGGGGCTGTGTGGCATTACCTACAGGGGGCTGTGTGGCACTACCCACATGGGGGCTGTGTGGTATTACCTACAGAGGGCTGTGTGGCATTACCTACAGGGGGCTGTGTGGCATTACCTACTGGGGGCTGTGTGGCATTACCTACTGGGGGCTGTGTGGCATTATCTAAGGGGGGCTGTGTGGCATTACCTACAGGGGGCTGTGTGGCATTACCTACAGGGGGCTGTGTGGCATTATCGATGGAGGGCTGTGTGGCATTACCTACGGGGGGCTGTGTGGCATTACCTACAGGGGGCTGTGTGGCACTACTTACAGGGGGGCTGTGTGGCACTACCTACAAGGGGGGCTGTGTGGCACTACCTACAGGGTGCTGTGGCAGTATCTACAGAGGGCAGTGATGGCATTATCTATAGTGGGAAGTGTGTGGTAAAAATGTACAAATGAAATTCATCCGATTTTAAAACGGACAGGGAAAAAACGGATGCAAAATGGGTCAAAATCGGCCATTAAAAACAGCAACACGGCCCGGAACGGATGCTAAATGAATGCAAACCAGCCGGGAAAAATGGCCGATTTTATCGGCCAACACTCGGACCCTGTCGTGTGAGTAAGGCCGGTTGCAAATGAGTCCTTTTGTTCTTGGAACTGGTGGAAATCCCATTCACATGAGAGAAGATGAATTAAAGTACAAAATCACTTACATAAAAAACAGAATAAACCTGAAAAATCATCATTTGACTAGTGTGAAAAAAAAATCTGAAACTAGCATGTGAGGTCATGGAGGGTGTTTTTGCATGGCCGCTTTCCTTGGCAATTTATAATTCTAGTTAATTGTCCTGGAATATTAACCACTTTTCTCCATATTCATTTTTAATAAAGACCATGCTTCTATATATTTAGGATTTTATTTCGCTCACTTGAATGGATCCATGTACTGTATTTTAATCAGAAGTTGTCTATATTTCCCTGCGCATCAGAGAACAAGGAAAACCAGGAGCCTGGAGCAAGCCAGGGTATGTTCACACGCTGAGTTTTCAGGCGTATTTCGGAGAGTAAACGCCCCGAAATACACCAGAAAAAACGGTAGCTAAACGCCTACAAACATCTGCCCATTTAATTCAATGGGAAAAACGGTATTTCATTCAGACAGGGCGTTCCTTTACACCACCGTTTTAAAAGAACGCCACATAAAAAGGAGCATATCACTTCTTGTGCCGTTTTTGGAGCGGTTTTTCATTGTGTCAATAGAAAAACAGCTCCAAAAACGTCTACAGCTTCAAAAATGACTGAAAATCAGAGTCTGTTTTATCAGAAAACAGCTCCATAATTTTCAGCCATTTTTTATTGTACGTTTGAACATACCCTAGAAGGTGGAAATGGGTAAAATATTTGTAAGTGAACAAACAAATTAAAGTGTTTACAAAAGCTGCTGTTTCCTGACGGATTTCTAAGAGAAGATGCAAGGGTTAAACAATGCAATGCCCCTGGGACCTGCAGCTGCATATGCTATGTTAATTATATAGACCAATGCTACTTTGTACAGTGCAAGTTGTCACCTGGCTCTCATGGACAATAGGCCTGTGTATTGAGGCCAGACGTACCAGGTCCCTTCTTTCCTGGAGGCAAATCCACACACATACACGGACTTCTGCACTTCGCATATTTATATGTTCTTGGTGTTCCAATACGTTCATGGATAAACGGGACAGATTTGAATACATTTCAGATATAACATATAATTGTCCTATGAGGAGATATGCAGGGCGTATGGAGGAATGAACGCATCTTACCTATACGCCACTTTCTGCATTGTGTAAATTGTCATGGACATTATTCATTTTCTTGTAATATGCTTGTATAATAATAGAGTTTTGTCAGTTCCATCTGTCCAATAAAGCTTGCAGGTTGAATAATTGGGATTTTCCAATAATTGACTTGGATGACATGTCAATCATTTATGTCATAAGAGTAAAGGCCCTTTTACACAGGCCTATTATCGGACAGACAAACGCTCATAGAACGCTAATTGCCCATTAATCTGCTGATCGTTCTAAAAAAGTAAAATATTATCGTTGTCGGTAACACATCTCCCTGTATAAACATAGAGACGTGCTGCCGACATTATAGGGGACGAGCGATCGGAGTAAGACCGCACATTCCCATACATAGCTCCTTGTGACAGGAGCAAACGAGCGCCGATCAACGAGCTGTCTCTTTGATCGGCGCACATTTACACGGCCCAGGATGAGCCACGTAAGAGGACCCTAACACTGGTCAGTCTGGTAGCTGGTACTCACACTACTTTCACACGGATCAGTTTGCATCAGTATTTGTAGGCTAAAACCAGAAATGGGTCCAAAACTTGGAAGAGGTGCAAATCTTTCCATTATACATTTACTTTACGTTGCTTCCACCCCTGGTTTTAGCTTCCAAACTGATTCAAACTGCTGACTAAAATACTGCCGTGTGAAAGTGGCCTAATTCAGAGAACAAACAGGTGCCAGTCTTGTTGTTATCTCCAGTCCTGTTGTATGTGCTAAACCTTGATAGAAATTGAAGGGTGTAAGGGTCCTCTTACATGGTCCGCTGTGGGCCGTGTAAACAAGCGCCGATTAACGAGACAGCTCGTTGATCGGCGCTCGTTTGCTCCTTTCACAAGGAGCTATGTATGGGGTCGAGGGTTTGTTACTACGATCTCTCGCCCCATGTATTACCATCATTTCGGCAGCACGTTGTTTACACCAGGCAATGTGCTGCCGACAACGATAATATTGTGCGCAGCATAAGCTGTACAATCAGCCGATAAACAAGCGTTTCCTCATTCATTGGCTGATCGTTTCCCTGTTTACACAGGACAATGATCGCAAACGAGCGTTTTGTGAAAGCTCGCATAACCGATAATTGACTGGTGTAAAAGGGCCTTCAGGGAAACCTACAAACAATTACCAACAAATTAGACCATGCAGTAGAGAATTGGCTGTTCATGTATGGTCATAGCTCCATATAGACAACACCAGAACACAATCCTTCTTGGCATGGATGTTGTTCCCAGCTGCCATGCTGTAAAGAGTAAGATCATTTCAGAAACTCCAGTGGTGAGATAGATTAGATAGATTAGATAGATAGATAGATAGATAGATAGATAGATAGATAGATAGATAGATAGATAGATAGATAGATAGATAGATAGATAGATAGATAGATAGATAGATAGATAGATAGATAGAGAATTCACATTATATAAAATTGTATATAATTATATATACACACACACACACACACACACACACACACACACACACTATACAATGAATATACGTGAAGAAGGTATCCATGAAGTCCATGATTTTGATGAATTTTATTATTCTTGTAATTCACCCAGCCTGTTGGCAGAATTTTGGCCTCCTATCAGAAGTGCCTATATATCTTTGATTTTTGTCTTTCCATTCTAAAAAAAATAATTTTATACGAAAATTGATAAATGCAAAGACTAAAATGGGTGAGGATCGGACCTTACACCACCCCATTATCACTTACGAGGCGTTCATAGAGGAATATGAGGACCAGGGGTTCCCGGCACTGACTCGGACTGGTCAGGGCCCTTGACTATAGGACCTGAAAAGTTGTTTACATGTAAATAGATCTGAAGTGACTCAAAACTACTTTCAAAGCAGTCATGGAAATGGGAGGGGTGCAGTTAACACCTCCACTGTTTGTGAGCACAGAGGTGTCAATGCTAATCTCAATGCTGCTACTGCCTGCTAGGATTATAGTAAAGTGTCCTGGGAAGGAAATTCATGACATCACACATCTATAAAAGAAATGCCTTTGTTTAAGTATGTGCAAAAATGGAATATACAGCGTTCCCTAGGAACCTCAAACAGGTTTTTGGCCACTTTGGGAACATTCAATGCAACATCTGAACTTGTGCATCAGTCACAGACATGGGAATGTATGGAGTTCCACAAAGTAGATGAACCGCTGCAGCTGCAACGTGATGGACACAAAAACTTTTATCTACTTTTGCACAAACTGGCAACAGTCCAGTAAAGATCAATACGAATCTTAGCTATAAAAGTCCCACGACATTTGCGATCTATAGTCCAGTGTGACTCAGAAAACGAAAGACCGGTAACACTTAAAAGTGACATTGTGCAAAAAGTCACGTGGAACCAGTCACCACATAAAAGGCACTAAAAATATATCTCCAGGATTTCAGTCATAGCTCGTAAATGTAAGTAGCACCAGACCGGACACATGAGCAGGCAGATGAATTATAACGCACAATGTAGCCAGAAACCGAGAATCCACGAGCCCCGGTCCTCTCATGTCCATTACTCTGTATTGTTATCAGGTAAGGGGCAGCGCTCACACTTAGCATTATGCAGATCCGGCGGTGTGGGAGGGGCCAGTGACGTCAGAGGGGCTTTAAATACAGGAGGGAGCGGGTCTCTAGCAGTAAGAGGAGATCCGTACAGATAAAGTGACAGCGGATCACTGGATCTATAATCACGCACCCCGTACCGACCTATTAACACCAGTACAGTCACTTACATCTAATCCCCGGAGGAGGACACCCTGCACGTCACTCACTCACTCACCCGCACGCCTTCTCATTCCTCACCCGCAATGGCTTTATTTCATATCTGGATCTTCTTACTTTTTTGTTGTGTCGGACCTTGTGGCGCCATCCATTGGCTGTGAGTATAACCTCTACATATCTTTCATTATAGAAGGTAGACTATTACCCCATCACAGTGTAGAGCAGGGCAACTGCCTTGGTACTATTATAATACATTACATATCTGAAAAATGCTCTTTACAGTTTTCTGCATATCCCAAATTTTCAGCCTAGACCGTGTCTTTGTTTTTTACCCCATCTAGTACAGAATTCTATAGGTTACTTGCCTATACACTGTTGCTTTAAATATATATTGTAATACATTTCTGATCATCTAATGACTGTGTCCTCCGGACCGACCCCATGTAAGCTCTTCTGGCTTCAGGAAAATCCAAAGTTGTCCCAGAACCTGCTTTTGTTTTGGTGAATGGGGGAGGGGCAATGGTAAATGAACCCCTGTAATGCTGGTATTTTCTTTTCCGCAGCTCATACTATTTTATTGGAATTCCCCTGTAGTGATATTTAGTGACAACCGCTCCTCTAAACTGCATTTGCGCTTCCTAGTTGTCACTTCTCCTTCCCTACGTACTAGCAAGTGTGAATGGAGTTCTACTTGGCTGAAAGTACTTTCCAAATGTTAGGAAGTTTAAATGAGGCCATAAAAAAAAAAAAAAACTTTCTCATTGATTTCATCCCTGTAACAATTTTTTTTTAAATAAATTAATGTACTCTAATATGAAATATGGTGTATTCTGATCCAGGTGTATCACTTGTAGCAGAGGTTTGGACGTGGAACTCGCTTTGAATTCAAAACCTCTCATAATTTTGGCAAAGACAAATGAACTGATGTTTAACTGGGGTGAATGGTGATGTGTGCTCTGGGTGGGGCTCAGTTCACCAAATCATATGCATCAATAGACTCCTGGCCATGTGCGCTTTATCCGTCATCTTCATTTCTGAATTTGTTGTTTATTATTTGTAGGGTGTTTTTTTTTTTTTTTTAAATCCGTGACATAACTAGAAATCTGTCTTACTAGCTATTTCATAGAGTAATCAAGTGATTGATCTACATCGCGTACACTTTTTTTTTTTTTTTTTACCTCTGTCTAACCTTTTTTAATTCCATTACCTTTTTTAAATCTCCACCTTCTTTGCTTTTCTTCCAGGGGTCTGACCATAAATGGCAGCTCAGTCGCCTGGAATGAGAGCGAGCACTGCCGGCTGCTTGAAGGATTGGTGCCTGACCAAACACAACTCTGCAAGAGAAACCTGGAGCTTATGCAGAGCGTGGTTAACGCAGCAAAACAGACCAAACTAACGTGTCAGCTGAGCTTCTCCGACATGCGATGGAACTGCTCATCAATTGAACTTGCTCCACAATTCACCCCAGACTTGCTCAAAGGTAATCCACTGATAAGTCAATTGGCTCTTTTTTACTAGATCAATTAATATTTAAGAGGGGGGAAAAATTGCACCATTTTCCAATATCTCATCTAATAAATTTTTATTTATTTTAATTTTTAGGCACTAGAGAGTCTGCCTTTGTGTATGCATTGGCTTCTGCAGCGATCAGTCACACCATTGCCAGGGCCTGTGCCTCAGGCGAGCTACCCACATGCTCCTGTGGTGCCACCCCAGCCGAGGTTCCTGGACCAAGCTTTCGTTGGGGAGGATGTGGTGACAACCTGCGTTATGGCCTTCAAATGGGATCTGCATTTGTTGATGCACCAATGAAATCTAGCAAGTTTGGAACACAAGCTACCAAGCTGATGAATTTGCATAACAATGCAGTGGGTAGACAGGTAAGCGGCTGAGAATTTGATGGCTTATGAAAAAATGAACATTAAAGTGTAGCTAAACGTTTGACAGACTTCTGACATGTCAATGATATGTCAGAAGTTTGGATTGCCGAGCACTGTGACACCCACCAATCACTAGAACGAAGCAGCTGAAGAGTTTGTGTGAGCGCTCAGCAGCTTCGTTTCTATTTGGCTGTTCCCGAAAATAAATGTATCGTGTACGGACTCGATAGAAAGTCTAAGCCCATACTCCGATACATCGGCTTTCCGGAAAAAGCCGAACCGGCACAAAGCACTTCAGCTACTTTGTTCTAGCGATTAGCGGGTGTCTCAGTGCTCGGATCCCCACCAATCCACACTTCTGACATGTCACTATGACATGTCAGAAGTTTGTCAAACGTTTATCTACACTTTAAAGTGGTTTTACCGGAATTGAGAATTATCACCTATCCATAGGATAGATAAAGATCAGCAGCACCGGACAAATGGATTAGGTGGGTGCACGCATCTTGGATCGCAGTCCAATGAGCCTTCAATGTAGAGAATAAGGCTGCACAAACAAATAAGTGAAAAATAGTGATACTGTTTATTCCACATGCAGCGTTTCAGCTCTGTGTGAGCCTTAAGCATGCTTGAGCGGCTCATACTGAGCTGAAACGTTGCGTGTGGAATAAACAGGATCACTATTTTTCACTTATTTGCTTTTATCCATAGGATAGGTGATTTGTCTAATTGAGACTCTCACCATTTGAAAAATGTGGGTTCTGAACCCCCCCCCCCATTCCTCTGCACTGCCTGAAGTGAGTAGGAGTTTAACCCCTTCACGTAACTGTACGTGATGAGGGTTAAGGGGGAAGTATGGAGCGAGCTCACGGGCTGATAACAGGACGCAGATAGTTGACTGCGGGACATACCCCAGGCTGTCCGGAACAGTTGGGAGGTATGACTCCTCTCCTGGAGGAGGAGCCTCCCCTGACGTCACTGTTTATATATGGGTAGTAAACTGCACATTCCAACAAAATGTGTATGCAGGTGCAAGAACGCCTCTGACTGCAAATGTATTTTTCATTTTGTTGGAATGTGCTGTTCAGACTTCTGTGTTTTGTGATTCATATATCTGGGGATAGTGACTGCCTCCATTTTTTGATCTTGCACTCCTCCCTTTCTGCCCTGAGTGATTTTTAATTCTAGTTCTTACCATCCCCAAGAATATGTAGGTTTAGTCCCAGTTCTGGGTGTTTGTGCAGCGTAGGTTCCCACCTCATAGAGGTTGTGGCAGGTGGGCTCACGCAATTTGATCACAATGTGTGCTAAGAACCTCCCTATTGTAAGTAGATTTAGCATTAATGCATATTTATTTATATTTAGTAGCTTAGGTGGCATTGGTGTTTGGTGTGCTGTCACCATTTTCTTGTGTGCTACATATGGGTAGTGACGTCAGGGGAGATTCCGCTCCAGGAGGAGTACTTAATTGTATCTGCGCCTACGCCGCTATGTTTCAGTGTAAGATACAGCTGTTCTGTGTGTGCATGTGTATAAAACCCACTCTCAAGGTTTACATAGCCTTTAAGATAACATTATGGTGAAAAAGATGCACGGTCATAAATACATTTGGAGTTCTCCACTGACAGCAGTTCTAATGGTTGAGGAGCATCTTCACCTCATACACTAGGTCCACGATGCTTTTTGGATTGCAACATTTCATTCCCATTTTTAGCATAGTATTGATACTCGTGACAATCTTGCCAAGTACATTAAGAGCAGCTGGTTTATCTTATGTTGCCCATCTTTTTGGGAGCCATGCTGCTAGATAAACACTTTGTGGCGTTTTAACTACTCCTGGAATGTTTGTTCTTTGTGGGTACAGTATATTAATTGGACTTTTTCTTTTCCCTTAGGTTCTAATGGAGTCAATGGAGACAAAGTGCAAATGCCACGGAGTGTCTGGGTCCTGTTCAGTGAAGACCTGCTGGAAGGGTCTCCAGGATCTGCCACTCGTAGCTGATGAGCTGAAGTCCAAGTACTTGGCTGCAACCAAAGTCATCCATAGACAAATGGGAACCCGCAAACATTTGGTTCATAAAGAGTTGGACATCAGGCCAGTTAGAGAGTCTGAGCTGGTTTACTTGAATAGCTCGCCTGACTACTGCACCAGAAATCCCAAGCTGGGTTCATATGGAACACAAGATCGGTAAACAAAAGTTCCATCAAGTTTGGTGCCCCCCCCCCCCCCAAAAAAAAATACTAGTTTGAGTGTCAATGTCTCAATGCTTGAGCCCCATACAACAATCTTAGTTCCCCCATATCTGTGCCTGAGTCATAGGTTCCACACTTACTGGGATGTAAAACTATATTTAGCTTATCTTTGACAGAAGTTGAAACTAGCAAAGCAAACACACGTAGCATGGTTCTTAAATAATGAAGGCTACCTAAGGTAACAATCTATCTCCTGTTTCCAAATACTTTTGGTTAACGTAAATTGTGTCTTTTGGTGTCTTTTTAGCATTTTCATTATCTATTGTAGATCTGGATAACTTATTTATTGTGATAAAAGTACACAATGCCAGACATCAACGTTCATATTAAATCTTCATATGAGGATGACTTTTTAGATGAGTTAAATAGCCATTCAAGCAAATAATGGAAGTGTAACATCCGATATTTTCTTTCTATTCCCTGTTCTAATTTTATATATATTTTTTTTCAGACTTTGCAACAAAACCTCATTGGGCAGTGACAGCTGTAACCTCATGTGTTGTGGTCGTGGGTACAATGTTTATACGGAAACAGTTGTAGAACGCTGCCAGTGCAAATACTACTGGTGCTGTTATGTCATGTGCAAGAAATGTGAGCGGACAGTAGAAAGATATGTCTGCAAGTGAAGTGAATGATCTATTGTTAATGCCCGAACTACTTGACTGTCTAAACATGGAAATGTACCTCCTCTGAGAAACTGCACTGAAATCGGCTACTGGAAACCAAAGCCTTTGTGACTGGACAGATAAGGGGCAATCTACAGGAGCTGGCCCGATCTTCTCCAAATACAGATATCCCACACCGTTTCTTTTTGGATTAATGTAGAGCACCATGAAATGGAAATAATTGGGAAGATATTTGCAGTTAGCAGAGGCTTTGAAGGTGCAGACACTGAAGCAGTGCTCCTAAAATAAGGACATGGTCTTCAAATTAACCTGTAATGCATAATGCATATGTATGTTATGTAAAAAAAAAGTTGTCTTTAATTTTAAGACTTTTATTATGTGTGTGTATATATATTTTATAAATTGTAATTATATTTTTTTTAATAAATCAATGTTTTGCTGCTGCAGATATTGTCTTCTACATAGTTAAACACTTGTTCTGTTTACCTAAAGTGTCAGGCTGCACTGTTACTGTGGCATGACTATCCGTATAAAGCTTTAGATTATAGCAAATGTCCACTGTACTTGGGCTGCCCAATCTGCCTGCCCTGCACCTGTGGGGGTGCAGTCTGACAGCTGTAAGGGGGATGGTTTGGCAGGTGCTTCTTCTGTTGAAGTGCAGCTGCCATACGTTCAGTATAGTGCAGAGGATCTGTGGTGGAGAGTTCTTTAGATACACCCAGGGTTCATGTAATCCTCAGAATTCCAACATTTTTACAGCCCAAAATACCTGTAGTTTTATTTGGAATCAAGTCTTTCCAGTTGCTAGTTCGCCATGGAGCATAGTGGGAAAATCCAGTCTTCCTTCCCTCCCACTGTGCAGGGAATGAGCTTCCAGGAATATCTCTCAAATACTTGCAAACTCCAGCACAGCCATCATACACATGGAAGAAGACCCCACAACCCTTTGGTCTGATTTATGGCTGTCCTATAACCTCAAGCTGTACGCTGTGGGGGTTCTAGCCTCATGTCCATGCTCAGGAATCTCAAGGTCTAAGCGCTACAGTCTGTCTTATGGCTGTTGGACAAAGGAGTCATTAAAGGAATCAATGCGGCTCAGTGAAAGTGCACTGCCTCGTCCCCTTTTTTGTGTTTTTATAATGTTGATATAGAGTTAGGCTTGTCCCTGGAGTTGTATTTTGATTTGCTTTTGAGGATCACACACACTAGACATACTCAATCATATGGTGTTGAATGTTTTGTTATTTTTATATGTGTTATATGGTGTTTATAAAGTGCAAGAGCACATTGTACTTTTTAAGGTAATTCTCTTTAGGAAATTATTATTTTTTTAAACGCCTACAACTCCCTTTATGTGCTGGTGTCCCGTCAGATTCTTTTGGCTGTGTTCATTGAAATGTATTACTATTGATGGATCCCTGAAGTAGATGTGCAAATCTCGTACCATGGCTTATGAGTCCTTTTGACAGGTCAACATCTGAATATGCTTTTCAGAACTGTAATTTATACATGGAAAGTCCAGGCTGCCACAAGTGAAATACCTCTTCCTACACAGATGTTTGGCAGGTGCACCCAGCAAAGCTCCACCTAGGGTGAGTTGCTTCAAATGGCTGCAAGAAAAGTGGTAGGTAATGTGGTTTTCTTTTACGACATTAAAACAGCAATTGCTAATATCTGAGCCCATTGTTTTTCTTATTAGTAGGGGGGATGTCTTCGAAAATGTGATAACTGGGTTGTTTTTTTTTTTTTTGTTTTTTTGGGTGCCATATTTTTTTTTTTTTTATATGAAAATCCCTGCAAAAAGTTTTTCATGTAAAAATACCCTTACTGAAAGATGCACTGTTTGAATATCAACATATTTAAGATTTTTTCTAGTGTGGAGGCTGAGCAAGCACCACAAACGCACTGCTCCGGCGTAAGGTATTATAAAATATAAAGAAACAAACATTAGGATCTTCTGGTTTCTAAACGCTCTACTGACTTGGGTCATGCTGAACATGATTTGAGATTTATGATCCTGGACCACATCCCTGCCGCTAAACTGGGAGATTGACTAGGTTAAAAAAAAATGTGAATTAGAGTGGATATTTACATTCGATGCAGATGTAGCAGTCTTTACCTTGACTTTTAATGCATTAAATTAACAATGGCTTTTGTTGTGTGATAACTTGCTGCAGCGTGATATCAGTCAATTTAAAGATGGCTACATCTGTAGGTCTCAATGTAGACTTTAAGGCCCTGTTCATACGGTGGAGTTTTTACGGCAGATTCGACCGCAAAATTCTGCCTCATAATTTCAATGGGAGTCGGACGCATCTTTTTCCCACTAGCTATGTTTTTCAGCTAGCGGGAAAAAGTGTTCTGCTTTATCTTCGGGCGGATTCCGCCCGAACCTCCCCTTAAAGTCAACTGACACTTAGGTGTCTAACCTGATGTTTAGGTAAGACTTGTTAGCTGTGAAGACTTAGAAAAAGCTCTCCCTACAGTTCTGCTTCTTTTGTACACATCAGTATAGATGATGATTTATATTTACTGATTTTTTTTAATTTTTTTATAGTTCTGTATTTTAGATGCACTAATGGACAAGATGATACCACTCACCATATTTCAAGCCAGCCTGGATGAAACCAGAATTTTATTATTTTATTGTTTTAAGCCATTTCTTGATGCTGTATAGCTATATTGAAGAATTAATAAATAGTATGTTCTCTACTGGCCATGATTGATAGGTGTCTCGAAGTATGAAAGGGGCATTTATCTCTAATATACATATTGAATATGGCTCCGAACTGGTTATAATGTTGTCGTTTTAAAGCACATTCCATTCTGAGTGCCTTTTTGATCTGGTACAACACCTACCCACAGGGCGGTGTAGATTGGTTTCTGGATTTGATCTAACCATATGGCATATTGTCTCCTATTAGTAATAAAGGCACGAAGGGATTGCTATATACCAGTAAGAATCCGTGGTGCACGTGTGATAGTTCCCTATCTTCTGTTTATCCAAATAAAACTGATTTAAATAACAATGTGAATGGTTGGCCAAATATTGGGTTAATGTTATATAGCATATATAGCTGAACTTATGGTATTGCCTTTTTGGTGCTTTTGAGTAGATCTACATATTCAGTGCATTTGGAAAGTCTTCAGACCCTTCCCCTTTTTTTAAATATTTTGTTAGGTTGAGGCCTTGTGCTAAAATAAAAGCAAATTCAAGTTTTTCCCCATCATTCTGCACTCAATGTCTCATAATGACACAGTGAATGCAGAATTTTAGAAGGTTTTGCTAATTTATTAAAAATGAAAAACTCAAATTTTGCATGAACAGAAGTATTCAGACCCTTTGCTATGATGCTTGAAATTTAGGGGGCCTCCCAATTCTCTAGGTCATCCTTGAAATGTTTCTACACCTTGCTTGGAGTACACCTGTGGTAAATCCATTTGATTGGACATGATTTGGAAAGACACACCCCTGTCTATATAAGGTCTCAGAGCTGACAAAGCATATCAGAGCAAAAACCAAGAGATGCGGAGGAAAGCACTGCCAGTAGAACTCAGAGATGGTTGTGTGGAGGCACAGATCTGGAGAATAGTACAACTAAAATGCTGCTTCACTGAAAGTTCCCAAGAGCACAGTGGCCTCCATAATTCTTAAATGGAAGAAGATTTCAACAACCAGGACTCTTCAGAGAGCTGGCCGCCCCACCAAATTAATCGGGTGAGAGGTGACTGAGAACCCAATGAAATCCAAAGATCCTGTGTGCAGATGGGATAAACTTCCAGAAGGTCAACAGTCACTGCAGCACTCCACTAATCTGGACTTCATGGCAGAGTGGGCAGAAAGAAGCCTCTCCCCTATAAAAGACACATGAAATCCCACCTGGAGTTTGCAAAAAAGCACCTAAAGGATTCTCAGACTGTGAGAGAGAAGTTTCTGTGCTCTGATAAAACCAAGATTGAACTTTTTGGCCTCGATTCTAAGTGTCATGTCTGGAGGAAACCAGGCACTGTTCATCACCTGCCCAATACTATCACTACAGTGAAGCATGGAGGTGGCAGCATCATGCTGTGGGGGTTTCTTTTAACCAGCTGGGACAGGGAGACTGGTCAGAGTTGAGGGAAAGATGAATGGAGCAATGTACAGAGATTTTTTTATGAAAATGTGATCCAGTGTGCTCTGGACCTCAGACTGGGCCAGAGGTTTACCTTCCAACAAGACAATGACCCTAAACACAGCCAAGACAACACAGGAGTGGCTTAGGGACAACTTTGTGAATGTCATTGAGTGGTCCAGCCAGAGCCCTGACTGGAACCCAATCGAACATCTCTAGGGAGATCTGAAAATGGCTGTCGATCAACCTGTCCCCATCCAACCTGACAGAGATTGAGAGGATCTGCAGGGAAAAATGGCAAAAAAATCCCCGAATCCAGGTGTGTAAAATCTTGTGGCATCATACCCAAGAATACTGAAGGCTGTTATCGCTGCCAAAGGTGCTTTAACTAAGTACTGAGTAAAGGGTCTGAATACTTACGTCAATGCAATATTTTAGTTTTTCCTTTTCAATAAATTAGCAAAGATTACTAACATTCTATTTTCATTTTGTCATTATGGGGTATTGAGGGCAGAATGCTGGGGGGAAAACCAGATTTTTTTTTATTTTTTTATTTTAGCACAAAGCCCCAACATAACAAAATGTGAAAAAACTGAAAGAGTCTGAAAACTTTTCTGAATGCATTGTATGTGATCTGGTTGTTTGATAACGTCTACTGACATTTGAATTGTGCTCATGAGGACGCCAGAGACTTATTAACATTATATTACAATCCTTGCTGGTACGAGCTTTTGATAGGTGAGTGTTCTTTTTCCAGGACCCTTCACCGATTCACTTATTGATTATTAACCCATTCCCGCCACAGCCATTTTTAATTTCTTAATTTTAAAGAGGCTCTGTCACCACATTATAAGTGCCCTATATTCCTACATAAGGTGCTCGGCACTATAATGTAGGTGACAGCAGTGGTTTTTATTTAGAAAAACTCTATTTTCACCATGTTAGGAGCGATTTTAGCTTTATGCTAATTAGTTTCTTAATGCCCAACTGGGCGTGTTTTAGTACTTTAGGCCTTATTTACACGAGCGTAGTTAACATCCGTGATATGCGCGTGTAAATCATGTGCGTCGCACGGACCTATGTAACTCAATGGGGTTGTTCAGACAGTCCGTGATTTTCACGCATCGTGTGTCCGCTGTGTAAAACTCACGACGTGTCCTATACTTGAGCGTGTTTTGCGCATCACACACCCATTGAAGTCGCGTGATTCGTGCAACAGTAGATCAAGAAATGAAGGGAAAAATAAAACCACCTCCTTCATTTCTTTTTCTAAACATCAAAACCACGTGTCATAAGGGTGGCATATGCGTGAAAATCACGCAGCCATGCACCAAACACTTATGACACACGGAACTGCAATGCGCAAAAAACTCACACGTTTGTGTAAATTTCGCCTTAGACCAAGTGGGCGTTGTACAGAGGAGTGTATGGCGCTGACCAATCAGTGACATACACTTCCCTCCATTTATTTACTCCGCGCATAGTGACACTGCATTGTTCACTATGTGCTGTCTTATACTGACATATTAACGTTACTGAAGTATTTAGACAGTGAATAGACATTCCTTCCAGCCAGGACGGGATGTCTATTCACAATCCCGACACTACGTTAACGTTTGTTTAATACTTACAGCAGAGCAAAGCATAATCTCGCTGTAACCTGTCATTTAGAGCGAGATCTCGCGAAAAAAAACAAAAACGCCCAATTGGGCATGAAGAAACGAATTAGCATAAAATCGCTCCTAACGTGGTAAAAATAGATTGTTTTTCTGAATACAAAGTATTGTTGTCACCTACATTATAGCACCGATCTCCTTATGTAGGAGATAGGGCACTTATAATGTGGTGACAGAGTCTCTTTAATTTTCTCCTCACCACCTTCCAAAAGCCATTTTTATTTTTCCATCAATACGGCCGTATGCTGTAAGGAGCCCAAAAACTGTTCTTGCACAGAGGCCCTCTTCTGTCGGTCCGCCATGGTCTTGATGGTAAGTTCTGGCCACCATTTGTAATAATTATGCTTCGGACGCTATTACTTTTACATTTCAACAAAAACAAATTTGGGATAATTTTTTAGGGATGTTAGATCATCAGGTATTGGACTGCAATAAAGATTGTTTACTATATATGGAATGGAACAGCAATATCTACTTGATAGAAATACAAAATACTCCACCTAGTGGCCTAACAGGTACCATACAGGAGGGATGACTGGCCAAATACTGGATGATCTGTTTTTTACAAGGCAAAGCCTGAACGGCATCATACAAAGTCCTTACAGGTAGCATGAACTTGTAGGCACTCCTCGTTGTGCCTCAATGAGGCATTATATTCCCCTAGAAGCAATGACAATGCTGTAACCAACAATCTTTTTCTTGCAGACAGTCAAAGCATGCATGTGGCAAAAAAATCTCTGTGTGCTTCCATGTAGTATCGGAAACATATAGAGGTTTAGTATCATGTAGGCCGATAGAATTATTTGTGCACAGTGTTACGGAACTGTGGCAAATGCATACCTCTCAACTGTCAAGTATAGCAAAGAGGGATAACTTATCGGTGCGCAATGTGCACCGTGACAATTTTTTTTAACATTAAACCATGCCTCTAACCCCACCCAATCCCCGTCTAATCCCTGTCGATACACATCCAGTTAAACCCACACAGTGTAATGCCCCATAGTGTTTTCCCACAGTATAATGTCCCCATAGTGCCTCCCCAGAATATTGTGGCCCCCCCAGTATTATTTCCCTTTAGTGTCTCCCCACACAATATTATTCCCCCAGTGCCTCTCCACTGTATATTGCTCCCATAGTGCCCCAACACAGGATTATGCCCCCATAGTGCCTCACCACACAGAATAATGCCCCTATAGTACGGTGTGGGGAAACAGTATAATGCACCCCCCCCCCCCATAGTGCCCTGCCACAAGAAGTATAATGCCCCCATACTGCCTCCACACACAGTATAATGCCTCCTCACAGTATAATGCCCCATAGTGCCTCCTCACAGGATAATGCCCCCATAGTGCCTCACCACACAGTATAATGCCCCTATAGTACCCCTGCACAGTATAATGCCCCATAGTGCCCCTGCTCTCAGTATATTGCCCCACAGCACCCTCACACGCAGTATAATGTCCCATAGTGCCTCCTGACAGTATATTGCCCCTATAGTGCCCCCAACACAGAATTATGCCCTCATAGTGCCTCACTACACAGTGTAATGCCCCTATAGTACTCATACACAGTATAATTCCCCCATAATGCCCCAGCTCTCAGTATAATGCCCCCATAGCGACCTCACACACAGTATAATTCCCCATAGTGCCTCCCCACAGTATAATGCCCCAAAAGTGCTCCCAACACAGTATTATGCCGACATAGTGCCTTCCAACTCCACATAATGCCCCTATAGTGCCGCTAAACAGTATAATGCCCCCATAGTGCCCTACACAGTATAATGCCCCCATAGTGACCCTGCTCTCAGTATAATGCCCCATAGCACCCTCACACACCATACAATGCCCCATAGTGCCTCCCCAAATTGTAATTGCCCCCATAGTTACACACACAGTATAGTGTCATCCTACAGTATAGTGCCTCCATAGTGCCACCCTACTGAATAATGCTTCCATAGTGCCCCCACACACAGTATTATGCCCCTATAGTGCCTCCTCATACAATATAATGCCCACATATTGCCTCATCACACAGTATAATGCCCCCATAGTGCCCCCACATAGTATAATGCCCATATAGTGCCTACTCACACAGTATAATGCCTCCATATTGCCCCACAGACAGTATTATGTCCCCGTATTGCCTCCTAAAAATAATAAAATAAATACTCACCTATTCCCATGGCGCATGGAGACGATCCCTTTGCAGATCTTCCCTGGATTGCTCTGTATGTGGTTTGGCGCAGACAGGCACGATTAAGTCACTGCATCGCACTGGCCTGCGCTCGCAGCTGGCGTTATCTAGTGGAGGGTGAAGCAGGGAGCTGTCAGCACCTTTGTATTCAACTGAGGACGCAGATACAGTAGAAACCCTGTACAAGCTGCTGTCCACCTGGACAGCGGGATATTGCCCAAAATCCAGGATTATTCTGCTGTATCCGGGAAGGATCGAAGCCATGCCATATAGATTCTTGAAAGGACTCTGTGCCGTTTATCACTGTCTCAAACATTCAACATTGAAAGATTCCACCAGCCCTCAAAACTAGTAGCGGGGGCGAAGTATTATTGTAATGTATATTCTTCAATGCTTTAAAGAGGATCCGTCACTAGTTTATTAATTCCCTATCTCCTAACTAATCTAAGGCTGGGTTCACACGTGCACCTCCGTTACGGCTGAAATTACGGAGCTGTTTTCAGGAGAAAACAGCTCCTGAATTTCAGACGTATTGGCATGTGCAGGCATTTTTCGCAGCGTCCATTACGGACGTAATTGGAGCTGTTTTTCTATGGAGTCAATGGAAAACGGCTCCAATTACGTCCCAAGAAGTGACAGGCACTTCTTTGACGCGGGGGTCTTTTGACAGCGGCGCGTAAAAAAAAATGACCATCGGCACAGTACATCATAAAACCCATTCAAATGAATGGGCAGATGTTTGCCGGCGCTTTGGAGCCGTATTTTCGGACGTAATTCGAGGTTAAAACGCCCGAATTACGTCCGTAAATAGGGTGTGTGAACCCAGCCTTACAGGCGAGTGTGATTTTTTTTTTTTTCAAAAACTTTTATTATTTGCAAAGTTCTGAGCATTTTTCTAAATATGCTAATGTGGCTCTAATAGCCAAATAGGAGGTGACTCTTTCTTTTCACCCTGGGCAGTGTAAGGGTATGTTCACACGTAGAGTCAAAAACTTCTCAAAATACGGAGCTGTTTTCAAGGGAAAACAGCCCCTGATTTTCAGAAGTTTTTTGAGCAACTCGCGTTTTTTGCCGCGTTTTCGCTGTGTTTTTTACAGCCGTTTTTGGACCTGTTTCATTGGAGTCTATGAGAAAACGTCTCCAAAAACGTCCCAAGAAGTGTCCTGCACTTCTTTTGACGAGGCTGTAATTTTACGAGCCGTCTTTTGACAGCGACGCGTAAAATGACAGGTCGTCTGCACAGTACATCGTAAAGCCCATTGAAAGTAATGGGCAGATGTTTGCCGACGTATTGGAGCCGTTTTTTCAGACATAATTCGAGGCGTAAAACGCCTCTATTACGTCTGAAAATAGGTCGTGTGAACCCAGCCTAATGTTTTCTGTATGACGCTGTCCAATCAGCATACAGCTTCTCCCCCTTCCCTGCCCAGCAACAGTGTGATCATATAGTATACAGCTTCCATTCCTGATTGTGCTTTCAACTGGCGAAATCTCCGGTTGCTTCATAGCTAGAACTGTGATCCTGGTGTTATATGAAAGAATAGAACCTCATCTTTCATATGACATCAAAACTGTCCTTGGTGGTCCACAGCCCGAAATATGGCTGTTTTAACCCCTTCCCGTCGCATCCACTTTTGGACTAAATCACAGAGACCCATTTTTAAGATCTGACGTGTCTGAAATGTGTCAATTTATGTGGCAATAACCTTGGAATGCTTTCACCTAGCCAAGCGATTCTGAGATTGTTTTCCCGTGACAAGTTGTACTTGTCAGGGGTAAAATTTAGTCTATAAATTCATCGCTTATTTGTGAAAAACACCAAAATTTGGAGAAAAGTTGCAAAAATTAGAATTTTTCGCAATTTTAATGTATCTGCTTGTAAGACAGATTATTAATACCGCACAAAATAGTTACTAATTAACATTTCCTATATGTCTACTTTATGTTGGCATCATTTTTTGAACATCATTTTATTTTTCTAGGACGTTACAAGGCTTATAAGTTTAGCAGCAAATGCTCACATTTTCAAAAAATTTCAAAAGGCTATTTTTATAGGGTCCAGTTCAGTTCTGAAGTAGCTTTGAGGGGCCTATATTTTGGGAAACCCCCATAAATCACCCCATTTTAAAAACTGCACCCCTCATAGTATTCAAAACAGCATTTAGAAAACTTCTTAACCCTTTAGGCGTTTCACAGGAATTGAAGCAAAGTGGAGGTGAAATTTACAAATTAAATTTTTTTTGCAGAAATTCAATTTGAATCCAGTTTTTCTGTAACACAGAAGCTTTTACCAGAGAAACGCAACTCAATATTTATTGCTCAGATTCTGCAGTTTTTAGAAATATCCCACATGTGGCCCTAGTGTGCTAATGGACTGAAACACAGGCATCAGAAGCAAAGGAGCACCTAGTGGGTTTTGGGGCCTTTGTTTTTATTAGATTATATTTTAGGCACCATGTCAGGTTTGAAGAGGTCTTGTGGTGCCAAAACAAAGGAAACTCCATAAAAAAGACCTCATTTTGGAAACTAGAGCCCACAAGGAATTCATCCAGGGGTGTAGTGAGCATTTTGATCCCACATGTGTTCCATAGATCTTATTAGAATTGGGCAGTAAAAGTGCATATTTTTTTTTGCCACTACGACGTAGCTTTAGCTCAAAATGTTACATTTTCTCAACAAATAAAGGAGAAAAAGCACACCAACATTTATAAAGCAACTTCTTCGGGGCCGTCATTTAGCATCATTTTTCATCATTGCGTTTTGAGAGTCATAACGTGTTATTTTTCCGTTGACGGAGCTGTGTGAGGGCTTGATTTTTGTGGAACGAGCTGTGATTTTTATTGGTTCCATTTTGGTGTACAAGCGATTTTATTTTTTTTATCACTGTTTATTCCATTTTTTGGGAGATGAGGAAACCAAAAAACAGCAATTCTTGCACTGTTAGGGTATGTTCACATGATCTATTTTCGGCCCGAAAAACGGCCGAAAAATCAGAACCAGAACGCCTCCAAACATCTGCTCATTGATTTCAATGGGAAAAACGGCATTCTGTTCCGACGGTCTGTTTTTTTACGAGGCCGTTTTTCCATACAAAATCGCGAGTGGCTCAAAAAACGTCTGAAAATTAGGACCTGTTTTCCCTTGAAAACAGCTCCGTATTTTCAGACGTTTTTGAATTTGCATGAGAACATACCCTAAGGATATGTTCACACGGTAGACTAAAAACGTCTGAAAATACGGAGCTGTTTTGAAGGGAAAACAGCTCCTGATTTTCAGACATTTTTAGGGCCACTTTTTTATGGCAGTTTTTGGAGCTGTTTTCAATAGAGTCTATGAAAAACGGCTCCAAAAACATCCCAAGTAGTGACCTGCACTTCTTTTTCACGGCCGTTTTTTTAACACAGCCGTTTTTCAAAACAGCCTTGTAAAAAAAACGGCCCGTCGGAACAGAACGCCGTTTTTCCCATTGAAATCAATGGGCAGATGTTTGGAGGCGTTTTGCTTCCGATTTTTTTGGCCATTTTTCAGCCGTTTACGGCCCGAAAAGCGGCCGAAAAGAAGCCGTGTGAACATACCCTTATGGTTTTTCTTTTTTACAGTGTTCACTGTGCTGTATAAACAACATGTTAACTTTATTCTGCGGGTCGATACAATTACATTAATACCAAATTTATATATATTTTTTTTGCGTTTTACTACTTTCCAACAATAAAATAATCTTTTCTAAAAAAAATAAATCATGTTTTAGTGACGGCCATGACTTTTTTATTTTTCAGTTGATATCACTGTGGGAGGGCTTGTTTTATGTGTGACGAACTGTAGTTTCTATTGGTACCATTGGGGTAGTTGCAACTGTTTGATCACTTTCTATTAAATTTTTTTGGAGGCAAGATGACCAAAAAATGAAATGCTGTCATTGTTTTTTATTAATTATTTCACTGTGTTCACCGTGCGGTAAAAATAACATGATATTTTTATAGTTCAGGCCGCTCTATAAAAATGTTTCCAACTATAAAGGACTTGATCAGAGAAACAGGGTGATTATTGTTTTTATTCGTTAAAACTTTTTATTTATTTATTTTTCTTTAACATTTTTTTTAACTTTTTGTAACTTTTTGTTTTACACTTAGGCCTCATGCACACGAACGTGCTTTTGCGGCCGCAATTCCCCCGAAAATCCACGGGAGAATTGCGGCCCCATTCATTCCAATGGGGCCGTGCACACGACCGTGGTTTTCACGTTCCGTGCATGGCCCACGGCCGTGTTCTGTGGTCCGGGCTCATTAAAAATAATGGCCGTGGCCATGTACACGGCCCGCGATTTGCGGGCGGGTCGCGGCTGTCACTCCGTGGCCGGCCGACCCGAAAATCACGGCCGTGCACATGGCTACGGTCGTGTGCATGAGGCCTTACCTGGAGACTTGATTTTCTGATCCCCAGTATAATACACTGCACTACTTATGTAGTGCAGTGTATTGTAACTGTCATTTTTCATCTGACAGTTAGCCTTTTAGGTCCTGCCTTGGGCAGGACCTAATAGGCTTCCGTACTTGGCCAATCGGGAAGCTGTTGCTAGGCTTCCTGGTTGCCATAGCAGCCATCGGCACCCGCGATCTCTCGCGGGGGGGGATGGTATACAGAGGGATGACTGTATGCCCTATTACGGAAAGGCACCGTAAAGCAGGGCGTACAGTCACATTCAATAGCGAGAAGGCGTTAAGTGATCCCCTTTCCCTACAACTTTAGTCACTTACACTGTGTGAAGCAGCTTCGTGCTAATAGGACTGCATCCTAGGCTGTGAGGTAGCTCAACCTCAGGAGAATCACCGGTGTTGACGCACATTTGTCAAGTATAGGCTCATTTGCATATTTAGAAAAAGCTCATAACTTTTAGGGTATGTTCACATGGCTTATTTTCGGAAGCAGAACGCCTCCAAACATCTGCCCATTGATTTCAATGGCGTTCTATTCAGACGGGCCGTTTTTTTACGCGTTTTTTACAAATTTCATTTTTTTTTTTGCCAAAATTTATTTGTAATACAATTTATTGTGCAACAAAGAATGTTTTACCAAAGAAATGCAACTCAATATTTATTGCCCAAATTCTCCAGTTTTTCTAAATGTCCCATATGTGGCCCTAGTGTGCTACTGGACTGAAAAACAGGACTCAGAAGCAAAGGAGCACCTAGTGGATTTCAGGCCTCTTTTTTTTTAGATTATATTTTAGGCATTATATCAGGTTTGAAGAGGTCTTGTGGTGCCTAAACAGTGGAAACCCCCCAAAAGTAACCTCATTTTGGAAACTACAATCCTCAAGGAATTTTTTTAAGAGGTATGGTGAGCATTTTGACCCCATAGGTTTTTTAGAATTAATAAATAATAAATTAGTAATAGAATTTAGTGGAATTAGAACGTGAAAATGAATATAAGGACCTGTTCACATCACCGTTCATTTCCGTTCCGGGGTTCCGTCGGAGGGTTCCGTCGGGTGAACACCGCAACGGAAAGTGAAACTGACAGCACAGCTTCCGTTTCAGTCACCATTGATCTCAATGGTGACCGAAACATCGCTAATGCTTTCCGTTCGTCACCATTCAGTTTGGTTTCCGGTTTTCCGACGGAATCAATAGCGTAGTCAACTGCGTTTCCGACGGAACCCCGAAACGGAAATGAACGGTGATGTGAACAGCCCCTAACACATTTTTTCCACTGAGATTTTGACATTTTCAATTTCCTAAAGAATAAAGGTGAAAAAGCACTCCAAAGGTCTGTAAAGCAATTTCTCCCAATTACGGCAATACCCCACATGTGGTCATAAATGGCTTTTCATTAGAAATTAATGAACCCTTTCAGGACTGATCCTTTTTTGCTTTTCCATTTTAGTTTTTTACTACCCGCATTCCAAGAGCCATAAGTTTTTTATTTTTCTGTCAATAGAGTGGTGTGAGGGTTTATTTTTTGCGGTAGGAGTTGTAGATTTTATTGACACCATTTAAAGTACCATATAATGTACTGGGAAACTGAAAATAAAATTCTTTGCGGGCTGAAACTGGAAAAAACTGACATTCCTCCATTGTTTTTTGGATTTAGTTTTTACAGCTTTGACCGTGCGGTAAAAACGACAACTTAACTTTATTCTGAGGCTGAATACGATTACTGTGATACCAAACTGATATAGTTTTTTTTATATTTTACAAAGAAAAAACGATTTGTTAAAAAAAAAATTGTTTTGTTTCACCATATTCTGAGCCATAACTATTTTATTATTTGGTCGATTGAGCTGCATGAGGGCTTATTTTTGTCGGGACAAGCTGTAGTTTTTATTGGTACCAATTTTTGGTCCATACAACTTTTTTATCACTTTTATTAAATTATTTTTGAGAGCTAAGTTAACCAAAAAACAGCGATTTTGGCGTTTTAAATCCTTTATCTTTTACGGTGTTCATCGTGCGCTATAAATGACAATTTTACTTTATTCTGCGGGTCGGTACGATTACGGCAATACCATATGTATATAGTTTTTTATTTTTTGCAGAGTTTGCACAATAAAATCACTTTTTTATAAAATAATTGTTTTTCTGTGTTACCATATTCTGAAAGCCATAACTTTTTTATTTTTCAGTCAAAAAAGCTGTGTAGGGGCTTGTTTTTTGCGGGACGGGTTGTAGTTTTTATTGATACTATTTTGGGGGAAATGTGACTTTTTAATCACTTTTTATTCTATATTTTGTGAGGGGTGGTGACCAAAAAATAGCGATTCTGGTATTGTTTTTTATTTTTATTTTTTGCAGTGTTCACCGTGGAGAAAAATAACATTATAGTTCGGATTATTACGAACACGGCGATACCAAATATGTGGACTTTTAACGGTTTAACTTTTTTTAACGTTTTCATTTTTTTTCCTATAATAAAATACTTACTGTAATGTATTATAAGGGTATGTTCACACGTAGTGACCAAAAACGTCTGAAAATATGGAGCTGTTTTCAGACGAAAACAGCTCCTGATTTTTAGAAGTTTTTTGTGCCCCTCGCGATTTTCGCTGCGTTTTTCACTGTGTTTTTTACGGCCGTTTTTGGAGCTTTTTTCAATAGAGTCTATGGGAAACGGCTCCAAAAACGTCCCATGAAGTGTCCTGAACTTCTGTTTCGCGGCCGTTTTTAAAAAAATGCTCCATCGGAACAGAACGCTGTTTTCCCATTGAAATCAATGGGCAGATGTTTGGAGGCATTCTGCTTCCGATTTTTAGGCCGTTTTTGCGGACGTTTACGGCCCGAAAATAGGCCGTGTGAACATACCCAAACTGTCAATGTGACGCTGACAGTCACTCTGACAGGAAGCCTATGAGGACCAGCCTCCAGCTGGTCCTCATACGCTTCCATGCATGGCAGTCCAGGAGGCCATTGTATGCCCTCCGGTTGCCATGACAACCAAACAACAACATGAGCGATCGATGCCGGGAAAAGTTTGTTGCCACAATAAACTTTCCAGTTTGTTGCTACAACAAACTTTCCCTGCGATGTCACATGATCGGGACCTGAACCAATCAGGTCCCAATCATTTCTCTGGGACCAGAGGCAGGTGTTAACAGCGCGATCCGGGTGTCAGCACCACTCTGAGACACCCGATTGCTTTGTTAACACCCACCGTGAATTCACATCGCCACTGCACAGAGCCCAACAAGCGCCGACAAGAATTCACAGTGAGCAGTCGGGAAGCGTTTAAGTAAATTAAAATGCAACTTATCTAAACAGTGGATCTTGCATATAAATAATACAGTATCCAAAATGCTGCACTAGAATTTATTTATTTATGGTGCTAATATAGCACCAACATATTCCGCAGTGCTGTACAGAAGGTGTCATCAATCATCACTGTTTTTGGAGTGTGGGAGGAAATCAGAATACCCAGAGGAACCCATGCAAATATGGGGAGAATACCTCACATAAACTAATGGAGATATTCAGATGTGCATACAAATGAACTGACTGCACACAATGCCCAGACTTTCCGGTAATAGCAAATACACACAGTGATTGCCCCACTCTAACTTCCAGTGTGTTATTTCAAATACCTATAGCTTTAAATGACACCCATAAAATACCATATATCAGGGATGTCAACCTAAAAACGTGCCAGGGCTATAATGTCTGAAGAGGTAGCAATCAGCAGAGCTGTATGGTTTGCGCAGTATTTGTGGGTGTGGCCATGAAAATAAAGGGTGTGATTATGCAAATATGGACTCAATCATTTCTAGGCTGCACGTTTATACAAAAAAATGTTCTGGAAATTGAGGTGCTGGTTGCAAACAGGTTATTAGCAAAAAAAACTATATTACTATTAAAAAAAATACATACATGTACATATATCTATATCTACAGACAACTTTTATAACATATAACTACATGGGTCCAGCAGTAAACTGTCCCTGGATATTATTTTATAATGAAAATCAGTTCTGTAGGGCCTGGAACCTGTGTCCACAGAAACCTGCCCCCAAATAACATAAAAAGGAATCTGTGTATGATAGTAAACCTTTAAATAATACAGACATACAGTTATCATGCAATACCACTATAAAAGGGACAAATATTACAAAGACTAATATTACTACCATACAGTGACCATATAGTGGTAGGTACCAGTTCTACACAGGAGCTATGAAGACCAGATAAGTGAATACACTACAGTTAAATCCATTGACTCACAGGTGACACCTTCTCTGATCAGAGTGATTCATTTTCAATTTTCTTCTCTATCTGACCCAGACCGCCATGACGACTTATTAGGACCATGACTCACCTCTACAGAGTTTGCCAGCCAGACATTTTTTGCTCCTCGCTTTTTCAGCACTCTACCCAGCATTTTCCAACCCTCTACACAAATTTCCCATCCTGTTGCCCCTGTAACAGTACCATCCTGCTGCTTGCCCCATTACTGTGCCTGTTTCCCCATGTGCCCACAGTACTCTACCTGCTGTGTAGTAAAGTGGTGTCTATTGTTACCCCAACATGAATAGTGCCAAGCAGATAGTGCCCCAGAGGGTTATAGTTTCCTACACAGTAATGTGCCCATCTTTGTGTTCCCCAACAAATTAATAGTGCCCCCTTAGTGCTCCTGCACAGAAATAATGCTACCGTAATATGCCTTCACTGTAAAAGTGCCCACTTACTGCTCCTACACAGTATTAATGCCCCCTTAGTTCCCCACTTAGTAAAAGTGTCCCCTTACCTTAGTGCCTTCAGTGTCCCCTACTTACTAAAAGTGTTTCCTTAGTGCCCGTATTTAGTAAAAGTACCTCTTAGCGCCCTCCACAAATTAATAGTGCCCCCTACTTAGTTAAAATGCCTATTAGTGCCCCCTACTTAGTAAAAGTGCCCCTTTTGGTGCCCTACACACATTAATAGTGCCCCCTTAGTGATCCCACACAGTAATAGCACCTCCTTAGAGCCCCTTCACAGTAATAATGCTCCCTTACTGCTCTTACACAGTAATAGTGCCCCCGTACTGCACCTTCACACTAATAATGCCCCTATACTGCCCTTGCACATTATTAGCTCCCCCTTATTGCTGCTACACAGTAATAATGCCCCTTGCTGCCCTTACACAGTTATAGTGTCCCCTTAATTCCACATTCACAGTAATAATGCTCCCTTACTATTCCTACACATTAATATTGCCCCCTTACTGCCCCTACACAATAAGATTTCCCCCTATTTCCCCCACATAGTAAAAGTGCTCCCCTACTTAATAAAATTGCCATCTTAGTGCTCATTTTTACCAAAAGTGCTCCTTAGTGCCCTCCACACAGTAATAGTGGCCCCTTTTTAGAAAAAGTACCCCTTTAGTACCCTCCACACATTAATAGAAGCCCCATAGTGCCCCTACTTACTAAATGTTGCATCAAATCCTAGATTTTACAGACAAGTTCATTGTTACTACAGGCTTACTCCAGAAGGTTATTTTCTGCTGTGCCTCCTACGTTGGATGAACAGTACGAATATAAGTTACTAGCTTTTATACCCGGCGTTGCTCGGGAGGTTGACTGACGGTATGGATAGAGTAAAAGCTCACTATTTAAAAGGACGCAGCCTTGTTTTGGCCTTAAGGCTCAGAGCCCATTTTTCAAATCTGACATATTTCACTTTATGTGGTAATAACTTGGGAATGCTTAAACCTATCCAAGCGATTCTGAGACTGTTTTCTCGTGACACATTGGGCTTTATGTTAGTGGTAAAATTTGGTCAATATATTCAGTGTTTATTTGTGAAAAATTGCAAAATGTAGAGAAAATGTAGAAAAAATAGAATTTTTCTGAATTGAAATGCATCTGCTTGTAAAACAGACGGTTATACCACCCAAAATAGTTACTAGTTCAAATTTCCCATATGTCTACTTTAGATTGGCATCGTTTTTTGAACATTCTCTTATTTTTCTTGAGCGTTACAAGGCTTAGAACATAAACAGCAATTTCTCATATTTTTAAGAAAATTCCAAAAGCCTTTTTTTTAAGGTACCAGTTCAGTTCTGAAGTGGCTTTGAGGGGCCTATGTATTAGAAACCCTGATAAAACACCCCATTTTAAAAACTAGACCCCTGAAAGTATTCAAAACAGCATTTAGAACGTTTTTTTAACCCTTTAGGCATTTCACAGGAATTAAAGCAATGTGGAGGTGAAATTTGCAAATTTCATTTTTCTTGCTGAATTTCTATTTTATTAATTTTGTTTCTGTAACACAGAAGGTTTTACTAGAGAAACACTACTAAATATGTATTGTCCAGATTCTGCAGTTTTCAGAAATGTCCCACTTGTGGCTTTAGTGTGCTCGTGGACCAAAACACAAGCCTCAGAAGCAAAGAAGCACCTAGTGCATTTTGGGGCCTCTTTTTTATTAGAATATATTATAGGCACCATGCTAGATTTGGAGAGGTGTTGAGGTACCAAAACAGTAGGAATCCCCCAGAAATTACCCCATTTTGGAAACTACACCCCTAAAGGAATTCATTTATGGTTGTTGTTACCATTTTGATGCCACAGTTTTTTCACAGCACGTATTTGAATTGGGCTGTGAAATTAAAAAAATTTCATTTTTTCCAAAAAGATGTCATTTTTTATCAAAATTTCTTATTTTCACAGGGAAAGAAATACCAAATTTTGTTGCCCAATTTCTCCTGAGTGCGGCAATACGGTGATAAACTGCCATTTGGGCCCATGGGAGGCCTCAGAAGGGAAGGAGCGCATTGTATTCTGTGGAGTGCAGATTTTGCTGGATTGGTTTTCGGGTGCCATGTCGCATTTGCAGAGCCCCAGAGGAATCAAAACAATGGAAACCCACCAGAAGTGACCCCATTTTGGAAACTACACCCCTCAAGGAATTTATTTATCATTGTTGTGACCATTTAGACCCCACAGTTTTTTCACAGAATTTGATTGAATTGGGCTGGGAATTAAAAAAAAATTAATTGTTTCCAATAAGATGTAGTTTTGGCTCAAAATTTCTTATTTTCACAAGGAATAAAATACTCTATTTTGTTGCCCAATTTGTCCTGAGCGCGGCAATACCTCATTTGTGGTGATAAACGTCCGTTTGGGCCCATGGGAGGGATCAGAAGGAAAGGAGCGCTATGTGTTCTTTGGAGTCCAGAATTTGCTGGATTGGTTTTCGGGTGCCATGTCGCATTTGCAGAGCCCCAGAGGAATCAAAGCAATGGAAACCCACCAGAAGTGACCCCATTATGGAAACTACACCCCTCAAGGAATTCATTTATCGTTGTTGTGACCATTTAGACCCCACAGTTTTTTCACAGAATTTGATTGAATTGGGCTGGGAATTAAAAAAAATTTAATTGTTTCCAATAAGATGTAGTTTTGGCTCAAAATTTCTTATTTTCACAAGGAATAAAATACCCCATTTTGTTGCCCAATTTGTCTTGAGTACGGCAATACCTCATTTGTGGTGATAAACTGCCGTGGGCCCATGGGAGGGATCAGAAGTAAAGGAGCGCTATGTGTTCTTTGGAGTCCAGAATTTGCTGGATTGGTTTTCGGGTGCCATGTCGCATTTGCAGAGCCCCAGAGGAATCAAAGCAATGGAAACCCACCAGAAGTGACCCCATTTTGGAAACTACACCCCTCAATGAATTAATTTATGGGTGTTGTGACAATTTAGATCCCACAGTTTTTTCACAGAATTTATTTGAATTGGGCAGTGAATTAAAAAAAAATTAATTTTTCCAATAAGATGTAGTTTTGGCTCAAAATTTCTTATTCTGACAAGGAATAAAATACCCCATTTTGTTGCCCAATTTGTCCTGCGTGCAGCAATACCCCATTTGTGGTGATAACCTGCGGTTTGGGCCCATGGGAGGGCTGAGAAGGAAAGGATCACCATTTGGCCTACTGGGGATTTTTTGGTGCGAAGTCATGTATGCAGAAGCCCCTAAGGTACCAGTACAGTTGAAACCCCCCAGAAGTGACCCCATTTTAAAAACTACACCCCTTAATTTGTTTCTTGATAACCACCTCTTGAAATTCCAGGAAAGTTCCCGTCTGGCCTGCACATCGATGTAGCATGTACGCATTGTACAATGCCATCTGGTATGATGTGCACGGCCAGCTTCTTATACCACACCGCATGGCGCTGTAGGGCTTCAGGACTTGATCTGACAAGTCCACCCCTCCCATGTACCTATTGTAGTCCAGGATGCAGTTTGGTTTGGGGGTCTCTGTACTGGGACCTCGTACAGGTACATGGGTACTGGTGTGGCATCTCTCTTGTCCTTGTACTTGACACACAATATATTGCTGCTAGATTGTGCCCTGCTCTCACCCCTTCTGAGTGTTTGCCCTGCAGAGTCTTAGGGAGGCTTCTTACATTTCATCTAGCAGTGCCGCATGCCGCAGGACTTCTGGAAGCGAGGCAGTTGAAGAGTGGGACGCTGGTATAAAAATTATCCAGGTAGAGGTGGTAACCCTGGTCCAGCAGTGGGTGCACCAAATCCCACACAATTTTTGCATTAACGCCCAGTAAGGGGGGGCATTCTGTGGGCTGAATACTGGTGTCCTTCCCTTCATATATCCTAAATCTGTAGGTATACCCTGATGCACTCTCGCACAGCTTATACATCTTCACGCCATACCTTGCCCTCTTACTCGGCAGGTACTGGCGGAATTGAAGCCTCCCTTTAAAATGTACCAAGGACTCATCAATAGAAATACACTTTATTAAAAATATGTAATTTTTTCCAATAAGATGTAATTTTTGATAAAAATGTCTTATTTTCACAGGGAACAAAATACCCCATTTTGTTGCCCAATTTGTCCTGAGTGCAGCAATACCCCATTTCTGGCGATAAACTGACGTTTTGGCCCATGGGTGGCCTCAGAAGGGAAGGAGCGCTGTGTGTTCTTTGGAGTGCAGATTTTGCTGGATTGGTTTTCGGGTGCCATGTCGCATTTGCAGAGCCCCAGAGGTATCAAAGCAATGGAAACCCGCCAGAAGTGATCCCATTTTGGAAACTACACCCCTCAAGGAATTAATTGATGGGTAATTTGACCATTTAGACCCCATAGTTTCTTCACAGAACTTATTTGAATTAGGCTGGGAATTTAAAAAATATATATTTTCCAATAATATGTAGTTTTAGCTCAAATTTTCTTATTGTCACAAGAAATAAAACACTCCATTTTGTTGCCCAATTTGTCCTGAGTGCAGCAATACCCCATTTGTGGCGATAAACTGCCGTTTGCGCCCATGGGTGGCCTCAGTAGAGAAGGAGCGCTGTGTGTTCTTTGGAGTGCAGATTTTGCTGGATTGGTTTTCGGGTGCCATGTCGCATTTGCAGAGCCCCAGAGGAATCAAAGCAATGGAAACACACCAGAAATGACCCCATTTTGGAAATTACACCCCTCAAGGAATTTATTTATCATTGTTGTGACCATTTAGACCCCACAGTTTTTTCACAGAATTTGATTGAATTGGGCTGGGAATTTTTTTTTTTTTAATTGTTTCCAATAAGATGTCGTTTTGGCTCAAAATTTCTTATTTTCACAAGAATAAAATACTCTATTTTGTTGCCCAATTTGTCCTGAGTGCGGCAATACCTCATTTGTGGTGATAAACGGCCGTTTGGGCCCATGGGAGGGATCAGAAGGAAAGGAGCGCTATGTGTTGTTTGGAGTCCAGAATTTGCTGGATTGGTTTTCGGGTGCCATGTCGCATTTGCAGAGCCCCAGAGGAATCAAAGCAATGGAAACCCACCAGAAGTGACCCCATTATGGAAACTAAGACAAAAAGACAGATTTTGACCCTGGGTAGTCAGCAGGTACATTACATAAAGCCAATAGAAGGAATGCCTGCAGGCAGACAGAACCATTTTCCTGACCACCCAAAAGTTAATAGAGAGTAAATTTTATTATCAAATTTTATTAAGCTACGTATAGCACAAAACAGACCACATATAACAGTTTAAAATTATCACTGCCAAGGACCGAAGTTATAGTGAAGGCAACCAGCTGGAGGAGCCAGCAAGGTATTAGACAGCCAAGAATGAATGCCGGCTGACAGTCAGTCAGGAGGCAGCGAGCCACACTTAAAGTAGGGCAATAGATTCGGTTAGGCAGGAATTAAAAACACAAAGAGCCCCCCCGACATGTTTCGCTAACTTGTAGCGTCCTCAGGGGTACACGGGGCTAATGGCGGCGCGGCAAGAAACTACTCCTCTTAAGGGAGTGTGAAGTGACGTGGATGGGAGGTGGGTGTGAGAGCAGACAACCAATGGGGGAAAGCAGGACACAACAGGCGCCGGAGAGGAGGCCACAGCCAATGATCGGCTATGTATCAAGAAACCA
Organism: Rhinoderma darwinii; assembly: GCF_050947455.1. Taxonomy (NCBI): domain Eukaryota; kingdom Metazoa; phylum Chordata; class Amphibia; order Anura; family Rhinodermatidae; genus Rhinoderma; species Rhinoderma darwinii. The sequence goes on along the minus strand of NC_134694.1, from coordinate 61,172,382 downwards.
ATAGTAGATGTCAAGGCGGCGCAGGCGCACATCCGAAACTGCAGAGACTGTCAGAATGTGGGCGCCTGCACAGTAACGCAAGACAGGAACTCAGAGCAGTGCCGAGTAGGGAGAGAAAGTGACAGATCGGCGCAGGCGCAATAGATGTCCATCTGGACTTATCGCATAAGGTGATGTCAAGCCTGACATCAACATCGATTCAGGGCTAAGTGCCTGCATCTGCGCAGTAGGGCAAGATTAGAACTTAGAGAGTACACCGAGTACAGGGAGGACACAGGTACTCGGCGCAAGCGCCGTAGGCGTCCCCCTGGACTCAGTGCAGGGATTGATGTGCATCCACCCGTCAATGTGTGACAACGGACGCACAACCAATCTCACGGTAGTTATTAAGAATAAAGCACCTGAGCCATGAGAACAGGATTAAACCCAGACCGCAGGGACAATGTCAAATATGCGCAAACATCGTTGGTGTCCCTCCTTTTTACAACCAGCACAAGAAGCACAACATCTGCCCCCCACTCTGGTAAGGCAGTAAATGCCTGCATACATGGCCCAGATATAAAGCCGCACACAGAAAAAAAAAACCATTTTCACCAGTACAACACTATAAAGGAAATCTATTACAATACAACAGATAATAAAAGCCGCCATATTAAGGGAGTATACATGGTCAAATATTAGGACAGTAATTCAAATAACCAATATATCAGAACACAACCGCTCCGTTAAGAGAGGCCAGATGGGTATGTATAAAGCGGTTAAAAAATGCCAGAAATCAACGCATCATACATTGTTGAAGTGAAAAATAGAGATGTCCATACGGAATGCAGGGAAAGGGGACAGCAAAATCACAAAAAAGCACTATATGTGAATCCCTCGTTAAGTCCCTGAGGAGTCATAGAGCCAAGACGGTGGATCCATCGTGCTTACTCCTGTAGGAGCCTACGATCCAGGTTACCAGCCCTAGGTCCCAACTTTAGCTGTACAATGGCCCAGAATTGGAGCGACTTGGGGCTATCGGAATGAAACCTATGCATGTGTCTAGAGAGGGTGGTATCCTCCTTAAGATTTATGGTACTCAGGTGTCTAGATACTCTCCTCCTTAATTCCTGCAGAGTCTTACCCACATATAGCTTCGGGCAAGAACATCTGGCTAGATACACAACGCCAGTACTTTGACAGTTAAGAAACTGCTTAATGTTATACGACCTCCCATCCACAGGATTAGTGAAGCTCTTTTCCCTGGGCATCAAAGGTCAAAAAGAGCACCTACCACAGGGATGACAACCCGTGACAGGTGATTTCAACCAGGTGGATGAAGTATTGGAAGAGGTTGACGGATAATGGCTATGTACCAGAAGGTCACGTAGATTCTTCCCTCTACGGTAGGTGATAGCAGGGTTAGCAGGAATGACATCTTTTAAATCAGGGTCAGCAGTAAGGATGGACCAGTGTCTTTTCAAAACCCCAACCACCTGGGAGGAACACACATCAAAAGTGCCAATGCAACGGATGGCAGTAGACGATGATGGCAATGCAGATTTGGCACCTCTGTCAGAGAGTAAGTCAGATCTATGAGACGCCCTAGCTCTAGTATAAGCCCTATGTAGCCATTTTTTTGGATACCCTCGTGCCTGAAATTTTTGATAGAGTCCGTCGCACTCTCTCTGAAAGGATAGCTCATCAGAGCAATTACTGGCACGCAGGTATTGACCAATAGGTATCCCTCTTTTAAGGGCAGGAGGGTGATGGCTATCCCAGTGCAGGAAGCTATTAGTAGCTGTGGCTTTACGGAATATATCAGTTTGGACACCCCCACCAGGGTCCAAAGAGATCTTAAGGTCGAGAAAATCAATCACCCGGTCATTTATATCGTAGGCGAATTTCATGCCGATAGAATTGTTGTTGAGCATAGACATGAAGTCAGTAAAGGTGTTGACATCCCCATCCCACAGGATGAGAATGTCGTCAATATATCTTCCCCAGAAGGAGATATGTGACGTGAAAGAAAGAAGGTCGTCAGAAAAAACGATAGTGTCTTCCCACCAACCAAGGAATAGGTTGGCGTAAGTAGGTGCACAAACAGTGCCCATGGCTGTGCCTTTTATCTGATGATAATATTTGGCATCAAAAGTGAAAAAAGTATGAGTGAGTAAAAAACGTAATAATGACAGAACAAAATTATTGTGTCGCTGGAATTGGGTGCCTTTTGTGCTCAAAAAATATTTAACTGCTGTGAGACCTAAATCGTGTTGAATGTTGGTGTATAATGACTCCACGTCTATGCTCGCCAACATGGTAGTAGAAGTGACATTGATCTCTTGGATCCTGGTGACGGTGTCCTTGGTGTCCTTAAGGTGGGATGACAGGGCAGAGACGAAGGGGGACAGGATCTCATCTACATAGAGGCTTATCCCCTGTGTAAGATTGTCATTACCCGACACTATGGGTCTGCCTGGGATAGGGCGTTTATTTTTATGAACCTTTGGAAGTGCATAAAAGGTTGCTAGAGTGGGAGTAGGATTATAAAGACGTTTGAATTCGTCCAAGGTAATAAGATCACTACTTTTAGCATCAGTAAGAAGATCATATAACTCCGACAGGTATCCGACAGTAGGGTTGCTTCTCAGAATAGCATAAGTTGCAGGATCGTCCAATAACCTATGGACCATATCAGCATAGTCTACACGGTCCATGATTACAATATTGCCACCCTTATCGGAAGGTTTAAGTACCAAATCTGCATTGCCACATAGATCATCCAGTGCCAACCTCTCGTCACTGTTAAGATTACCAAAGGACATAGATCTATCGCCCCTCAACTTCTTAAGATCTTTACAGACCATTTTTACAAACACATCTATATGTCCGTACTGGGAAAAGGGGGGAGTAAGCTTGGACCTAGGGCGCAACAAGGAAAAGGGACCCACCGCTTCAGTGGCTCCAAATTGGTTCTCATGAAGGAGGCTCTCAAGAGCCCTCAGGGTATTTTGTTCCTGACGATCCTGACAAATTCCATCCTGTATAGAGCCCCTAAAATGTTTATGTAGGGCCAGTTTTCTGGCAAAGAGGTTTATATCCTTTGCCCACATGGGCAAAGGATATAAACCTCTTTGCCAGAAAACTCACCTACGATATAAATGACCGGGTGATTGATTTTCTCGACCTTAAGATCTCTTTGTACCCTGGTGGGGGTGTCCAACTGATATATTCCGTAAAGCCACAGCTACTAATAGCTTCCTGCACTGGGATAGCCATCACCCTCCTGCCCTTAAAAGAGGGATACCTATTGGTCAATACCTGCGTGCCAAGCGTAATTGCTCTGATGAGCTATCCTTTCAGAGAGAGTGCGACGGACTCTATCAAAAATTTCAGGCACGAGGGTATCCAAAAAAATGGCTACATAGGGCTTATGCTAGAGCTAGGGCGTCTCATAGATCTGACTTACTCTCTGACAGAGGTGCCAAATCTGCATTGCCATCATCGTCTACTGCCATCCGTTGCATTGGCACTTTTGATGTGTGTTCCTCCCAGGTGGTTGGGGTTTTGAAAAGACACTGGTCCATCCTTACTGCTGACCCTGATTTAAAAGATGTCATTCCTGCTAACCCTGCTATCACCTACCGTAGAGGGAAGAATCTACGTGACCTTCTGGTACATAGCCATTATTCGTCAACCTCTTCCAATACTTCATCCACCTGGTTGAAATCACCTGTCACGGGTTTTCATCCCTGTGGTAGGTGCTCTTTTTTCCCTTTGATGCCCAGGGTAAAGAGCTTCACTAATCCTGTGGATGGGAGGTCGTATGACATTAAGCAGTTTCTTAACTGTCAAAGTACTGGCGTTGTGTATCTAGCCAGATGTTCTTGCCCGAAGCTATATGTAAGTAAGACTCTGCAGGAATTAAGGAGGAGAGTATCTAGACACCTGAGTACCATAAATCTTAAGGAGGATACCACCCTCTCTAGACACATGCATAGGTTTCATTCCGATAGTCCCAAGTCGCTCCAATTCTGGGCCATTGTACAGCTAAGGTTGGGACCTAGGGCTGGTAACCTGGATCGTAGGCTCCTACAGGAGGAAGCACGATGGATCCACCGTCTTGGCTCTATGACTCCTCAGGGACTTAACGAGGGATTCACATATAGTGCTTTTTTGTGATTTTGCTGTCCCCTTTCCCTGCATTCCGTATGGACATCTCTATTTTTCACTTCAACAATGTATGATGCGTTGGTTTCTGGCATTTTTTAACCGCTTTATACATACCCATCTGGCCTCTCTTAACGGAGCGGTTGTGTTCTGATATATTGGTTATTTGAATTACTGTCCTAATATTTGACCATGTATACTCCCTTAATATGGCGGCTTTTATTATCTGTTGTATTGTAATAGATTTCCTTTATAGTGTTGTACTGGTGAAAATGGGTTTTTTTTTCTGTGTGCGGCTTTATATCTGGGCCATGTATGCAGGCATTTACTGCCTTACCAGAGTGGGGGGCAGATGTTGTGCTTCTTGTGCTGGTTGTAAAAAGGAGGGACACCAACGATGTTTGCGCATATTTGACATTGTCCCTGCGGTCTGGGTTTAATCCTGTTCTCATGGCTCAGGTGCTTTATTCTTAATAACTACCGTGAGATTGGTTGTGCGTCCGTTGTCACACATTGACGGGTGGATGCACATCAATCCCTGCACTGAGTCCAGGGGGACGCCTACGGCGCTTGCACCGAGTACCTGTGTCCTCCCTGTACTCGGTGTACTCTCTAAGTTCTAATCTTGCCCTACTGCGCAGATGCAGGCACTTTGCCCTGAATCGATGTTGATGTCAGGCTTGACATCACCTTATGCGCTAAGTCCAGATGGACATCTATTGCGCCTGCGCTGATCTGTCATTTTTTCTCCCTACTCGGCATTGCTCTAAGTTCTTTCCCTGCGCCACTGCGCAGGCGCCTACATTCTGATAGTCTCCGCAGTTTGCACATATTTGGTTCTGTCCCTGGGGTCTGGGTTCGTTCCTGTTCCCATGGCTCAGGCGCTCTGTTCTCATTTCTACCGAGGGGTTGGCTGTGCGTCCGCTGTCATACATTGGCGGGGGATGCACATCAATCCCCGCACTGAGTCCAGACGGACACCCACGGCGCTTGCGCCGAGTCTCTGTGTTCTCCCTGTGCTCGATGTACTTTTTGGGACACTAAGTCCATGGGGACTTCTACTGCGCCTGCGCCGATCTGTCACTTTCTCTCCCTACTCGGCACTGCTCTGAGTTCCTGTCTTGCGTTACTGCGCAGGCGCCCACATTCTGACAGTCTCTGCAGTTTCGGATGTGCGCCTGCGCCGCCTTGACATCTACTATTGGCTTCTTGATACATAGCCGATCATTGGCTGTGGCCTCCTCTCCGGCGCCTGTTGTGTCCTGCTTTCCCCCATTGGTTGTCTGCTCTCACACCCACCTCCCATCCACGTCACTTCACACTCCCTTAAGAGGAGTAGTTTCTTGCCGCGCCGCCATTAGCCCCGTGTACCCCTGAGGACGCTACAAGTTAGCGAAACATGTCGGGGGGGCTCTAAGTGTTTTTAATTCCTGCCTAACCGAATCTATTGCCCTACTTTAAGTGTGGCTCGCTGCCTCCTGACTGACTGTCAGCCGGCATTCATTCTTGGCTGTCTAATACCTTGCTGGCTCCTCCAGCTGGTTGCCTTCACTATAACTTCGGTCCTTGGCAGTGATAATTTTAAACTGTTATATGTGGTCTGTTTTGTGCTATACGTAGCTTAATAAAATTTGATAATAAAATTTACTCTCTATTAACCGCATGGCGCTGTAGGGCTTCAGGACTTGATCTGACAAGTCCACCCCTCCCATGTACCTATTGTAGTCCAGGATGCAGTCTGGTTTGGGGGTCTCTGTACTGGGACCTCGTACAGGTACATGGGTACTGGTGTGGCATCTCTCTTGTCCTTGTACTTGACACACAATATATTGCTGCTAGATTGTGCCCTGCTCTCACCCCTTCTGAGTGTTTGCCCTGCAGAGTCTTAGGGAGGCCTCTTACATTTCATCTAGCAGTGCCGCATGCCGCAGGACTTCTGGAAGCGAGGCAGTTGAAGAGTGGGACGCTGGTATAAAAATTATCCAGGTAGAGGTGGTAACCCTGGTCCAGCAGTGGGTGCACCAAATCCCACACAATGTTTGCATTAACTCCCAGTAAGGGGGGGCATTCTGTGGGCTGAATACTGGTGTCCTTCCCTTCATATATCCTAAATCTGTAGGTATACCCTGATGCACTCTCGCACAGCTTATACATCTTCACGCCATACCTTGCCCTCTTACTCGGCAGGTACTGGCGGAATTGAAGCCTCCCATTAAAATGTACCAAGGACTCATCAATAGAAATACACTTTATTAAAAATATGTAATTTTTTCCAATAAGATGTAATTTTTGATAAAAATGTCTTATTTTCACAGGGAACAAAATACCCCATTTTGTTGCCCAATTTGTCCTGAGTGTAGCAATACCCCATTTCTGGCGATAAACTGCCGTTTTGGCCCATGGGTGGCCTCAGAAGGGAAGGAGCGCTGTGTGTTCTTTGGAGTGCAGATTTTGCTGGATTGGTTTTCGGGTGCCATGTCGCATTTGTAGAGCCCCAGAGGTATCAAAGCAATGGAAACCCGCCAGAAGTGATCCTATTTTGGAAACTACACCCCTCAAGGAATTAATTGATGGGTAATTTGACCATTTAGACCCCATAGTTTCTTCACAGAACTTATTTGAATTGGGCTGGGAATTTAAAAAAAATATATATTTTCCAATAATATGTAGTTTTAGCTCAAATTTTCTTATTGTCACAAGAAATAAAACACTCCATTTTGTTGCCCAATTTGTCCTGAGTGCAGCAATACCCCATTTGTGGCGATAAACTGCCGTTTGCGCCCATGGGTCGTCTCAGAAGAGAAGGAGCGCTGTGTGTTCATTGGAGTGCAGATTTTGCTGGATTGGTTTTCGGGTGCCATGTCGCATTTGCAGAGCCCCAGAGGTATCAAAGCAATGGAAACCCACAAGAAGTGACCCCATTTTGGAAACTACACCCCTCAAGGAATTAATTTATTGGTGTTGTGACCATTTTGACCCCACAGTTTTTACACAGCACGTATTTGAATTGGGCTGTGAAATAAAAAAAATGAAATTTTTTCCGATAATATGTAATTTTTTATAAAAATTTCTTATTTTCACAAGGAACAAAATACCCCATTTTGTTGCCCAATTTGTCCTGAGTGCAGCAAAACCCCATTTGTGGCGATAAACTGCTGTTTGGGCCCATGGGTGGCCTCAGAAGAGAAGGAGCGCTGTGTGTTCTTTGGAGTGCAGATTTTGCTGGATTGATTTTCGGGTGCCATGTCGCATTTGCAGAGCCCCAGAGATATCAAAGCAATGGAAACTCACCAGAAGTGATCCCATTTTGAAAACTACACCCCTCAAGGAATTAATTGATGGGTAATTTGACCATTTAGACCCCATAGTTTCTTCACAGAACTTATTTGAATTGGGCTGGGAATTAAAAAAATATATATATTTTCCAATAATATGTAGTTTTAGCTCAAAATGTCTTATTTTCACAATAAATAAAATACCCCATTTTGTCGCCCAATTTGTCCTGAGTGCGGCAATGCCCAATTTGTGGTGATAAACTGATGTTTGGGCCCATGGGAGGGCTCAGAAGGAAAGGACCACCATTTGGCCTACAGGGGATTTTCTGGTGCGAAGTCATGTATGCAGAAGCCCCTGAGGTACCAGTACAGTTGAAACCCCCAAGAAGTGACCCCGTTTTAAAAACTACACCCCTTAAGGCATTCATCTAGAGGTGTAGTGACCATTTTGACCGGAGACATACACCCTATAAACTGTAATGTGTGTTCCCACGGGTATGGCAATAATCTCAATGTGGCTGTTATCAGCTGCCTGGTCACACAGCAGGGCTCAGAAGGGAAAGATGAGGGGGATAAACTGTGTGGAGCGCATCAGGGTAAGTAAAACTGGGGTAGATTAAAAATCAAGGGATGTATGATAAATTTTGAAGCACTATTTCATACGGAGCCTACGTTTTTCGGGACACGTGTCACATTGATATAGTGTGTCCTTCCTTATCCCCCTCTTATAGCAGACTTTGTACCTCTTGACTTTTTCCTTTCTTGCCAGTTTGGGGAAATTCTCCTGGAAAGTGTTGCCCTGGTATGATGTGTGTGGCCCCGCTTCCAGAAGTACTGGGTGCCCCCCTTCTTGGTCCCTAAAAATTTGTTTCTTGATAACTACCTCTTGAAATTCCATGAAAGTTCCCGTCTGGCCTGTACATCGACGTAGCACGTACGCATTGTACAATGCCATCTGTATGATGTGCACGGCAGGCTTCTTATACCACACCGCATGGCGCTGTAGGACTTCAGCACTTGATCTGACAAGTCCACCCCTCCCATGTACCTATTGTAGTCCAGGATCCAGTCTGGTTTGGGGGTCTCAGTACTGGTACCTCGTACAGGTACATGGGTACTGGTGTGGCATCTCTCTTGTCTTGTACTTAACACACAATATGTTGCTGCTTGATTGTGCCCTGCTCTCACCCCTTCTGAGTGTTTGCCCAAGCAGAGTCTTAGG